>NW_024070195.1:50124810-50191173 GCF_014754425.2 Oryx dammah
CAGCCCAGCGTTTCTCATGATGTACTCTGCATATAAGTTAAATAAGAAGGGTAACAATGTATAGCCTTGATGTACTCCTTTTCCTATTTGGAACCAGTCTGTTGTTCCATGTCGTTTTACCTGTTGCTTCCTGACCTGCATATAGGTTTCTCAAGACGCATGTCAGGTGGTCTGGTACTCTGATCTCTTTCAGATTTTTCCACATTTTATTGTGATCCACACAGTCAAAGGCTTTGACATAGTCAATAATGCAGGAATAGATATTTTTCTGGAACTCCCTTGCTTTTTCCATGATCCAGCGGATGTTGGCAATTTGATCTCTCATTCCTCTGCCTTTTCTAAAACCAGCTTGAACATTGGAAGTTTGAGGTTCACGTATTGCTGAAGCCTGGCTTGGAGAATTTTGAGCATTACTTTACTAGCGTGTGAGATGAGTGCAATTGTGCACCCTTTCTTTAATTATTCTAGGTCTTTGTTAACTGATTCTTTCATTTCCTCCATTCTCTTTTTATCTTTACTCTCATTATTCTGAATTATTTTTCATATAGTTTGCCTATTTCCTCTTCATTTATTTGGACTTCTTTGTTTCTACTTTGTTCCTTCATTTGTGTAGTATTTCTCTGCCTTTTCATCATTTCTTTTTTAACTTTTTGTGTTTGAGGTCCCCTTTTCTCAGGCTTCTAGGATGAGATATTTCTTCCTTTTTATTTCTGATTTCCTGAAGTTGGTCCAGTTGTTTGTGTAAACTTTGTATAGGGTGAGCCTCTGTTTTGCTCAGTTTCATGTATAGGGTGAGCTTCGTGCTGTGTTGTGTGTGTGTATGTTTCCTCTGATGGACAAGGCTGAGGGAGGTGATAATCCTGTCTGCTGATGATTGGCTTTGTAGTTTTGTTTTGTTTGTTGTTTATATGAGGAGTCCTGCACAGGTGGTTGTGTGATACCAGATATTGCATTCAAGTGGTTTCCTTTATGTGAGTTCTCACTATTTGATACTCCCTAGGGTTAGTTCTCTGGTAGTCTGGGGTCTTGGAGTCAGTTCTCCCACTCAAAACACTCATTGTAAGTTCAAAATGAGAATTATTTCAGATTTCTCAGAAAGCTTGTCTGACATAAGAGGTCCTGAAGTGATGCTCTCATTGTATGTGAAGCCAAGAGGCAGGAATCAGCAGCAATCCTTTTTTTTTTTTTTTTTTTAATCCTTTGAAATGTAGTGAATCAATTGCTAGTTTGGGAGAGGAGAGTCAAGAAAAGTAAAATACAATTAATATTATGTATGGTAACTTTTGAGCTTCTCAAGGGGGTCAGCAGATTAACAATCCACCTACAATATAGGAGACTCATTTCGAGCCCTGGGTCCTGAAGATTTCTTGGAGCAGAGCATGGCAACCCACTCTAGTATTATTTCTTAGAAAGTCTCATGCATGGACAGAGGAGCCATGTGGGATACAACCTATAGGTTGCAAAGAGTCAGACATAACTGAGCGAGCATGTGTTAATTTTTCACTGAATTTTACTTCCCTAAAATCCTTGCAAAATGAGCTGGACTTGAATCCCAACTTTGCTGAGGTTACTTAAGTCTTTTAAACTCAATATCCTAATTTGAATTATGTGAATGCTATGCAATGTTATTGAAAGATTTAAAGACAACATGAGTAAAAAACTTTGCACACATAAGTTAAGTCACAAGCATCTGAACTGAACTGATCAGTCATGTCTAATAACTCAGGTGCAGTGCTCACAAAAATCTTGGGTATGCAGCTCACTCTGAATGAAGGCCAACATAATGCTTAACAGCCATTGTTTTAACTTACTTCTGTATGAGGAGGCAAATGATAGCAGAGTGATGGGTAGGACCTGTTCCCATGGGAATGAGGATGTGAGAGAAGCCTCTGTTTTGCTCAGTTTCGTGGAGAACAACTAACCACTTCACCACCTCTCAAAAAGTATCTATAAAATCCTGGTTTTCTTAAAGAACAGTGGTATCGTGGGTTCATTGCCTGTAAATGATTACTTGTCAGACACAAAAACAATATTTTCTTCCAGTGGAGTTAATGGCATTTCTGTCACTTCTTTTTGGGGATTTAGTATTTTTCATTTAGTTGATTAAAATGTGTAGCTAATTATGCCAGATTAAAAAAACTTCAAACTCTTAAAAATTATTTTGAAATCTTTAAATGACTTATGCCAGATTTTTACTTTCCACTTGGGGAAAACTTGCTTAGATTATATGCTTTTGTCATCTCCTCAGTAAATGTTAAATCGATGTAAAATGAGTGTATTTGTATTTATAAAAATGACTTTTTTCACAGGAAGAAGAATTAAGAAAAAGTGGGGAAGCCAAGTATGCCCACTTGAGTGATGAACTTCATGTATTAATTGAAGTGTTTGCTCCACCGGGAGAGGCTTATTCACGTATGAGTCATGCTTTGGAAGAGATTAAAAAATTTCTGGTTCCTGTAAGTACTTTTCATTTTTTACAAAGATGTTCTCATCAGTTCCTATTAAAAATGTGCCTCGATCTTCACTGACTTTCTAGAAAAGAAACTTATGTTGCAGATTAATTATTTGTAGAGTTAATGTGAAAGTGAAAATAAAAAAGAATACAAAAACACTTAGCACAGGCTCTGGCATGTTGCTACCAAGTGATGATTTGGCTGTAGTTTTTCTTCAGAATGTTACATGCTGTGCTATCCTTCAGAGCCATGAAGAGTAAGACAATTAACACTAAAGCTTGAATACCTAACTGAAGTTGTATACTTTTCTTTTGTTTCTTAATTACTTGTTAGTTGACACGTGTTATTCATAATCTTTAATTAACATAGACAATATTTCCAGGTATAGTGGAAGGGGAAAGAGACTCAACATACAATATGTGTAATGACAATGATAGTATTTGGAATGATTGTGTACTTTTATGCAATAGTATGCCAGGTGCTGCCTTATTATAAAATATAATGTAAAATAATCAATATTAATAAAACAAAACATTTATTGACATCATACAAAAGTCAGAAAAATACAATCATTGCATTGTATGAGAGAAACAGAATGTTCAGTGTTCAGAAACCGTAAGCCAGCATATTTGGGGTTGCATTTTGAATAGAATCCTCTACTGATTTTCTAAGAAATAGAAGATTAAATAATGAAGCTTTCCTAAAGGTCAACAATTTAGCATTCCAGGAAGAGCTTGTTTGAACAGCAAGCTTCGCATCAAGCTTGGACCTGGGAATGAAATAATTAGAGAATGCTGAGGTAAAGTTTTCTGGATTGTCCTGGCAGATGTCTTCAGCAGAGAGAAAAAAGAGTAGCTGAGATTTATCTGTGCAATGAAGAAACACTATAGATTTCTAAACTAAGTAATAAACTCAGAGGAAGTGTGGGTAAGATTCATTGATTGGCAGTCATTTTCAAAATAAGGAGAAACAAAACAGAATTTAACAACAAAAAAGTATAAAAATATTACCACACAAACTATTTGTATGCCCAGTTTTAAAATTTCTGTCAAGAAGAGTTTATAAAATAATCCCATACCACACTGATTATTCCATAACTTTATATACACCCGGAATTTGTGCCCAATTTACTAGCTGGTACTTATCTGAACATCTTCCTAAATAGATCCTATATTTCTTAACAATGAGGATGCTATGTCCTCTCTTCCTTCTGTTTTTAAACTAAATACCTGGTTCAGTTCAGTTCAGTCGCTCTGTCGTGTCCGAGTTTTTGTGACCCCATGAATTGCAGCACGCCAGGCCTCCCTGTCCATCAGCAACTCACGGAGTTCACTCAAACTCACGTCCATCGAGTCGGTGATGGCATAACATCCTCTGTCGTCCCCTTCTCCTCCTGTCCCCAATCCCTCCCAGCATCAGAGTCTTTACCAAAGAGTCAACTCGCGCATGAGGTGGCCAAAGTACTGGAGTTTCAGCTATAGCATCATTCCCTCCAAAGACACCCAGGACCAATCTTCTTTAGAATGGACTAGTTGGATCTCCTTGCAGTCCAAGGGATTCTCAAGAGTCTTCTCCAACACCACAGTTCAAAAGCACCAATTCTTTGGCACTCAGCTTTCTTCACAGTCCAACTCTCACATCCATACATGACCACTGGGAAAACAATAGACTTGACTAGATAGACCTTTGCTGGCAAAGTAATGTCTCTGTACTTGAAAATTCTATCTAGGTTGGTTATAACTTTTCTTCCAAGGAGTAAGTGGCTTTTAATTTCATGGCTGCAATCACCATCTGCAGTGATTTTGGCGTGCCAAAAAAATAAAGGCTGACACTGTTTCCACTGTTTCCCCATCTATTTCCCATGAAATAATGGGACCAGATACCATGATCTCTGTTTTCTGAATGTTGAGATTTAAGCCAACTTTTTCACTCTCCTCTTTCACTTTCATCAAGAGGCTTTATAGTTCCTCTTCACTTTCTGCTATAAGGGTGGTGTCATCTGCATATCTGAGGTTATTAATATTACCCCTGAAAATCTTGATTCCAGCTGGTGCTTCTTCCAGCTCAGTGTTTCTCATGATATAATTTGCATATAAGTTAAATAATCAGGGTGACAATATACAGCCTTGACATACTCCTTTTCCTATTTGAGACCAGTCTGTTGTTCCATGTCCAGTTCTAATTGTTGCTTCCTGACCTGCATATAGTTTTCTCAAGAGGCAGGTTAGGTGGTCTGGTATTCCCAACTCTTTCAGAATTTTCCAGTTTATTGTGATCCACACAATCAAAGACTTTGGCATAGTCAATAATGCAGAAATAGATGTTTTTCTGGAACTCTCTTGCTTTTTCCATGATCCAGCAGATGTTGGCAATTTGATCTCTGTTTCCTCTGCCTTTTCTAAAACCAGGTTGAACATCTGGAAGTTCACAGTTCACGTATTGCTGAAGCCTGGCTTGGAGTATTTTGAGCATCAATTTACTAGCATGTGAGATGAGTGCAACTGTGTGGTGGTTTGAGCATTCTTTGGCATTGCCAACTGGAATTCCATCAACTTCACTAGCTTTGTTCATAGTGAGGCTTTCCAAGGCCCACTTGACTTAACATTCCAGAATATCTGGCTCTAGGTGAGTGATCATACCATTGTGATTATTTTGGTCATGAATATCTTTTTTGTACAGTTCTTCTGTGCATTCTTGCCACCTCTTCTTAATATCTTCTCATTCTGTTAGGTTCAGACCATTTCTGTCCTTTATGGAGCCCATCTTTGTATGAAATGTTCCCTTGGTATCTCTAATGTTCTTGAAGAGATCTCTAGCCTTTCCCATTCTGTTCTTTTCCTCTATTTCTTTGCATTGATCACTGAAGAAGGCTTTCTTATCTCTCCTTGCTATTCTTTGGAACTCTGCATTCAGATGCTTATATCTTTCCTTTTCTCCTTGGCTTTTTGCTTCTCTTCTTTTCACTGCTATTTGTAAGGCCTCCCCAGACAGCCATTTTGCTTTTTTGCATTTTTTTTTTCCATGGGGATGGTCTTGGTCCCTGTCTCCTGTACAATGTCATGAAACCTGCATCCACAATTCATCAGGAACTCTATCAGATCTAGTCCCTTAAATCTATTTCTCACTTCCCCTATATAATCGTAAGGGATTTGATTTAGGTCATACCTGAATGGCCTAGTGGTGTTCCCAACTTTCTTCTATTTAAGTCTGAATTTGGCAATAAAGATCTCATGATCTGAGCCACAGTCAGCTCCAGGTCTTGTTTTTGCTGACTGTATAGAGCTTCTCCATATTTTGCTGCAAAGAATATAATCACTCTGATTTCAGTGTTGACCATCTGGTGATGTCCACGTATAGAGTCTTCTCTTGTGTTGTTGCAAGAAGGTGTTTGCTATGACCAGTGTGTTCTCTTGGGAAAACTCTATTAGACTTTGTCCTGCTTCATTCCATATTCCAAGGCCAAATTTGCCTGTTACTCCAGGTGTTTCTTGACTTCCTACTTTTGCATTCCAGTCCCCTATAATGAAAAGGACATCTTTTTTAGGGTGTTAGTTCTAAAAGGTATTGTAGGTCTTCATAGAACCGTTCAACTTCAGCTTCTTCAGCATTACTGGTCGGGGAATAGACTTGGATTACTGTGATATTGAATGGTTGACCTTAGAAAGGAACAGAGATCATTCTGTCGTTTTTGAGATTGCATCCAAGTACTGCATTTCAGACTCTTTTGTTGACCATGATGGCTATTTTATTTATTCTAAGGGATTCCTGCCCGCAGTAGTAGACATAATGGTCATCTTAGTTAAATTCATCCATCAGTGTTGTTTTATTTTGTTGATTCTTAGAATGTCAGCGTTCACTCTTGCCATCTCTTATTTGACCACTTCCAATTTGCCTTGATTCATGCACCTGACATTCCAGGTTCCTATGCAATTTTGCTCTTTACAACATTGGACCTTGCTTCTATCACCAGTCACATCCACAACTGGGTATTGCTTTTGCTTTGGCTCCTTCCTTTCATTCTTTCTGGAGTTATTTCTCCACTGATCTCCAGTAGCGTATTGGGCATTTACTGACCTGGGGAGTTCCCCTTTCCATATCCTATCATTTCACCTTTTCATACTGTTCATGGGGTTCTCAAGGCAAGAATACTGAAGTGGTTTGCCATTCCCTTCTCCAGTGGACCACATTCTGTCAGACCTCTCCACCATGAGCCACCCGTCTTGGGTGGAACACATGGCATTGTTTAGTTTCACTGAGTACGACCAGGTTGTGGTCCTAGTGTGATTAGATTTACTACAGTTTTCTGTGATTATGGTTTCAGTGTGTCTGCCCTTTGATGCCCTCTTGCAATACCTACTGTCTTTCTTGCATTTCTCTTACCTTGGTCGTGGGGTATCACTTCACGAATGCTCCAGCAAAGCACTGCCACTGCTCCTTACCTTGGTCTAGGGGTATCTCCTCACCTCTGCCCCTCCTGACCTTGAACGTGGAGTAGCTTCTCTAGGCTCTCCTATGCCTGGGAAGCCACCGCTCCTTGGACATGGGGTTGCTCCTCTCGGCCGCCGCCTCTGGCCTCTCACGTAGGGTAGCTCCTCTTGGCTGCGATTGTGCACTGTTGCAGCCATCGGCACTTGTGCACAGTTGCAAATGCCTTGTGCTGTTGGGTAAATAGGTTTACTATATTTAGCTCAGACTAGCCCAACCTCTGGTGATCTAACTGGTATCAAAAAAGGCTATAACTGCCTGCATTACTAATTCATTTTGCGACTGTAGACAAGTCAGTTAAATTTCCACAACTTTAGCTTCAGTTCAGTTCAATTGTTCAGTTGTGTCTGATTCTTGTGACCCCATGGAGTACAGCATGTCAGACTTCCCTGTCCTTCACCAATTCCTGGAGCTTGATCAAAATCATGTCCATCGAGTCAGTGATGCCATCCAACCATCTCATCTTCTGTTGTCCCCTTTTCCTGCCTTAAATCTTTTCCAGCATCAGGGTCTTTTCCAAAGAGTCAGTTGTTCTCATCAGGTGGCCAAAGTATTGGAGTTTCATCGGCATCAATCCTTCCAATGAATATTCAGGACAGATTTCCTTTTGGACTGACTTTAGCTTATTCATCTTTAAAAAGAAGATAGTGATAGTAGGTATTATGAATACTCAAAATAGCAGATATTGTTTTTGTGAATAATAATAATAACACGCATTGTGAATATTAAATAGGGTAATGCATACAAAAGAACACAGAATGTTATAAAGGATGATATATGTTTTATTATATATTTATGTAAGTAAATTGGCATTTTAAATATAATATATTATTGTAGTAAAATCTTGGAATGACATTTTGAAGTGAAATATGTAAGATGAAATACTGTTTCATTACTACAAGATTTTAGACCTAGGCTGTAGGCTAGGTTGACCCTATTTTATTATAAATACCAGTGATACAGTTCGCTTACTTCTTGGACTTCTTAATACTTGTAATCACTTCATTTATTTCTTCTCCACTGAATTATCCTCTGTGAGGGCAGGGCTGGCCAAGGCTTTAATACTCCTCACATTTAAAGTCATACCTGGCACACTAACTGTTTGATAGTCTGATGGAGGGAGTCACTGGAGATGATGCAGGGGGTTAAACAGCTATCTGGGTGAGATTTGGGGAACAGTCAGCATGTTCTCCCTAAACAGATCTACATGTGGTTGAAAACCTTCGTTTGGTCAGTGTGTTCTGCTCCTGCTTCCTCTCAGTTTTATCTCTGCCCATCCAATTGTTCCTAACTGTGCATCCAACACTCCAGGCTTCCTCTTTACTAAGGGCCTTTGATGATTCTTCTCCAAAATATTGACCACTAGTCCCAGCTCACAGGGTAGCATTGCAGGAAATTCTTCCCTCACCATACAGTCTAAAGCAGCCATCCTGTATTTGTACAGCCCTGTTCTATTGTGTCTGCAACATGGTCTGACACTCAGTTTCTGCAGTTCACTGTCTTGTCACTCCGTGGCCCTCTTCACTTATATATTTTCCACATAACTTTGTGCCGGGTACATAAGGAAGCACTTAACAATTTTTTTTTTTATGGATGAATAAAGCTTTAAGAATATTCTGATATCTCTCAATGTTGAATTAGCAAATTTTACAATCAATGAAGCAATACTATTTGGTAAATATTGCCCATTTTGCTTTGCTGGTCTCAGCACCAGGCAGAGGATAGCATCTGTCCTCTTCACTCATCATTAGAACTGCAAGGGATGAAAATTAACTGCCAGTTCTTTTTCATTTATCTGGAATCACTTAGTGACTCAGGTTTCTTTTGGCATTTATATGAAGGTCTATAGAAATGCTAACATATCAAGAGACTAATATTTACAAACATCACAGGTGAAGCAGCAAGCTGAAACAACAGAGAAGGCTACTGTCAGATGACATCCTCTGACATCAGATTCCTCTGTACATGTTACATCACACTCCTCTAACATGCAGAATCTTCCCATGGTTAAAACCTTCACCTCTATCTGTGTCACTCAACATCTATACAGCTTGTCCTGCAATGGGCTATAATCATCTAAGATTGCCAACTGTAGAACATATAACTCAATATTATTGCTATGTGGAAAATTTTCAGCTGGATACTTTCCATTCAGTCTTATCAAAACAAATAGAGTGGCAGGTCAATAAAGCATCGATAAATTGAACTCTGCTGATTTTAAATCTCTAATGCGTTGAGAAGGTACTGTATTAAAGACTTCCATATATTAGCTAATTTGTCTTGCAAACAAGGTTACAAGTTTCAAATAAATTATTTGACAAATAATGACAAAAGGGATATAAAACCCTAAACTAATACATATTTCAATATGTGAATGCCCTTCTCCTCACTTTATAAGATATGAAAGGAAACATGTATTGTCACTATTACATTTTGTAACACTCCTTGTAACAAAACATTGACTTGTTTGATGTCATTGCAATCCAAGGAACTCTCAAGAGACTTCTCCAGCACCACAGTTTGAAAGCATCAATTCTTCTGCACTCAGCCTTTGCCAGGGTCCAGCCCCAGCAGGATCCAGAGATATCTGAAGCATGAACGGCATTGGCAAGAGAGATATAGAGAGAGATAAAGAAAGAATGTTACAGTTAAGAAAATAGAGGAGCAAAAGAGGTTGATATTCCTTGGTTTACACAGAAAGCCAATAAAGCCCCTGCATGGGACTTGCTCTGTTCATGGAGGCCACAGGTTCCCTCTCGATGGGGCAAAGGTGCAGAGCACCTTCTCGAGAGGGTCTTAGAAGCCTGGGCAGGAAAGTGAACTCAGAGGGCCCCTGCACTCCAGGGAGTCAACCTGAAAAGGAAAGAAATAAAGAATGACATGGGGATACCAAGCTTTGGTGAGCAAGGCCTGTCACTTTATTTTCAGAGGGAGCTTTTATAGCATGAGTTGTACATTGAGCAAAATGAAAAATGCAGAGTCAGTTCAACATTCCATCAGTATTAACTTTTATCGATACCAGGTTTCATCCTGCATACCATTTCATAAACAAGGGTCTTATTTTTTTTACAATATCTTCTGGCCCAGAGGCCTGTTGACATTTTATGACCCCTTTTTGATAAAGGTTGGTCAGCTAAAACACTTACTTTCCCTTGAAATGTTTTTTTTTTTCCCTTAAATTCCTTAGCCTGTGTCACCCTTAAAGTACAGAGTTACATTTTTATGGAGCAAAGATTCAGTGGGTTACAGCAAATAAAGAACTTATTAACTCAAAGTCTAATGTTGCTAATGTTACGGCTACTACTTGCTTTTTCTGTATCTTAACTATATGCACTGCCAGGAACACAATGGATAAGGGGTGTGGGAATTTGGCAGCAAGCATTGGTTTAACAATGTTGCAAGAGTCTGGATAAACCTGCCAAGTAAGTTAGAATGCTAACAGGGGGTTTGAATTGAAATACTCCTTTCATGCCCAGGAGATTTATCAACTAGAGCCCTAAGTTAATTTTTTTCCAGAAAAAGGTGGTCGGGGATAGCCCCCTGTTAATGTCAGAGAGTTGGTGAAAGGCATAAAATAGTAAGACAGACAGATTCCGGTTTTGGGGTAGATGCTCAAGCAAGTCCAGGGGGTTCCTCGAGTCCTGATCTGCCTTGTTCGTCAGGTCTCTCCACATGACCTTGTCATGGGTGGGATCGGCCCAGGGAGTCCCTCGAGCACTGAAGCCTTGCTTGTCAGGTCTCCTTCACATGACCTTCTCATGGGTGGGATCTCCCGTGCTGGCTACTGGCATGGCCCAACTCTCAATCTGTACGTGACTACTGAAAACATCACAGCTTTGACTATATGGGCCTTTGTTGGCAAAGTGATGTCTCTGCTTTTTAATTTGCTGTCTAGGTTTGTCATAACTTTACTTCCAAGGAGCAAGTGTCTTGTAATTTCATGGTTGCAGTCACTGTCCACAGTGATTTTGAAGCCCAATAAAAGAAAATCTCTTATTGTTTTTAACCTCTTCCCTTCTATTTGTCATGAAGTGATGAGACAAGATGAAATGATCTTTATTTTTTGAATGTTGAGTTTTAAGCCAGCTTTTTCACTCTCCTTTTTCACCTTCCTCAAGAGGCTCTTTAGTTCTTCACTTTCTGCCATTAAGGTGGTGTCATCTGCATAACTGAGATTATTGATATTTCTCCTAGAAATCTTGATTCCAGCTTGTGCTTCATCCTGCCTGGCATTTTGCATGATGTACTCTGCATATAAGTTAAATAATCAGGGTGACAACATATAGCCTTGAGGTACTCCTTTCCCAATTTCAAGCCAGTCAGTTGTTCTGTGTCCAGTTCTAAATGTTGTGTCTTGACCCACAAACAAGATTATCAGGAGACAGGTAAGAAGGTCTAGTATTCCTGTGTTTTTAATAATTTTCCAGTTTATTGTGATCCACAAAGTCAATGACTTTAGCATAATCAATGGAGAAAAATTAGATGATTTTCTTCAAAATTCTCCTGCTTGTCCTATGATCCAATGGATGTTAGCAATTTAATCTCAATTCCTCTGCCTTTTCTAAACACAGCTGTTACTCCTGGAAATTCTTCATCGATGTACTACTGAAGCCTACCTTGAAGGATTGTGTACATTATTTTCCTAACATGTGAAATGAGCACAATTGTATGGTGGTTAGCATTTCCTTTCTTTGGGACTGGAAAGAAAATTAACCTATTCCCATGCTGTGGACACTGCTGAGTGTTCTAAATTTGCTATCATACTGAGTGCAGTATTTTAACAGCACCATCTTTTAGGATTTTAAGTAGCTCAGCTGGAATTCTATCACCTCCACTAGCTTTTTTGCAGTAATGTTTCCTAAGGCCTACTTGACTTCACACTCCAGGATTTCTGGCTCTCTGTGAGTGACCACATAACTGTGGTTATCTAGGTCATCAAGATATTTTTTGTATAGTTCTTCCTTGTATTCTTGCCATCTCTTCATAATCTATTTTGCTTCTGTTAGGTCCTTACAGTTTCTGGCATTTATCATGCCCATCCTTGCCTGAAATGTTCCCTTGATACATCCAATTTTCTTGAAGAGATATCTAGTTTTTCCATTGTTTTGTTTTCCTCTATTCGCATTGTTTATTTCAGAAGACCTTCTTATCTCTTCTTGCTATTCTATGGAAACCTGCATTCACTTGAGCATTTCTTTACTTTTCTCCCAGGCTTTCCCTTCTGTTTCTTCCTTAGTTAAATATAAACTTGCCTGAAACAACCACTTTGCCTTCTTGCATTTCTTTTTCTTTCTGATGGTTTTGGTTACTGCCTCCTGTACAATGTTATGAACTTCTGTCCATAGTTCTTTAGGCACTCTGTCTACCAGATCTAATCCCTTAAATTTATTTGTTACCTCCAATGTATAATCATGAAATTTGATTTAAGTCATATTGAATGGACTATTGCTGTTCCCTACTTACTTCAATTTAAGCCTGAGTTTTGCAGTGAGGGGGCTTTCCTTGCGGCTGACCTGGTAAAGAATCCGCCTGCAATGTGAGAGACATAGGTTTGATTCCAGGGTTGGGAAGTTCCCCTGGAGAAGAGAAAGTCTACCCACTCCAGTATTCTGGCCTGGAGAATTCACAAAGTGTCAGGCAAGACTGAGTGACTTTCACTTTCACTTTTGCAATGAGGAGCTCATGATCTGAGCCAGTCAAATTCAGGTCTTTTTTTTTTTTTTTTTCCCCCCGAGTGTATAGATTCTCCGTCTTTGGCTGCAAAGAATGTATTCAATCTGCTTTTGCTATTGACCTTTTGATGATTTCCAAGGATAGAGTCATCTCTTGTGTTGTTAGGAAAGATTGTTTGCTAGGACCAAAGTATTCTCTTGACAAAGTCCAGTTACTTTGCCATACTTCATTTGATACTCCAAAAACAAGTTCAGCTCAGTTCAGTTCAGTCACTCAGTCGTGTCTGACTGATTGTGACCCCATGAATCACAGCAGGGCAGGCCTTCTTGTCCATCACCAACTCCCGGAGTTCACTCAGATTCACGTCCATTGAGTCAGTGATGCCTTTCAGCCATCTCATCCTCAGTCGTCCCCTTCTCCTCCTGCCCCCAATCTCTCTCAGCATCAAAGTCTTTTCCAATGAGTCAACACTTTGCATGAGGTGGCCAAAATACTGGAGTTGCAACTTTAGCATCAGTCCTTCCAAAAATATCCCAGGGCTGATCTCTTTCAGAATGGACTGGTTGAATCTTCTTGCAGTCTAAGGGACTCTCATGAGTCTTCTCCAATACCGTAGTTCAAAAGTATCAATTCTTCGGCAATCAGCTTTCTTCACAGTCCAACTCTTACATCCATACATGACCTCTGGGAAAACCATAGCCTTGACTGGATGGACCTTTGTTGGCAAAGTAATGTCTCTGATTTTGAATATGCTATCTAGGTTGGTCATAACTTTTCTTCCAAAGAGTCAGTGGCTTTTAACTTCATGGCTGTAATCACCATCTGCAGTGATTTTGAAGCCCCTCGAAATAAAGGCTGACACCGTTTCCACGGTTTCCCCATCCATTTCCCATGAAGTGATGGGACCAGATGCCATGGTCTTCATTTTCTGAATGTTGAGGTTTAAGCCAGCTTTTTCACTCTCCACTTTCACTTTCATCAAGAGGCTTTATAGTTCCTCTTCAATTTCTGTCATAAGGGTAATGTCATCTGCATATCTGAGGTTATTGATATTTCTCCCGGCAATCTTGATTCCAGCTTATGCTTCTTCCAGCTCAGCATTTATCTTGATGTACTCTGCATATAAGTTAAATAAGCAGTGTGACAATATATAGCCATGGTGTACTACTTTTCCTATTTGGAACCAGTCTATTGTTCCATGTCCAGTTCTAACTGTTGCTTCCTGACCTGCATAGAGGTTTCTCACGAGGAAAGTCAGGTGGTCTGATATTCCCATCTCTCTCAGAATTTTCCACATTTATTGTGATCCACAGAGTCAAAGGCTTAAGGCATAGTCAATAAAGCAGAAATAGATGTTTTTCTGGAACTGTCTTGCTTTTTCCATGATCCAGCAGATGTTGGCAATTCGATCTCTAGTCCCTAGGCCTTTTCTAAAACCAGCTTGAACATGTGAAAGTTCACGGTTCACCTATTGCTGAAGCCTGGCTTGGAGAATTTTGAGCATTACTTTACTAGCATGTGAGATGAGTGCAATTGTGCGGTAGTTTGAATATTCTTTGGCATTGCCTTTCTTTGGGATTGGAATGAAAACTGACCTTTTCCAGTCCTGTGGCCACTGCTGAGTTTTCCAAATTTGTTGGCATACTGAATGCAGCACTTTCACAGCATCATCTTTCAGGATTTGAAATAGCTCAACTGGAATTCCATCACCTACACTAGCTTTGTTCATAGTGAGGCTTTCTAAGGCCCACTTGACTTCACATTCCAGGATGTCTGGCTCTAGATGAGTGATCACTCCATCGTGATTATCTTCATCTTGAAGATCTTTTCTGTACAGTTCTTCTGTGTATTCTTGCCACCTCTTCTTAATATCTTCTCATTCTGTTAGGTCCATACGATTTTTGTCTTTAATCAAGTCCATCTTTGCATGAAATGTTCCTTTGGTATCTCTAATTTTCCTGAAAAGATCTCTAGTTTTTTTCCATTCTGTTGTTTGCCTCTATTTCTTTTTATTGATCACTGAGGAAGGCTTTCTTATCTCTCTTTGCTATTCTTGGAACTCTGCACTCAGATGTTTTTTTTTTTTTTTCTTTTTTGTCTTTGCTTTTCAGTTCTCTTCTTTTCACAGCTATTTGTAAGGCCTCCTCAGACAGCCATTTTGCTTTTTTTGCATTTCTTTTCCATGGGGATGGTCTTCATCCTTGTCTCCTGTAAAATGTCATGAACCTCCGTCCATAATTCATTAGGCACTCTATCTATCAGAGCTAGTCCCTTAAATATATTTCTCACTTCCACTGTATAATCATAGGGATTTGATTTAGGTCATACCTGAATGGCCACCCTGCTTATTTAACTTATATGTAGAGTACATCATGAGAAACGCTGGACTGGAAAAAACACAAGCTGGAATTAAGATTGCCAGGAGAAATATCAATAACCTCAGATATGTAGATGACACCACCCTTGTGGCAGAAAGTGAAGAGGAACTATAAAGCCTCTTGATGAAAGTGAAAGTGGAAAGTGAAAAAAGTTTGCTTAAAGATCAAGATTCAGAAAACGAAGGTCATGGAATCCAGCCTATCACTTCATGGGAAATAGATGAGGAAACAGAGGAAACAGTTTCAGACTTTATTTTTTTGGGCTCCAAAATCACTTCAGATGGTTACTGCAGGCATGAAAGTAAAAGACACTTACTCCTTGGAAGAAAAGTTATGACCAACCTAGATAGCATATTCAAAAGCAGAGACACTACTTTGCCGACTAAGGTCCATCTAGTAAGGTTATGGTTTTTCCTGTCATCATGTATGGATAAGAGAGTTGGACTGTGAAGAAGGCTGAGTGCCAAAGAATTGATGTGTTTGAATTGTGGTGTTGGAGAAGACTCTTGAGAGTCCCTTGGACTGCAAGGATATCCAACCAGTACATTCTGAAGGAAATCAGCCCTGGGATTTCTTTGGAAGGAATGATGCTAAAGCTGAAACTCCAGTACTTTGGCCAGCTTAAGCAAAGGGTTGACTCATTGGAAAAGACTCTGATGCTGGGAGGGCTTGGGGTCAGGAGAAGAAGGGGACAACATAGGATGAGACGGCTGGATGGCATCATTGATTCAATGGATGTAAGTCTATTGAACTCCGGGAGTTGGTGTTGGACAGGGAGGCCTGGTGTACTACGATTCATGGGGTCGCAAAGAGTTGGACACGCCTGAGTGACTGAACTATACTGAAATGACTGACTGAGTGGCCTTGTGGATTTCCCTACTTTCTGCAATTTAAGTCTGAATTTGGCAATAATGAGTTCATGATCTGAGCCACAGTCAGCTCCTGGTCTATTTTGTTGTTGTTGTTGTTGTTGTTGATTGTATAGAGCTTCTCCATCTTTGGCCTCAAAGAATATAATCAATCTCATTTTGGTGTTGGCCATCTGATGACGTCTGTGTAGAGTCTTCTCTTGTGTTGTTGGAAGAAGGTGTTTGCTATGACCAGTGCATTTTCTTGGCTAAACTCTATTAGTTTTTCCCCTGCTTCATTCCGCATTCCAAGGCCAAATTTGCCTGTTACTTCATGTGTTTCTTGACTTCCTACTTTTGCATTCCAGTCCCCTATAATGAAAAGGACATCATTTTTGGGTGTTAGTTTTAAAAGGTCTCGTAAGTCTTCATAGAACCATTCAACTTCAGCTTCTTTAGTGTTACTGGTTGGGGCATAGATATGGATTACAGTGGTATTGAATGGTTTGCCTTGGAAATGAACAGAGATCATTCTGTCGTTTTTGAGATTGCATCCAACTACTGCATTTCAGACTCTTTCGTTGACCATGATGGCTATTCCTTTTCTTCTAAGGGATTCCTGCCCACAGTAGTAGATATAATGGTCATTTGAGTTAAATTCACCCATCCCGTTTTGTTTTAGTTCACTGATTCCTAGAATGTTGACATTCACTCTTGCCATCTCCTGTATGACCACTTTCAATTCGCCTTGATTCATGAACTTTACATTCTAGGTTTAAGCAATTTTGCTCTTTACAACATTGGACCTTACTTCTATCACCAGTCACATCCATAACTGGGTATTATTTTTGCTTTGGCTCCTTCCCTTCATTCTTTCTGGAGTTATTTCTCCACTGATCTCCAGTAGCATATTGGGCACCTACTGACCTGGGGAGTTCCTCTTTCAGTATCCTATCATTTTGCCTTTTCATACTGTTCCTGGGGTTCTCAAGGCAAGAATACTGAAGTGGTTTGCCATTCCCTTCTCCAGTGGACCACATTCGGTCAGACCTCTCCTCCACGACCCGCCCATCTTGGGTGCCCCCCAGGGCATGGCTTAGTTTCATTGAGTTAGACAAGGCTGCTGTCCTAGTGTGATTAGATTGACTAGTTTTCTGTGAGTATGGTTTCAGTGTGTCTGCCCTCTGATGCCCTTTTGCAACACCTGCCATCTTACTTGGTTTTCTCTTACTTTGGATGTGGGATATCTCTTCACGGCTGCCCCAACAAAGCACAGCCACTGCTCCTTACCTTGCGTGAAGAGTATAATAAACTTGCTTGTTAATCCAGCTATCTCTTCCTACTTTTGCATTATAATTACCTGTGTGTAAAAGGATATCTTTTTCTCTCTCTTTATTTATTTATTTATTTATTTATTTTTGGTATTAGATTTAGGTCTTTTAAGTCTTTGTAGAACCAGTCAACTTTAGCATTAATTATTGGGGCATAGACTTGTATTACTGTGATTTTGAATGGTTTGCCTTGGGAATGAAGGGCATCCTGTCATTTTTGAGATTGCACCCCATTCCTGCATTTTCGACTCTTTTGTTGACCACTAAGCATAGGCAGCTGTGACCCGGCACACTAAGCACGGGCAGCTGTGACCCAGAGCACTAAGCATGGCTGAAAGGAGTTACCCCACGTCCGAGGTCAGGGGCAGTGGCCGAGAGTGCCATGCTGCGACGGCGCAGGAACAGAAGAGAGGAGCTACCCAAGTCCAACATCAGGGGTGGCCGGGAGGAGACACCCTGCGTCCGAGGTCAGGGGCAGCAGCCGAGAGGAGCTACCCCATGTCCGAGGTCAGGGGTGGCCAGAAGAAGCCACCTCGTGCCCGAGGCCAGGGGTGGTGGCCCTGAGGAGCGACACTGGGCCCAAGGCCATGGGCTGCAGCCAGGAGGAGCAACCCGAGGAGCAGTGATTGCATGGGTGCAGGAGGGCCTAGAGGAGCTACCCCACATTGAAGGCCAGGAAGGGTGGCAGTAAGGAGATACCCCACATCCAAGGTAAGGAGCAGTGGCTGTGCTTTGCTGGAGCAGCCGTGAAGAGATATCCCATGCCCAAGGTAACAAACCCAAGTAAGATGGTAGGTGTTGCAAGAGGGCATCAGAGGGCAGACACACTGAAACCATACTCACAGAAAGCTAGTCAATCTAATCACACTAGGACCACAGCCTTGTCTAACTCAATGAAACCAAGCCATGCCCGTGGGGCAACCCAAGGTGGGCAGGTCATGGTGGAGAGGTCTGACAGAATGTGGTCCACTGGAGAAAGGAATGGCAAACCACTTCAGTATTCTTTCTTTGAGAACCCCATGAACAGTATGAAAAGGCAAAATGATAGGATACTGCAAGGGAACTCCCCAGGTCATTGAGTGCCCAATATGCTACTGGAGGTCAGTGGAGAAATAACTCCAGAAAGAATGAAAGGATGGAGTCAAAGCAAAAACAATACCCAGCTGTGGATGTGACTGGTGATAGAAGCAAGGTCCGATGCTGTAAAGAGCAAGATTGCATGGGATCCTGGAATGTAAGGACCATGAGTCAAGGCAAATTGGAAATGGTCAAACAAGAGATAGCAAGAGTGAAAGTCGACCTTCTAGGATTCAGTGAACTAAAATGGACTGAAATGGGTGAACTTAACTCAGATGACCATTATATCTACTACTGTGGGCAGGAATCCCTAAGAAGAAAAGGAGTAGCCATCATGGTCAACAAAAGAGTTTGAAATGCAGTACTTGGATGCAGTCTCAAAAACGACAGAATGATCTCTGTTCATCTCCAAGGCAAACCATTCAATATCACAGTTATCCAAGTGTATGCCCCAACCAGTAATGCTGAAGAAGCTGCAGTTGAACGGTTCTGTGAAGACCTAAAATACCTTTTAGAACTAACACCCAAAAAAGATGTCCTTTTCATTATAGGGGTCTGGAATGCAAAAGTAGGAAGTCAAGAAACACCTGGAGTAACAGGCAATTTTGGCCTTGGAATGCAGAATGAAGCAGGGCAAAGACTAATAGAGTTTTGCCAAGAGAACATACTGGTCATAGCAAACACCCTCTGCCAACAACACAAAAGAAGACTCTACACATGGACATCACCAGATCGTTAACACCGAAAACAGGGTGATTATATTCTTTGCAGCCAAAGATGGAGAAGCTCTATACAGTCAACAAAAACAAGACCAGGAGCTGACTGTGGCTCAGATCATGAACTCCTGATTACCAAATTCAGACTTAAATTGAAGAAAGTAGGGAAAACCGCTTGCCCATTCAGGTATGACATCAATCAAATCCCTTACGATTATATAGTGGAAGTGAGAAATAGATTTAAGGGCCTAGATCTGATAGATAGAGTGCCTGATGAACTATGGAATGAGGTTTGTGACATTGTACAGGAGACAGGAATCAAGACCATCCCATGGAAAAGAAATGCAAAAAAAAGCAAAATGGCTGTCTGGGGAGAACTTACAAATAGCTGTGAAAAGAAGAGAGGCAAAAAGCAAAGAGAGAAGGAAAGAATAAGCATCTGAATGCAGAGTTCCAGAGAATAGCAAGAAGAGATAAGAAAGCCTTATTCAGCGATCACAGAGGAACTGTACAAAAAAGATCTTCACGACACAGATAATCATGATGGTGTGATCACTCATCTAGGGCCAGATATTCTGGAATGTGAAGTCAAGTGGGCCTTAGAAAGCCTCACTATGAACAAAGCTAGTGGAGGTGATGGAATTCCAGTTGAACTGTTTCAAATCCTGAAAAATGATGCTGTGAAAGTGCTGCATTCAGTATGCCAGCAAATTTGGAAAACTCAGTAGTGGCCACCTGACTGGAAAAGGTCAGTTTTCATTCCAATTCCAAAGAAAGGCAATGCCAAAGAATACTCAAACTACTGCACAATTCCACTCATATCACATGCCAATAAAGTAATGCTCAACGTTCTCCAAGCTAGGCTTCATCAATACGTGAAATAAACTTCCAGTTGTTCAAGCTGGTTTTAGAAAAGGCAGAGGAACCAGAGTTCAAATTGCCAACATCCGCTGGATCATGGAAAAAGCAAGAGAGTTCCAGAAAAACATCTATTTCTGCTTTACTGACTATGCCTTAAGCCTTTGACTGTGTGGATCACAATAAACTGTGGAAATTTTTGAAAGAGATGGGAATACCAGACTACCTGACCTTCCTCTTGAGAAATCTGTATGCAGGTCAGGAAGCAACAGTTAGAACTCGACATGGAATAACAAACTGGTTCTAAATAGGAAAAGGAGTACGTCAAGGCTGTATATTGTCACACTACTTATTTAACTTATATGCAGAGTACATCATGAGAAACGCTGGACTGGAAGAAATACAGGCTGGAATCAAGATTGCCAGGAGAAATATCAATAACCTCAGATATGCAGATGACACCACCCTTATGGCAGAAAGTGAAGAGGAACTAAAAAGCCTCTTGATGAAAGTGAAAGAGAAGAGTGAAAAAGTTGGCTTAAATCTCAACATTCAGAAAATGAAGATCATGGCATCTGGTCCCATCACTTCATGGGAAATGGATGGGGAAACAGTGGAAACATTGTCAGACTTGATTATGGGGGGGATCCAAAATCACTGAAGATGGTGATTGCAGCCATGAAATTAAAAGATGCTTACCCCTTGGAAGAAAAGTTATGACCAACCAAGATAGCATATTCAAAAGCAGAGACATTACTTTGCCAACAAAGGTCCGTCTAGTCAAGGCTATGGTTTTTCCTGTGGTCATGTATGGATGTGAGAGTTGGACTGTGAAGAAGGCAGAAGCCGAAGAATTGATGCTTTTGAACTGTGATGTTGGAGAAGACTCTTGAAAGTCCCTTGGACTGCAAGGAGATCCAACCAGTCCATTCTGAAGGAGATCAACCCTGGGATTTCTTTGGAAGGAATGATGCTAAAGCTGAAACTCCAGTACTTTGGCCACCTCATGTGAAGAGTTGACTCATTGGAAAAGACTCTGATGCTGGGAGGGCTTGGGGGCAGGAGAAGAAGGGGACCACAGAGGATGAAATGCTGGATGGCATCACAGACTCGATGGACATGAATCTGAGTGAAATCTGGGATTTGGTGACAGGGAGGCCTGGCTTGCTGAGGTTCATAGGGGTAGCCAAGCATCGACACGACTGAGCAACTGAACTGAACTGAACTGTTGACCATGATCGCAAATCCATTTCTTCTAAGAGATTCTTGCCCGTAGTTATCTATATAATGATAATTTGAATTAAATTCGCTCATTCCTGTCCATTTTAGTTCAGTGATTCTTAAGATGTCAATGTTTACTCTTCCCATCTCCTGCTTGACTGTGTCCTATTTACCTTGACTCATGGACATAATGTTCAAGGTTCCTTTTCAGTACTGTTCTTTAAAGCATCAGACTTTACTTTCACCACTGGACATCTCCACAGCTGAGATAATTAATTTCTTCTTTGGCTCAGGCACTTCATTTTCTGGATTGATGAGTAATTGCCCTCTGCTCTTCCACAGTAGCATTTTGGATACTTTCTGACCTGATCAGGCTCATCTTCCAGTGTCATATCTTTTTGCATTTTCATACCATTCATTGAGTTCTCGAGGCAAGAATACTGGAGGGTTTACCATTCCTTCCTCCAGTGGACAATGTGTTGTCAGAAATCTTCACTATGACCCGTCTGCCTTGGGTGACCCTGCATGGCATAGCTTATAATTTCATTGATTTGTGCAAGCCCTTTCACCACAATAAGGCTGTTAACCATGAAGGGGAAATTTTCACGCACTGAGAAAAGATTTATAGCATTTGGGTAGATTATAAACAGAATATTTATAAATAGATCTAGTATAATATATATATGTATGTATATATATATATATATATATATAAATTCATACTGTAATTTGACTAAAAGTAAAATTTTGTTCAAAGTGAATATATATGGAAAACCCACCAGCTAGCTAAAGCAATATTGATATATATCAAGACCATGAGTTGGGGCATGGCAGGTATATTTTGTCTGACTGACAGAGAAGTTCACAATACAAGGAAATAACATCCTGCAAGCGAGAGAATGATGGGGAATGGAGTAAAACAATAACATTCAGTGCAGAGGGGAAAGAGAACTCACAACCTAGCTGTCATCTTTCATTGTTATGGTGGTTGTTCAAATGTTATCAAATGTCCACAGATTTCTGTCTTCCAAACCAATGAATTTCCTTTTACTTCCCATTATTAACCATGCTCTGTTAGTAATGGATCTCCACTCTTCCCCAATAGCATATTGGACACCTTCTGACCTGTGGGGCTCATCTTCCAGTGTCATATCTTTTTGCCTTTCCCTACATGAAATTAAAAGATGCTTGCTTCTTGGAAGAAAAGCTATGACACACCTAGACAGCATGTTAAAAAGCAGAGACATTAATTTGCTGACAAGGGTCCATATAGTCAAAGCTATAGTTTTTCAGTAGTCACGTGTGGATATGGGAGTTAGACCATAAAGAAGGCTGAGAACTGAAGAATTGATGTTTTCAAACTGTGGTGTTGGAGAAGACTGTTGAGAGTCCCTTGGACTGTAAGGAGATTAAACCAGGAAATCAGTCATGAATATTCATTTGAAGGACTGATGCTGAAGCTAAAACTCCAGTGTTTTGACCACCTGATGCAAAGACTGGACTCATTGGAAAATACTCTGATGCTGGGAAAGATTGAAGGTAGGAGGAGAAGAAGAGGACAGAAGATGAGATGTTTGGATGGCATCACCAACTCAATGGACATGCGTCTGAGCAAGACTTAGGAGATGATGAAAGACAGGAAAGCCTGGCATCCTGCAGTCCATGGGGTCTCAAAGAGTTGGACACGACTGAGCAACTGAGCAACAACTGTTCACGGGTTGTCATTGCAAAAATAATACAGCAATTTGCCATTCCCTCCTCCAGTAGACCACGTTTTTTCCAGAACCCTTCTCTATGACTTGTCTGGCGTGGGTGATCCTGCACATCATGGCTCAGAGATTCACTGAATTATGCAAGTCCCTTCACCACAAAAAGACTGTGATGCTTTAAGGGGACAACACTTCAATTGTGGATGTGTCTGGTGTTGAAAGTAAAGTCCAATGCTGTAAAGAATAATATTGCATAGGTACCTGGAAATTTAGGTACATAAATCAAATTGGATGTACTTAAGCAGGAAATGGCAACAGTGATCAATGGCATCTTAGAAATTAGTGAACTAAAATTGATAAGGGATGAGAAAATTTAATTCAAATGACCATTATACTACTGTAAGAATCCCTTAAAATAAATGAAATGAACTTCATGGTCAACAGAAGAGTCCAAAATATAGTATTTCGTGCAGTGTCAAAAACAACAGGATGCCCTTGGTTCGTTTCCAAGACAAACCAGCATCACAGTAACCCAAGTCTATGACTCAACCACTATTTCTGAAGAAGTTAAAGTTCACTGGTTCCATGAAGACTTACAAGAACTTCTAAATCTAATACCAGAAAAGATGTCCTTTTAATCACAGGGAATTAGATTGCAAAAGTAGGAAGAGATACCTGGATTAACAGGCAAGTTTGGTTTTGAAATACGAAATGAAGCAAGACAAAGGTAACTGAGTTTTGTCAAGAGAACACATTGATCATAGGAAACAACCTTTTCTAACAACACAAGAGATGACTATATCCATGGAAATCACCAAAATGTCAGTACCAAAAGCAGATTGAGTATATTATTGGCAGCCAAAGATGGAAATTTCCATCCAGTCATGAGATCAAGATATGGACCTGACTGTGGCTCAGATCTTGAGCTCCTCATTGCAAAATTCAGATTAAATTGAAGACACTAAGGAAATCACTAGGCCATTCAGGTATGACCTAAATCAAATCCCTTATGACTATACACTGGAGGTGACAAATAGATTCAAGAAATTACATCTGGTAGACAGAGTGCCTGAAGAACTATGCATGAAAGTTCAAAACATTGTACAGGAGGCAGGGACTAAAACCATCGTAAAGAAATGCAAGAAGTCAAAGTAGTTGTCTCAGCAGGCTTTACAAAAAGCTGAGAAAATAAGAGAAGTGAAAGTCAAGGGAGAAAGGGAAAGGTATACACAAGTGAATACAGAGTTCCAGAGGAGAGAGAAGAAAGAACAGTGCAAATAAATGGAAGAAAACAATAGAATGGTAAAATCTAGATATCTCTTCAAGAAAATTGGAGATGTCAATGGAACTTTTCATGCAAAAATGGACATAAAAAAGAACAAAAGTGTTATGGACCTAACAGAAGCAGAAAAAATTAAGAGATAGCAAGAATGCACACTGGAACTATTCAAAAAATGTCTCAATGACCCACATAACCATGATGATGTAGTCACTCACTAGAGCCAGACATGCTGGAGTACAAAGTCAAGTGGGCCTTAGAAAATATTACTAGGAACTGAGCTAGTGGAGGTGATGGAAATCTAGCTGAGCTATTGAAAATCCTAAAAGATGATGCTGTTAAAGTACTGCACACGATGTATAAGCAAATTTGGAAAATTCACCAGTGGCCACAGGACTGGAGAACCTCAGTTTTCATTCCAATCCCAATTTAGGGCAATGCCAAGAGTGTTCAAACTTTCATGCAGTTGTACTCATTCACATACTAGTAGATTTATACTCAAAATCTTTCAAGCTAACCTTCATCAGTATATGAATTGAGAACTTCCAGATGTACAAGCTGGGTTTTGAAAAGGCAGAGGAATCAGAGATCAAATTGACATCATTCATTCATTCATATAGAAAGTATCAGTTAGTTCAGTTCAGTTTAGTCGCTCAGTCGTGTCTGATTCTTTGTGATCCTGTGGGCTTCAGCATGCCAGGCCCCCCTATCCATTACCAAATCCTGTCTTCTGTCGCCCCCTTCTCCTCCCACCTTCAATCTTTCCCAGCATCAGGGTCTTTTCAAATGAGTCAGTTCTTCACATCAGGTGGCCAAAGTATTGGAATTTCAGCTTCAGTATCAATCCTTCCAATGAACACTCAGGATTGATCTCCTTTAGGATGGACTCGTTGGATCTCCTTGCAGTCCAAGGGACTCTCAAGAGTCTTCTCCAACACCACAGTTCAAAAGCATCAATTCTTCGGTGCTCAGCTTTCTTTATAGTCCAACTCTCACATCCATACATGACTACTGGAAAAACCATAGCATGGGAATCCAGAAAAACATCTACTTCTGCTTCATTGACTACACTAAAGCCTTTGACTGTTGGACCACCACAGACTGGAAAATTCTGAAAGAAATTAGAATACCAGGCCATCTTACCTGAGAAACCTATATGCCATCAAGAAGCAACAGTTAGAACCAGAGATGGAACAATGCACTGGTTCAGAATTTGGAGAGGAACGTGACAAGGCTGTATATTGCCACCCTGCTTATTTAATTCATATACAGAGTACATCATGTGAAATGTCAAGCTGGAAGAATCACAGTCTGGAAGCAAGTTTGCCAGGAGAAATATCAACAACCTCAGATATGCAGATGATACCATTCTAATGGCAGAAAGTGAAGAGGAACTAAACAGCCTCTTGAGGGGGGTGAAAGAGGAGAGAGAAAAAGCTGGGTTAAATATCAACATTAAAATAAGCTAAGACCATGACCTCCAGCCCCATCACCAGCTGAGCCACAAGAGAAGCCCAAGAATACTGGTGTGGGTAGTTGCTTCTGGTGTGGGTATCCCTTCTCCAGTGGATATTTCTGACCCAGGAATCGAACCAGGGACTGCTGCATTGAAGGAAGATTCTTTACCAATTGAGCTATAAGGGAAGCCCCCTAGCCCTATCACTTTATAGCAAATGGTAGGAGAAAAGTGGAAGCAGTGACAGCTTTCCTTTCCTTGGTCTCCAAAATTACTGTGGATGGTGACTGCAGCCATGAAATTGAAAGACACTTGCTCCTTGGAAGCAAAGCTATGACAAACTTAGACAGCATATTAAAAAGCATAGAAATCACTTTGCCCACAAAGGTCCATACAGTTCAAACTGTGGTCTTTTCAGTGCCCACATATGGATTGAAAGTTGGGCCATTAAGAAGCCTGAGTGCCAAGAAATTGATGCTTTCAAACTGTGGTGCTGGAGAAGACTCTTGAGAGTTCCTTGGTCTGCAAAGAAATCAAACCAGTCAATCGTAAAGGTAATCAGTCCTGACTATTCATTGGAAAGACTGATGGTGAAGCTGAAGCTCCAAAACTTTGGCCACCTAATGGGAAGAACTGACTCATTGGAAAAGACCCTGATGCTGGGAAAGATTGAAGGCAAAAGGTGAAGGGGGCACCAGAGGAAGAGATTGTTAGATTCCATCAGTGACTCAGTGAACATGAATTTGAGCGCTATCTGGAGATAGTGAAGTACAGGGGAGTCTGGCATACTGCAGTCCATGGGCTGACAAACTTCAGACACACTTAGCAACTGAACAACATCCACCATAATCTAATAGTGTGGTAGCTAAGAGCCTAAATGGAAAGCCATGCATTTGTGTAGTTATTACTTGAGCAGAAATGTTTCCTGTGTTGTTGCTATAGCACTATGATCATATTATGATTATATTTGGAAACATTTATTGTCATCTGATATTGAGTACTTCTTTTTATCTGAAAAATTGTAATAGATAATACAGGCCAATTACTTTAAAATAATTCAAATGATTACTTTTTCTTAAAATAAAGTAATAATAACTATACTATAAGATGGTTTGTTATTAACAATACATATGACGTTATTATACTTAATATTACTATTAACACCCAAGACTACTTTAGCGTATTTATTGATTGACATAACCTAAAAAACAGATGGAATCATCTATAGATTCTTTCAGTGTGATTTTTCTACCAACCTTAATAAAAGTGTTGTCTTAGGCTTTCCTATTACAGATAATCAAATGTTCACTTCATGCATCTAGGATCAGGATGTGATCATCTGCTTTCTATCTTAAAAAAAAGTTATCAGTAATTATATATGGTCTCATTTGATGCCAGGCCTCTGAATTCTCTAAGGTTATTGCTTTCATGAGCAGTGATTGCTTTTTAGATGCTCAGCATGATTCTCTCATTTCTATGAGTACCTTGATTTCATGTTGATGAGTTACTTCTCCTGCATTAAGTGATATTATAACCAAAAGAACTGCCTTTCAATTCCATATTTAGTCATTAACATGAAGGCTTAACAGCATTTCTAATGAGTTATGTATGTTTTTACAGACTGCAGTTTCTAAGGATATAAGTTTGATATCTAAGGGGAAAATCACTTCTTAAGTTTACTTAATTTTAGTATTAAGGAAACTCTTAGAAGATGAAATAGAAGTTGTGTATTTTATTTGAAACTTTACTGAATGCTAATCATGAACTTGTGCTTAGCTGCATAATAAACACATGCCAACAACAGTCCATGCCAATGCTGTTATTGATGGAAAAAAAGACACATGATTATTGAAGGGAATTTTCCCAAGAAAGGAAACAAGTCAGAAAAGCATCTCCATAATCAGCAGCTGTTAAACAAAATATATAAACTTTAACTAAATAATTTAAATAAAATTAAATGATATTAATTAATGAAAATGAAAAAAAGTAACATAAATGGTATTGTCTAATGCAAGACAGTTTGTTTAAATTCCAGGAATATTTCTAAGCATCAAATGTATGCCAAACCTAATTCTAGGAATTTGTGTTACATCAGACACTGCCCTTGTAGTTTTAAGAACCAGAAAAATGTTTTCAAGATTTAAAAGGAGAACATTATGGAGAAATATGTAAGAGAGTATTGCAAGTGGGAGGCCAGGTTGGAGCATGAAGACAGTATAAACAATAGGGATGACTGACCAGGCAACGGTGATCAAACAGAAAGCATTATTTCTAGAGCCAAGAAAATCAATTGTTGATGAAGACTATTGCTATACAGACAAAGGTAAATTATTCCTTGAGACAGAGAGAGTGAAAAAAGAGAAGGATGTGGGAGACAAAGAGAGAGATTGCTTTGATCAGCTTCTTGAATGTTGATGACCCATATATTTCATGTTGACAAAATATATTGTCATGCAACAAGAAAAACTTATAGAGAATATCATATTTTTAAAATGAATATTTTTGATAAGGATTGCATTGAATCTGTAGATTGCTTTGGATAGTATACCCATTTTCACTATATTGATTCTTCCAATCCATGAACATGGTATATTTCTCCATCTATTAGTGTCCTCTTTGATTTCTTTCATCAGTGTTTTATAGTTTTCTATATATAGGTCTTTAGTTTCTTTAGGTAGATATATTCCTAAGTATTTTATTCTTTTCGTTGCAATGGTGAATGGAAATGTTTCCTTAATTTCTTTTTCTACTTTCTCATTGTTAGTGTATAGAAATGCAAGGGATTTCTGTGTGTTGATTTTACATACTGCAACTTTACTATATTCATTGAATAGCTCTAGTAATTTTCTGGTGGAGTCTTTAGGGTTTTCTATGTAGAGGATCATGTCATCTGCAAACAGTGAGAATTTTATTTCTTCTTTTCCAATTTGGATTCTTTTTAATTCTTTTTCTGCTCTGATTGTAGTGGCCAAAACTTCCAGAACTATGTGGAATAGTAGCAGTGAAAGTGGGCACCCTTGTCTTGTTCCTGACTTTAGGGGAAATGCTTTCAATTTTTCACCATTGAGGATAATGTTTGCTGTGGGTTTGTCATAGATAGCTTTTATTATGTTGAGGTATGTTCCTTCTATTACTTCTTTCTGGAGAGTTTTTATCATAAATGGATGTTGAATTTTGTCAAAGGCCTTCTCTGCATCTATTGAGATAATCATATGGCTTTTATTTTTCAATTTGTTAATGAGGTGAATTACATTGATTGATTTGCAGATATTGAAGAATCCTTGCATCCCTGGGATAAAGCCCACTTGGTCATGGTGTATGATCTTTTTAATGTGTTGTTGGATTCTGATTGCTAGAATTTTGTTGAGGATTCTTGCATCTATGTTCATCCACTGATGGCCTGTAGTTTTCTTTTTTTGTAGCATCTTTGTCAGGTTTTGGTATTAGGGTGATGGTGGCCTCCCTATCAAGCAACCAGCGGTATTTTTTACAGAACTAGAACAAATAATTTCAAGATTTGTATGGAAATACAAAAAAACCTCGAATAGCCAAAGCAATCTTGAGAAAGAAAAATGGAACAACTTGCCTGACTTCAGGCTCTACTACAAAGCCACAGTCATCAAGACAGTATGGTACTGGCACAAAGACAAAAATATAGATCAATGGAACAAAATAGAATGCCCAGAGATAAGTCCACACACATATGGACACCTTATCTTTGACAAAGGAGGCAAGAATATACGGTGGATGAAAGTTAATCTCAATTCCAGAAAAATTAATGACCTAATCGAAAATTGGGCCAAAGAAATAAATAGACATTTCTCCAAAGAAGACATACAGATGGCTAACAAACACATGAAAAGAAGCTCAACATCACTCATTATCAGAGAAATGCAAATCAAGGCCATAGTGAGGTACCACTTCACACCAGTCAGAATGGCTGCAATCCAAAATCTGCAAGGAATAAATGCTGGAGAGGGTGTGGAGAAAAGGGAACCCTTTTGCATTGTTGGTGGGAATGCAAACTAGTACAGCCATTATGGAGAACAGTGTGGAGATTCCTTAGAAAATTGCAAATAGAACTGCCTTATGACCCAGCAATCCCACTGCTGGGCATACACACTGAGGAAACCAGAATTGAAAGAGACACACGTGCCCCAATGTTCATTGCATCACTGTTTATAATAACCAGGACATGGAAACAACCTAGATGTCCATCAGCAGATGAATGGATAAGAAAGCTGTGGTACATATACACAATGGAGTATTACTCAGCCATTAAAAAGAAAACATTTGAATCAGTTCTGAGGTGATGGATGAAACTGGAGCCGATTATACAGAGTGAAGTGAGCCAGAAAGAAAAACACCAATACAGTATACTAACACATATACATGGAATTTAGAAAGATGGTAATGATGACCCTGTATGTGAGACAGCAAAAGAGACACAGATGTGTAGAGTGGACTTTTGGACTTTGAGGGAGAGGGAGAGGGTGGGATGATTTGGGAGAATGGCATTGAAACATGTATACTATCATGTAAGAAACGAATTGCCAGTCTATGTCCAATGCAGGATACAGGATGCTTGGGGCTGGTGCACGGGGATGATCCAGAGAGATGATATGGGGTGGGAGGTGGGAGAGGGGTTCATGTTTGAGAACTGATGTACACCCATTGTGGATTCATGTCAATGTATGGCAAAACAAATACAGTATTGTAAATTAAAATAAAGTAAAAATAAAAATTTTTTAAAATGAATAAAGTAAAATGAATATTTTTGCAAAATTACTTATTACTGAAATATGTCTTCAACTTTTGTTCTTGCAATTAGTTCCTACTTTTTACAGAGCTTTTTTTTTTTGCCATTCTACAAGATACAATGTATGCTTCTTTATATATATATATATATATCTTGAGAAATCTGTATGCAGGTCAGGAAGCAACAGTTAGAACTGGACATGGAACAACAGACTGGTACCAAATAGTAAAAGGAGTACGTCAAGGCTGTATATTGTCACCCTGCTTATTTAACTTATATACAGAGTACATCATGAGAAATGCTGGACTGGAAGAAACACAAGCTGGAATCAAGATTGTTGGGAGAAATATCAATAACCTCAGATATGCAGATGACACTACCCTCATGGCAGAAAGTGAAGAGGAGCTAAAAAGCCTCTTGATGAAAGTGAAAGTGGAAAGTGGAAAAGTTGGCTTAAAGCTCAACATTCAGAAAATGAAGATCATGGCATCTGGTCCCATCAATTCATGGGAAATAGATGGGGAAACAGTGGAAACAGTGTCAGACTTTATTTTTGGGGGCTCCAAAATTACTGAAGATGGTGATTGCAGCCGTGAAATTAAAAGCCGCTTACTGTTTGGAAGGGAAGTTATGACCAACCTAGATAGCATATTCACAAGCAGAGACATTACTTTGCCGAATAAGGTCCGTCTAGTCAAGGCTATGGTTTTTCCTGTGATCATGTATGGATATGAGAGTTGGACTGTGAAGAAGGCTGAGTGCTGAAGAACTGATGCTTTTGAACTGTGATGTTGGAGAAGACTCTTGAGAATCCCTTGGATTATAAGGAGATCCAACCAATCCATTCTGAAGGAAATCACCCCTGGGATTTCTTTGGAAGGAATAATGCTAAAGCTGAAACTCCAGTACTTTGGCCACCTTATGCGAAGAGTTGACTCATTGGAAAAGACTCTGATGCTAGGAGGGATTGGGGGCAGGAGGAGAAGGGGATGACAGAGGATGAGATGGCTGGATGGCATCACTGACTCGATGGATGTGAGTCTGAGTGAACTCCGGGAGATGGTGATGGACAGGGAGGCCTGGCGTGCTGTTATTCATGGGGTCGCAAGGGGTCGGACATGACTGAGTGACCGAACTGAACTGAACTGTATTTGATTTACTCTTCAGTGTAGTTGATTTACTTTTCAGGTTCACAGCCAAGTGATTCAGTTATACAAATACACATATAAAATTTGGAAATTATTTTCCATCATAGGTTACTATAAGATATTTACTATAGTGCCCTATGCTATATGGTAAACCTTTGTTGCTTGTTGCATATTTATTTTTTTAATTAGAAACCTAGCATTCTTTTCATACTAAGTCAAACAAGTGGAACCAAAATGTCATAAATTTTCTAGTGAGGCAAAAATTTGTAAGTTTTCTAAAACATGTATAAATGTATTTATATATATTTATAGAAAAGCTTTTCTACTATGCTTGATAACAGATTGAGAAAGAACATTAAAAAAAAGAGAGAGAGAGAAATTGGAGAACATAAACTAAATAAAATGGGAGCACTGAATATGAAATAGAAAAAGTAAATCAAACTAGATAAAAGTTCATCATATAGTTCAGCTGTTTTTAAACATGACTACTCACTACAAACATCTGGAGCTCTTTCGAAAAAAAGGAATATCTGAACATTTGTATTTTTCAAAAACTGTCAAGATAATTCTGATGTGAATCTGGATTAAAAACAATGATTACAGATTTTCCATTTAGATGCTAGTTTTGGTGATACAAAATTCTATTATTTTTCTGTTGATCAATCATGATACAATGGTATTAAGTGAGTAATAGTTACATACAATAGTAAAAGATGTTTATCAGGTTTCACAATCAATAGATAGACAAAAAATAAAAGATAATTACAATTGCAAGCCATAATGAGAACATGATTAACTTAACAATATAAAATAATGACACACAATTTGGGGGTTCAAGCAGAGTAATGTGGTAAGTGAAAGTGCATATATGCATGTGTTTTCATCCACCCAGCCAGAATATGCCTTTTGGTTGGTGCATTTAATCCATTTACATTTCAGGTAAATATTGATAGATATGATCCTATTACTGTTTTATTAAATGTTTTGGGGTTTATTTTCTGTAGGTCTTTCCCTTCTCTTGTGTTTCCTGCCTAGAGAAATTCCTTTAGCATTTGTCATAAATCTGGTTTAGTGGTGGAGAAGTCTCTTAACTTTTGCTTGTCTGGAAATCTTTTGACTTCCCCTTTAAATCTGAAGGAGAGTCTTGCTGAGTGGTATTTCCAGTTGTAGCTTCTCTTTTATCGCTTTAAATATATCATGCCTTTCTCTTCCGGCTTATTTCTGTTGAGAAGTCAGCTGATAGCCTGAAGGGAGTTCCCTTGTGTATTATTTGTCATTTTCCCCTTGTTGTTTTTAACACTTTTCTGTCTTTAATTCTTGTCAGCTTGATTACTATGTCAGTCTTGGTGTATTCCTCCTTGGATTTTTCCATCCTAGTACTCTCTGTGCTTCCTGGATTTGGTTAACTATTTCCTTTCCCATGTTCAGGAATGTTTCAGCTATTATCTCCTCAAATATTTTCTTAAGTCCTTTCTCTCTTCTTCTCAGACCCCTGCAATGCAAATGTTGGTGCGTTTAATGTTACCCAAGCAGTCTCTTAGGGTATCTTCATTTCTTTTCATTCTTTTTTCTATATTCTGTTCTGTGGCAGTGATTTCCACCATTCTGTCCTCTGGGTCATTTATTCATTCTTCTGCCTCATTTATTAGTCTTTTGATTCCTTCTAGTGTATCATTCCAGAGAAGGCAATGGCACCTCACTCCAGTACTCTTGCCTGGAAAATCTTATGGATGGGGGAGCCTGATGTGCTGCAGTCCATGGGGTAGCTGAGAGTCAGATACGACTGAGCGACTTCACTTTCACTTTTCACTTTCATGCATTGGAGAAGGAAATGGCAACCCACTCCAGTGTTCTTGCCTGGAGAATCCCAGGGACAGGGGAGCCTGGTGGGCTGCCATCTATGGGGTTTCACAGAGTCGGGCTCGACTGAAGTGACTTAGCAGCAGCAGTGTATCATTCATCCTTGTTTTCTATTTCTTCTAGGTCTTTGGTAAATGTTTCTTGCCTCTTCTCAATCTTTGCTTCCATTCTTCCCCCAAGATCCTATATCATCTTCATTATCATTATTCTGAATTCTTTTCCTGGAAGGTTGCCTAACTCCACTTCATTTAGTTGTTTTTCTGGGATTTTAATTTGTCCCTTCATCCAGGACATAACTTTCTGCTTTTTCATTATGATTAAGATTCTGTAATATGTTTTTTGTTTAAGCTGCAGTAAGGCTGTGCTGCTTCTTGCTTCTTCTGTCTGTTCTTTTATGGATGAGGCTAAGAAGCTTGTGTAAGCTTCTTGATAGGAGGCACCATAAATGAGAAAAACTGGGTCTTGCTCTGGTGGGCAGGGTCTTGTTCAGTAAGGCTTTAATCCAATTATCTGCTGATGGGTGTGGTTGTACTCCCTCCCTGGTAGTTGTTTTACCTGAGGTGACCCAGCCTTGGGTTCTACAGGTTCTATGGTAGGCTGACCTTCCAGTGCCCCCATCCCTGTGGTGAGCCCCTGCTGACCCACATCTCCACAGGAGGCTCTCCAACACTAGCAGATACTTTTGGTTCAGTCTTCTGTGGGATCACTGATCCTCTTCTCTGGGTCTTGGTGCCTGCAAAATTTTGTTTGTGCTCTCCAAGACTGGAGCGTCTGTTTCCTCCAGTCCTCTAGAAGTCCTATAGTGAAATCCCACTGGCCCTCAAGGCCAGATTCCCTGGGGATTTCCAGTCCCTTTGTTGGATCTCCAGGCTAGGAAGACTGACATGGGGTTAAGAACCTTCACAATACTGCAAGAAATTCTTTGAGATTATTGTTCTTCAGTATGTGGATCACCCACCCAATGGGTATGGAATTTGATTTTATCATGATTGAGCCCCTTCTACTGTCTCACTGTGGCTTCTTCTTTGCCTTTGGATGTGAGGTGATTGTTTTTTTGTTTTGTTTTTGTGAGATCCAGCATCCAACAGTGGTCAGTGATTGTTCAACAGCTAGTTGCAATTTTGGTGCTCTCACAGGAGATGAGTGCATATCCTTCTACTCTGCCATCTTGAATCAGAAGCCTGTAAGCTTATTTTCAATCACTCTTCCTTGATGAACTGCTCTCATTTTGCTGTTCTGAAGCTTCTTTTAGCAAGCTACAATGGAAAATGTTTGATTCCTCCAGACAGTATTTAACCTAGCTATCCAGGGAAATCGGAAGAGTCCCCATTCCTCCAAGAAATATATCTTTTTTCTCATCTCTATTTCTTTCTTTTTGTTCCATTCTCTGCCTTTTCTATTTTATCTTTCTATGTAGTTTGTGTAAGGATGCACATACAATTCCTTAAAATGCAGGTTCAAACAACTTACTAGATTGTACTCAGGAATAGTACAAAGTGGACTTGGTTTTATTGTTCTATCAGTTCAGTCCAGTTGCTCAGTCGTGTCTGACTCTCTGTGACCCCATGAATCACAGCAGGCCAGGCATCCCTGTCCATCACCAACTCCCGGAGTTCACTCAAACTCATGTCCATTGAGTCTGTGATGCCATCCAGCCATCTCATTCTCTGTCATCCCCTTCTCCTCCTGCCCCCAATCCTTCCAGGCATCAGGATATTTTCCAATGAGTCAGCTCTTCCCATAAAGTGGCCAAAGTACTGGAGTTTCAGCTTTAGCATCAGTCCTTCCAATGAACACCCAAAACTGATCTCCTTTAGAATGGATTGGCTGGATCTCCTTGCAGTCCAAGGGACTCTCAAGAGTCTTCTCCAACACCACAGTTCAAAAGAATCAATTCTTTGGTGCTCAGCTTTCTTCACAGTACAAAGCTCACATCCATACATGACCACAGGAAAAACCATAGCCTTGACTAGATGGACCTTAGTCGGCAAAGTAATGTCTCTGATTTTGAATATGCTATCTAGGTTGGTCATAACTTTCCTTCCAAGTAGTAAGCAGCTTTTAATTTCATGGCTGCAATCACCATCTGCAGTGATTTTGGAGCCCCCCCAAAATAGTCTGAAACTGTTTCCACTGTTTCCTTATCTATTTCCCATGAAGTGATGGGACCAGATACCATGATCTTCGTTTTTTGAATGTTGAGCTTTAAGCCAACTTTTTCACTCTCCTCTTTCACTTTCATCAAGAGATTTTTAGTTCCTCTTTACTTTCTGCCATAAGGGTGGTGTCATCTGCATATCTAAAGTTATTGATATTTCTCCCAGCAGTCTTGATTCCAGCTTGTGCTTCTCCCAGTCCAGCATTTCTCATGATGTACTCTGCATAGAAGTTAAATAAACAGGGTGACAATATACAGCCTTGATGTAATCCTTTTCCTATTTGCAGCCAGTCTGTTGTTCCATGTCTAGTTCTAACTGTTGCTTCCTGACCTGCATATAGGTTTCTCAAGAGGCAGGTCACTGTCTTTCTTCCTTATTCATTACCAACAGTTTGAACAAATCACATAGCTTTATTCTCATTCTTAGAGAGTCTCTTAGTTTACACAATGTAAGTTTAAGTCCATATACTTTCAATTTATGATTTCAAATCCAATTCAAAGCTTCCCTTGTCCTCAAATATATGAAATCTATTGCCCAGAGCAGATCAGTGGTGAAGGAGGGTGGGTTTCTCATTCAGCTTTGATTACTGCCTCCATCTCAAAGGAAGAGCACTGAGGGGCCCTAAAGAGATATCTTAGTTCCATGACCCAGAATTGAACCTGGGTAGCCTGGATGAAAACTAGGAATCCTAGCCACCACACTGCCAAGGGCTAGAGGCTAGAAGCAAAGTCCCTGGCCCTTTTCCCTGTTTGAAAACAAGAATGTTTCAAGGAGGCAAACACTGTTAAAGCAGGTACAAAATTTATTATTAGAAACACTGCACAATGTATGAAAGTGCACACAGAGAAGCAGGTTGTTTATTTAAGACAGAAGCAAGGCAGAAATACACACCCAAAAAGGAGTGTGGCCATCCTGAGGGAGGAGTGCAATAAGGCAAAAACTAGGCAGAGATACAAAGCCAGAGATATCATCTCTAAGGTTGGGATATCATCTCTAAGGTAGAAAAACACAGTAAGTCAGAAGCCAGAAACCAGGCAGAGATATACACCTGGAGAGGAGTGCCAACGTCCTGAATGAGGAGCAGCACAGTAAAGAGGAATGTAAATCACTTACATAGGACAATCCTTCTGGGTCTTCTTTTACCTTTAGCCAATTATTTTGTTTCTTTCTTCACACCTAATTGGTCCATAGACCCTTACCAAGCAGTGGGTACTTGTCTGCACTTATTATGGGGTAGGGCCCCTTCCATTTTTGACCCCCAAGAAACCTTCCTGTGCATGTGCAGACAAGGAAATCTTCTTTGACCTCAGGAGTGGGCACCTTATCTCTTTGATTTAACTGAGCTCACCTTTTGCCAGGAGTTTTGTCCTTGGAGTGTCTAGATGAGAACACAGCTTGAATTTTACTCCACTTAACAAACTACAGGTGTCTGGTCCAAAGACCCATTATCTCCTACCTCATCTCCACCAGGAGGGTTTTGTGCTCCTGGAGCTTCGTGGATGGTCTTGGCAGGTGGAGTAGGAGATATCAGGAAATTGGAGAAAGATGGACTATAAATCTCAGCTTGGTGAGTTTTGTTAGTTGGAGTCATCCTTCACGTACCATCCTCTGATGGACTATTTGGATGATGGGCTGTGAAACTTGCTGTTCATCAAATACTAGCTGCAGCATTGTTGCTGATCATCAAAGAACTCATCATCCTTTCAGTCCAGTGAACTGGGGGAGGAAGTCAGCTTCTCAAAACACAGTGTTCCCCTTCTTTCAGTACCTCTTGCTACAGGTCTCCTTCCTCCTGCAAGTGAGCTTGTCCATCCTGAGTACCTGTAAGGTTATCATACCTGAACCTGGGGCTGAAGGATCCACCAGAATCTAGTAGATCCTCATCTATCTGCCAGCCACTGCTGAGATTTGCCCACTGGCAGGATGAGGTCTTTATTTAAGGAGAATGCTCTCCCTATTTTTGGTGTATTTTCTCTGGAATATTTTCCTCTTTCCTTCTTTGGTTACTCCTAGTACTTCTGGCAAGTCTCCTGGCTCTTCTTTTCAAATTGTCTTTTCTTAATGATTTCTATCTTCTTATTGTTTTCATCATGAGCTTTAAAGATACGGTCTCCAAGGTCTTCTAAGCCACACATTCAGGTGAAGAGTTTAGTTGTTTTGTTGTATTTCTTCAGAAAATATTTATTATAACTGCATTGTCGTAAGTGGTTCTTCTGTTTCTCTGTTTATTTCTATCATCTCCAGTAGTTTTATTTCACTGGGCAAGTTTTCTTTCTATCTTGATGTAGGTTGGTATTTTTAGATACCATTAGTCCCCCAAAAGTGTTAGAAAGTGAAGTAGTCTCCCCAACATGGACCAAAAATGTCTAACTAAGCAGGCCACCAAAAAATGTGGTCAGAACCTAGAATAAATCTCCTTCTCCAGTCTCCCATAACCTTCACAGACTTGAAGACTCACCCATTCTGGTCTTTCTTGGCCTCCCCACTAGGTTGAATAGGCAGATTCCAGTAGGTCTGTGGCAGCATTCCATTTAGATGAAGTATATACCTGTGCAAACCAAACTCTTTCCCAAATATCTACTCCACCATGACCATACTGGATTTTTCAATACCAGGTTTCATGTACTTACTCAGCCCATGGGTAATATGGCCAGTCCAGTCAATTCTGTCAGTTGAGTCTCTCAGAGGTCTCAAGGCCTGACATGCCCACATGAGCTTCTCAGGATCTTAGCCACTATTTCCCCCAAAACATGCTGCTGCTTTAGAACTGGTAAAGAAAGAGAAGAAACCTGCATTTAGGTCACCATCTTCCCAGAATTAGTAAGTTTTTCAAAGTTTAGTTTAATGAGATCACTTTTTATATAGCATATGGGTAAAAGCATCTGAAGTAAGTTTATAGGCACCAGAGCTTTTAAATTTGAACTCTGTATTCCATGCAACTTTTCTAAGTACTTTATTTTGTGATAAATGACAAATTATGTATTTAAAATTAAGTTTCGCAGAGGAAAAAGCATAACATTCTGTGAACATCTACCTCTGTAAAGACTAGATACACAGTTGTTTCCCTATGTCTTTCCCTATGTATTACATAGATGCTGCAAAGTTAATATGCACAGATACTAATGAAGGTGTCACTCTAATGACATAATTGTTATGATAACCTATTTGGGAATCAGAGCATTCATGTAAGTGTTGAATCTGTCATTAGTAATTCTTATTTCTCACTAATAGTCAACTCTGAGGGTAAAATTAATTTTAAAATGTTTTTCACTGGAAAAATTAGAATGCTAGTGCTCTATTTCTGCTCTCTTTGCATACCTTCCACCTGTAATTTTTTCTTTATGGAAAGTACAGAAGGTTAGAATCTCTGAACTGCGAGGTAATCTGGTGGGTGGTTTATATGCATTACCTTTTCTCACCCTCACAAGTCTGAGAAAGGCGTGCAGTAACCATCACATAAGCAAGGAGACCCAATCTGAGTACCAGCCATAGCTACACCAGCACCACGGGCCTCAGCATGGCCCATCTGACATGAGAGTCCAGGGCTTTCTCATTGTGGATAATAAAAACAAAAACTGTCTAAGATTTGACCCAGTTAGACATCTCCATTTAATCACAAATCAATTGATAAGTGGCATAAAATATATTTTAATAAAACATAGGAAAATTATCTTTGTATGTTTTTATATATTATTTACTGCTGATGATTGGAGGTAAATATGATGAATAATTGCCAAAAGATAATAATTTGCTATTGTAAAAATGCTAATATTACAGGGCAATTTTTTAAAGTCTATTTTCTAATTCTGATGTTTGGCAGAAATTTATCTTAATAATGATCTCTTTCCCTACTTAGTTTGCAGTTTATCTTAGTTTTTCACATTAAGTGAGGAAAGGAGGGGGAAAGCTATTATAATTTAATTAATTTAATTATCTGGTATTTGGGAGTATGCCCTTACATGCAGAGTGTAAAAATGTAAAACTTTAATTAGTTTAAGGCAAATTAGGGATGTCTGGAATTTTTGTTGTTACTGCTTTTAACATTGATAAAAATAGTGTATATTTAGGTTCCCATGCAAGTGAATGAATAAAATTATGAGATTGTTTAAAATGTGTTTGAAAGACAAAATATTCAGTAATTTCAGTGTGTCAGCTCTTCACGTTATTCATACCAATAGGAAGCTTTTCTCCAAATGACTCAGTCAACAAATATGGATTGAAATGCTGAATTATTGATAATGAGTTTTGGTTAGTCAACCACCAGGACTATGGCACTGTACATACATAAAGAAAATAATCACTTCGGTAAATATATGAATAACCTGTCATTGCTATCACTACTTAATAACTGTTGAAGCTGGTCTCTTTGCAGTGTGGGATTCTTGAAAACCTGATTACTTTTAGATTGTCACCATTTATCAGATGCCCTTTGCTTCGACATTTTTTCCCCCTATTCTGAAGTTTAGAATTTTAGAGCTTAGCTGATATAATACAGAAAATTTACTTACTCTGTTTTAACAAGAATAATGGAGTCTTAGAATGTTCAATTCAGTTCAGTCACTCAGTCATGTCTGACGCTTTGCTACCTCATGAATCACAGTACGCCAAGCCTTCCTGTCCATCACTGTCTCCTGGAGTTCACTCAAATTCACGTCCATCGAGTCGGTGATGCCATCCAGCCATCTCATCCTCTGTCGTCCCCTTCTCCTCCTGCCTCCAATCCCTCCCAGCATCAGAGTCTTTTCCAATGAGTCAATTCTTCTCATGAGGTGGCCAAAGTACTGGAGTTTTAGCTTTAGCATCATTCCTTCCAAAGAACACCCAGGGCTGATCTCCTTCAGAATGGACTGGTTGGATCTCCTTGTAGTCCAAGGGACTCTCAAGAGCCTTCTCCAACACCACAGTTCAAAAGCATCAATTCTTCAGCACTCAGCTTTCTTCACAGTCCACTCTCATATCCATACGTGACCACTGGAAAAACCATAGCCTTGACTAGACGGACATTTGTTGGCAAAGTAATGTCACTGCTTTTCAATATGTTATCTAGGTTGGTCATAACTTTCCTTCCAAGGGGTAAGCGTCTTTTAATTTCATGACTGCAGTCACTTAGAATGTTAGGTGGCTGCTATTTAAACCACATATCTCATCTAGAAATCTACATTCTCCACCTAGTATTGAGCTTTGCTGAAGTAAAAATAATATTTGAGCATACAAAATCTTGCAATAATTTTATCCTGCCTTATTCATCATATCTGTTATCCAGAGCATATTGAGAGCTGAATGCTTGGGACTGGTGCACTGGGATGACCCAGAGGGATGGTACGGGGAGGGAGGAGGGAGGGGGTTCCAGATGAGAACACCTGTATGCCTGCAGCGGATTCATGTTGATGTATGGCGAAAACAATACAATATTGTAAAGTAATAAACCCACAATTAAATTAAATAAATTTATATTTTAAAAAAAGAAAGCTCCATCTGGTTTAATTTTTCTCCTTTTCCTTTTTCATCCTAATCTACTTATTTGAGAAAATTGAGAAGCTTTAGAAACAGCATCATAGGCAAGGAAATATATCAGAATCAAAGTTAAATTCTCTTGAAATTCTTAAATTCTCTTGAGAACCTCCTACAATTAGAGTGGGTGGGTAACTATTCTCTCTCTGAAACCCATAAATAGACAAGCCCTAGACAAGACAAGGTTTCAGCTAAGTCAGTCCTGATGCAAAGTACAAATGCTGTCTTATCCAAGACAAGCTTTAAAATATAAAACAGACTTACTGAATAAGAAATGAATAAATGATCCACTGTATAAGAACTATTATTTACTTAAAGAAGTGTCATGTTGATATATGGCAAACACCAGCACAATATTATTATCCAATTAAAAAGCAATTATCATCCAATTAAAATAATTTAATTAAAAATAAACAACATTTTAAAAAATATTGTTTAACCAAATGAAACTAAGCCATGCCATGTGGGGCCACCAAAGACAGGCGGGTCATGGTGGAGAGGTCTGACAGAATGTGGTCCACTGGAGAAAGGAATGGCAAAGCACTTCAGTATTCTTGCCTTGAGAACCCCATGAACAGTATGAAAAGGTAAAGTGATAGGATACTGAAAGAGGAACTCTCCAGGTCAGTAGGTGCCCAATATGCTACTGGAGATCAGTGGAGAAATAACTCCAGAAAGAATGAAGGGATGGAGCCAAAGCAAAAACAATATGGGCTGTGGATGTGACTGGTGATAGAAGCAAGGTCCAATGCTGTAAAGAGCAATATTGCATAGGAACCAGGAATGTCAGGTCCATGAATCAAGGCAAATTGGAAGTATTCAAACAGGAGATGGCAAGAGTGAACATCGACATTCTAGGAACCAGTGAACTAAAATGGACTGGAATGGGTGAATTTAACTCAGATGACCATTATGTCTACTACTGTGGGCAGGAATCCCTTAGAATAAATAGAATAGCCATCATGGTCAACAAAAGAGTCTGAAATGCAGTACTTGGATGCAATTTCAAAAATGACAGAATGATTTCTGTCCATTTCCAAGGCAAACCATTCAATATCACAGTAATCCAAGTCTGTGTCCCAGCCAGTAATGCTGAAGAAGCTGAAGTTGAGTGGTTCTATGAAGACCTACAAGACCATTTAGAACTAACATCCAAAAAAAAAAAAATCCTTTTCATTATACGGGACTGGAATGTGAAAGCAAGAAGTCAAGAATCACCTGGGGTAACAGGCAAATTTGGACTTGGAATATGGAATGAAGTAGGGCAAAGTCTAATAGAGTTTTCCCAAGAGAACACACTGGGCCATAGCAAACACCTTCTTGCAACAATACAAGAGAAGACTCTACACTTGGACATCACCAGATGGTCAACACTGAAATCAGATTGATTATATTCTTTGCAGCCAAAGATGGAGAAGCTCTATACAGTCAACAAAAACAAGATCAGGAGCTGACTGTGGCTCAGATCATGAACTCCTTATTACCAAATTCAGACTTAAATTGAAAAAAGTAGGGAAAACCGCTAGACCATTCAGGTATGACCTAAATCAAATCCCTTACGATTATATAGTGGAAGTGATAAATAGATTTAAGGGACTAGATCTGATAGACAGAGTGCCTGATGAACTATGGATGGAGGTTCGTGACATTGTTAAGGAGACAGGGATCAAGACCATCCCCATGGAAAAGAAATGCAAAAAAGCAAAATGGCTGTCTGGAGAGGCCTTACAAATAGCTGTGAAAAGAAGAGAAGAAAAAAGCCAAGGAGAAAAGGAAAGATATAAGCATCTGAATGCAGAGTTCCAAAGAATAGCAAGGAGAGATAAGAAACCCTTCCTCAGTGATCAATGCAAATAAATAGAGGAAAACAACAGAATTTGATAGTCTACAGATCCCTTCAAGAAAATCAAAGATACCAAGGAAACATTTCAGGCAAGATGGATTTGATAAAGGACAGAAATGGTATGGACCTAACAGAAGCAGAAGATATTAAGAAAAATTGGCAAAAATACACAGAAGAACTGTACAAAAAAGATCTTCAAGACCAAGATAATCACAATGATGTGATCACTTACCTAGAGCAAGACATCCTGGAATGTGAAGTCAAGTGTGCCTTAGAAAACATCACTATGAACAAAGCTAGTGGACATAATGGAATTCCAGGTGAATTCAAATCCTGAAAGATGATGCTGTGATAGCATTGCACTTAATATGGCAGCAATTTTGGAAAACTCAGCAGTGGCCACAGGACTAGAAAAGGTCCGTTTTCATTCCAATCCCAAAGAAAGGGATTGCCAAAGATTGCTCAAACTACTGCACAATTGCACTCATCTCACACGCTAGTAAAGTGATGCTCAAAATACTCCAAGCCAGGCTTCATCAATATGTGAACTGTGAAATTCCAGATGTTCAAGCTGGTCTTAGAAAAAGCAGAGGAACCAGGGATTAAATTGCCAACATCCGTTGAATCATGGAAAAAGCAAGAGAGTTCCAGAAAAACATCTATTTCTCCTTTATTGACTATGCGAAAGCCTTTGACTGTGCAAATCACAATAAACTGTGGAAAATGCTGAATGAGTTGGGATTACCAGACCACCTGACCTGCCTCTTGAGAAATCTGTATGCAGGTCAGGAAGCAACAGTTAGAGATGGACATGGAACAACAGACTGGTCTTAAATAGGAAAAGGAGTAATTCAAGGCTGAATATTGTCACCCTGCTTATTTAACTTCCATGAAGAGTACATCATGAGAAACTCTAGGCTGGAAGATGCACAAGTTGGAATCAAGTTTGCTGGGAGAAATCTCAATAACCTCAGATATGCAGATGACACCACCCTTATGATTGAATATGAAGAGGAACTAAAAATCTCTTGATGCAAGTGAAAGAGGAGAGTGAAAATGTTGGCTTAAAGCTCAACATTCAGAAAATGAAGATCATGGCCTCTTGTCCCATCACTTCATGGGAAATAGATGGGGAAACAGTGGAAACAGCGTCAGACTTTATTTTGGGGGGGCTCCAAAATCACTGCAGATGGTGATTGCAGCCATGAAATTAAAAGACGCTTACTCCTTGGAAGAAAAGTTATGACCAATCTAGATAGCATATTCAAAAGCAGAGACATTACTTTGCCAACAAAGGTCCGTCTAGTCAAGGCTATGATTTTTCCAGTGTCATGTATGGATGTGAGCGTTGGACTGTGAAGAAAGCTGAGTGCCGAAGAATTGATGCTTTTGAACTGTGGTGTTGGAGAAGATTCTTGAGAGTCCCTTGGTTTACAATGAGATCAAGCCAGTCCATTCTAAAGGATATCAGTCCTGGTTATTCTTTGGAAGGACTGATGCTAAAGCTGAAACTCCATATTTTGGCTATCTCATCAGAAGAGTTGACTCATTGGAAAATATCCTGATGCTGGGAGGGATTGGGTGCAGGAGGAGAAGCAGACAACAGAGGATGAGATGGCTGGATTTCATCACTGACTCGATGGATATGAGTTTGAGTGAACCTCAGGAGTTGGTGATGGACAGGGAGGCCTGGCGTGCTGCAATTCATGGGATCACAAAGAGTCGGACATGACTGAGTGACTGAATTGAACTGAACAATTGACTGGCTAGTTCACAATTTGTTGTAGGAGGAAAGTAAACCTTTCCCTAGAACTTAGCTTTCCTCACCAAAATATGGCAAAATACAGATCATAACTACAAGGACCAACCTTGAATTATGACTGGAAACACAGTCTTGTTTCTCAAACTTCTTTATTTAGATACCTTGCTTCCCTGGAATAAATCCAGTCCACTGTGTCATGGTAAACATTTTCTCTGTGACATCCTTTAATCCCACACCTATATACACATACACACATTCACATAACTGCAGAGCTAGAAAGAATTTTTAGGTTAATATGTTTCCAAACCAATTTAAATGTTAATAGTTGGGAAGAAAGTACTTTATATATATATATATATATTTTTTTTCTTCTACAATCTCCTAAATAATTTTTACAGCCATGTGTTCCCAAGAAGAGTAGCTTGAAAAGCACTAGTGGAATTCAACCCTCATTTTGTCATAAAGTATACTAAAGGCAAGCAGATTACCTGGTCTCCTCAAGGTCAAGGCAGCAAAAGAGAGTTGAGTCGGGGCTAGCTAACCAGGGACATCATCATAGTGAAGGCCCAGCTACTATAGGCTCTGTCACCACCTGCTGGAAAGGACTGAACATATTGACTGTGTAATCAGCATTGCACTCCTCCTATTTTGAGCATTCTAGATGCCCATTTCTTTTCATGTAGACTACTCTGGGCTTATCATTCAATAGCACTTGACAATATTATTTTTTGTGATAAAACAGGTGAAGTTTCCCTTCTAATTCTTAGATGCTGATTAATTCAGAAATTGCTTTCCAACTTTATTTCACTTAAGGTCCTCTCCCTTGTTTTAACATAATTCTAATGGCAAAAATGTACCCTTAGTAGGAGCAGTTCACATTTGTTTTAAACAGAGGCTGGGAATGTGTGATGGAACTTTTTTCCCCTCTCATTTGTATGAAAATTTGAGGCATCTTTTGACTTGGTATGATCAGTAGATTTGTCAAGGGATTGATGAATGGGCATTAGCAAGGTGTGTGACAGAATTTTAATGACAGGAGTGGAAGCATTAAACATGTGTTGGAATTATAGTTCACCAGGCATTCTAAGGAATGTTCTGTCATCTGTGAGAGCAAGTTGATGTCTCCTTACATTAATGTCTCCTTATGGTTAATAATGCAATACATTAAAATACGTTTAGAAAATGAACTGCAAAAGAAAAGACTGACCCAATAATCAATACATAACACTGGATATTCTCAGGAATAAAAGTGAAGTGCTGTTTGAAATTACCATTCTGGGGCTTCATGAAAGGTCCTTTATGTGAATAATGAAGTTATGCATGTATGCTAAGTCGTTTCAGTGGTGTCCAACTCTTTGCACCCTATGGACTGGTGCCTGCCAGGTTTCTCTATCCATTGGATTGAAAAACAGCCAGGTGAAGGCCAGGGGTTCCCAAGCAGCAGGAGGAAATAAACTGCAAGTGGCAGATGCCATTTTTTCCCCTTCTTTACACAAGGTTAAAGGAGGTTCTTTGTAATCCTGTGTTGCCATGACGACACACCTGCTTCTGCCTGAACTTAACCTTGAGCTAACCAATGTGTTTTTCTCATTTTTCTTAATCTATGTTAATGAAAGTATGTATTTGCTTTGGAATCTGCCTTTCTTCAAATCAATTCCACCTAAAATTAAACTTTTCCCAAACCTCGAACTGTTAATGGCTCAGCAAACAAGTAAATCTCACTCATAGAAAAAAAAAATGTTTTAACCTATGTTAGTGAAGCTATGTATTTGCTTGGAAACCTGTCTTTCTTCAAGACTCATGTCAATTGTTTTATGACAGGAAATGACTCCCTTGTGCCATTCTATCTCTAAATATATGTTGTGGGGTAGGAGCCTGGTGCAATTCTTTCAGTCTTGAGGCATTTCTTTTACCTGATTAGCAGCTTGCTAACAAGTATGTAACACTTGGCTAAAAACTAGCAAGGGGGCACTCTTTGTGTCCTCTTCTGATGTCTATGTCAGAAACTTTCCCTATCCTTTTTACACTTTAATAAAAGTCTACTACACAAAAGCCCTGAGTGATCCAGCCTCGTCTCTGGCCCCAGATCAAAATCCTCTCCAGAGGCCAAGGATAGCAGATTTGCTCACAGCTCGTGGCTGTAACCTTTCCGGATTCTCCAAGCAAGAATGCTGAAGTGGGTTGTCATGCACTCTTCCAAGGGATCGTCCCCAACCTGGGATTGAATGCATGCCTCTTATGTCTCATGCTTTGGCAGGCAGGTTCTTTATCACTAGTGTCACCTGTGAAGACCAACAAAGTTATAGATTTAACAAAGTTCACTATGGAGAGGCTATTTGATTTAGACACCTTGAGAGATGATTCATCTGGGTTAGATCATAAAACCATTTACCAATAAGTTAACAAATGTGGGTCGGAGGGAGAGAGAGATTGTCAGAGACAGAGACTGGAGGCAGATTCTCAAGGCAATCTGAGATTATGAAACATAGTGGTGAAGCCTCACAGAAGACTTAATCTTGGGGGTCCCAGACACTGAGGGGAATCCATGAAGCATTTTCAATACAAAAACAATCCACGCCTCTGTGTGCCCGGTCTCTCCTTAGCTTCCTTCCAGGCCTCCATTACCAGCCATGTTCACCCCACTCCGTTCTGCTTCTGAGGCTTCCAAACTCTTCCAACTTCATTTTCCTCTCCCTCTACCCTCTGGGTCTCCTTCCATTTGGCTCCCATGTGCCCTTGGTTTCCATCTACATGTACCTGTGATTAATGATTCAAGGTGTACAGCTTGGAAAATTGACTTAAATATTAAAGCACTTTCAAATCTAATTCTTTTCTGCCTCAAATTTCACTGATATTTTGTTACCATAAGGTATTTCTTTCTTCACTTTTCTTTCATTTTTCCCTTCTTTTCTTTCTTAAGTTTCTTTAAAGGCATTTATTTATTTCTTGTAAGCATGAGAGTGAACTCCAGGAGTTGGTAATGGACAGGGAGGCCTGGCTTGCTACAGTTCATGGGGTCACAAAGAGTCAGACACGACTGAGTGACTGAACTGAACTGAACTGAAGGATGAGAGAGAGAAATCCTTTTCATTTTTGTTTGGTAGCTAAGTCATGCCCAACTCTTTGCAACCCCCTGGACTGTGGTCCGCCAGATTTCTCTCTTCATGGGATTTCCCAGGCAAGAATACTTTAGTGGGTTACTATTTCTTTCTCCAATGACTCAAAAATAACACAGTATTGCAACTATAACTTCATATGTGTTGCTATATTTGTATGAATTTAAGGGAACAAGATATTTCTTAAATTTTAAAAGAAAATAGCACAAATTCTAATATCCTTTAAAATGCATTCCAATTGAAAATATATACTTTTGATATACTTTAGTTCATAATACTATGCCACCCATTTAATAAGTATCAGGAATTATTTAATAAATCACTCAAATATGTCCTTAAAAGTGAAAAGTGAAAGTGAAGTCGCTCAGTCCTGTACGACTCTTTGCGACTCCATGGACTGTAGCCTACTAAGCTCCTTCATCCATGGGAATTTCCAGGTAAGAGTACTGGAGTGGGGTGCCATTTCCTTCTCCAGGGGATCTTCCCGACCCATGGATCGAACTGGGTCTCTCGCATTTTAGGCAGACACTTTTACCGTCTGAGCCACCAGGGAAGCCCATATATGTTCTTAGTGTTGCTTAAATATGTTCTTAGTGTTGCTTAAATTAGCTTGATTTTTATAAATTATAAATATATGAATGAATAAATATCTATTTATGCTTTTAAGATGTTTCTTTTAAATACAGGATAGGGAGAGACAAGAAAAACAAAACATAGAATCTCCAAACCAGGAATGTTCACTTTATTCCAGTGGTTCATGGCCTCTTAGGTCTCACATAATCCACCTTCCGAAAAGATGAAGTCAGGGTTAAAATGGTTATGGTGTACTCATGCAGCTAGGTGCAATATTAAGACTTTGGGACAAAAAGATAAATATATGACATTAATTCAATGGGGGAATTCTTTAAAATGTACATATATATCAAATCCTCACATTGTATACTGCATATATCATACAATTTTGTTTGTCAAATATACCTCAGTAAAGCTGGGGAAAAGCTTAGTTATTTATAGAACATAAAAATAAGGATTGGTCTGTTATCTATCACAGCCTATGAAATCACAAACACTTTGGTTCCTTAAGATAAGGTGTCATTCTTATTTCTTCTGCCAGATAGATCACTGTTCACTTTGAGATCACTTTAGAATCAAATGAAACATCCAGAAACTCTATTCAGGCACATTAATATTTTCAGAAAAGTCCAGGGGATCCATATCATGGATCTATTAGTGGATTTGGGGAGGATTGAAGAGGACCCTCCCTGTGGACCTTGGTTCTTGGTAAAGACAGAGAGAAGAATCTGAGGTCTTACCCATGCAAAACAAGTTTTACTGAAGAAAGAAAACCTCAAGCAAGAGGTGGGCCAAGCCAAGAGAGGTTCTGGCCCTGGAATGATAAGGTACAGTGTTTTTCAAAATAAGACTTTTACATATTCGTTTAGGCAGGTGTAGGCTGAGAGTTTTCATTGACAGTTGCAAGTTACATAACAACAGGCTCTGTTGTGCATGTTTTCCACATAATTCAGTCTGTTATAATCAGGTATATGTATGTATAGAATCTTTATAAACCCTTAGTAGTCTCCTGGCCACCTAAGGTCACTTGAAAACACAGTTGTGTATCAAGGGTGAATGTACCAGGGAACTGGCAAAGTCCCTCTGGTTAGTTTGTATTCACTATGTGCCTGAGGCACATGCACCTGGAATTGGAAAAGTCTCTGCAGTTATTTCCTGGCATATTTGTAAGCTCTACTTGGCCACACTAGGGCATGTCTGTGGTGGGGTTTAGAGATGAACATCTTTCTTTGGCTAGGCCACTCCTTGTTGTTTATGCCTAATATTCTACCTAACAGATCCAAGTTTAAGGGCCTTAAATTAGAAGGACCGAATGCTTAGTATGGGAGAAGGAACTATTAAAATTCATGACTAAAACCTACTAAAATGCTAAATTTGTTCTATAATACAAAATGAAATGATTTATACCAAAAGCACGGGTCATCTTTCATCAACTTCCTAAAGATAATTATAATAGAAAATTAGGTTTTCTTACAGATATTGTCCTAAATGAATGAATATATTTTATCTTACAATGAGGCAATTTAACCAACAAACTGTAATTCATAACATTTTAGCATAATTCTCACTTCCAAATTTCATTTTAAGCAGGTACAAATGCTCTATCAATTTATTGCATTTAGAATATATTTTATCCAGAGATTTATTTCCCTCACTATCACTTGCAAACCTTTGGTTGAGCATGAGTAACATTCTCTATATGCTGCATAAATGTCAAATTTTAAACTCTATTGCCAACTGACTCTAAACTTATTATCCAAATAATAAAATAAAGAAGAATGGCTCATTATAAAAAATATACATGAGTGAAGAAACTTAACTGTAGGTTGTCTGTTGCACTTTAGGTTAATTTATTGCAGTCACTCAAACCTCCACTTCATTGGAGAATGTCTCTGAAAATATCAGAAGCCTCATTGCTCTGTACTCTGCTTCAGTGTTCTCTAAAATAGAAAATGCCTTGCCATTCTCTAAAATAGGAAATCTTCCAGAACATCCACAATATAAACTGTACCTATTATGTATTTCTGAATTCTTTGGGAAAAAAACAAACAAACAAACAAAAACACTTGTACAATATTAAAATGAAAGCAATGTTTCCAGGTATTGTTGACTGGGATAACTTTAAGATGTTATTAGGATATTACATTTTCCACAACTTACATTCACCCAATCTGGAAAAAAAAAAAATCTCCCTTTGCTTTGTGGCCTCCATATACATGCATCCAGGATAAGGTTACAGAGGCAAAGGTGACTGCAGAAAATTATGTTAACCTGAATACTAGATATCTCTTCAAATCCCACCTTACTTTTATTGTGCTTATGTGCCAAGTTGCTTTGGTTGTGTCCAACTCTTTGTGACCCTATAGACTATAGCCCATGAGGCTTCTCTGTACATAGGATTCTCCAGGCAAGAATACTGGAGTGGTTTGTCATGACCTCCTTCAAGGGCTCGACCTGACCCAGAGATTGAACTTGGGTCTGTTAAGTTCAGTTCAGTCGCTCAGTCGTGTCCGACTCTTTGCGACCCCATGAATCATAGCACACCAGGCCTCCCTGTCCATCAACAACTTCCGGAGTTCACTCAGATTCATGTCCATCGAGTCAGTGATGCCATCCAGCCATCTCATCCTCTGTCGTCCCCTTCTCCTCCTGCCCCCAATCCCTCCCAGCCTCAGAGTCTTTTCCAGTGAGTCAACTCTTTGCATGAGGTGGCCAGAGTACTGGAGTTCAGCTTTAGCATCATTCCTTCCAAAGAAATCCCAGGGCTGATCTCCTTCAGAATGAGTTATATGACATTTTTTATCTGAGTGTAAATACTCAGAAATAGGAAAATAACAGGAGGTCTAATTTTCTTGAAGATATCTCTAATGTTTCCCATTCTATTGTTTTCCTTTATTTCTTTGCATTGACCTCTGATGAAGGCTTTTTTTGTCTCTCCTTGCTATTCTTTGGAACTTTGTATTTAGTTGGGTGTATCTTTTCTTTTCTCCTTTGCCTTATTGTTCTCTCCTTTCCTCAGCTATGTGTAAGGCCTCCTCAGACAATAATTTGCCTTTTTGCATTTCTCTTTCTTGTGGATGGTCTTGGTCACTGCCGCCAGAACAATGTCATGAACCTCCATCCATTGTTCTTCAGGCACTCTGTCTGTCAGATCTAATCCCTTGAATCTATTTTTCACTTCCACTTTAAATCATAAGGGATTTGATTTAGGTCATACCTGAATGGCCTATTACTGTTCCCTACTTTCTTCAATTTAAGTCTGAATTTTGCAATAAGGAATTCATAATCTGAGCCACAGTCAGCACCTGGTCTTGTTTTTGCTGACTGTATATAGCTTCTCCATCGTCAGCTGCAAAGAATATAATCAATGATTTTGGTATCTACCATCTGGTAATGTCCATGTATAGAGTTGTCTCTTGTGTTGCTGGAAGAGTGTGTTTGCTATGACCAATGCATTCTCTTTGCAAAACTGTGTTAGCCTTTGCCTTGCTTCATTTTGTACTCCAAGACCAAACTTGTCTGTTACTCCAGGTATCTCTTGACTTCCTACTTCTGCATTCCAGTTCCCTATAATGAAGGTGGGAGGGGGGTTCAGGATAGGCAACATGTGTACACCCGTGGTGGATTCATGTTGATGTATGGCAAAACCAATACAATATTGTAAAGTAATTTGCCTCCAATTAAACTAAATAAATTTATATTAAAAAGTAAAATACAACTTAATCAAAAAACGTAACTTTTTTTTTTTAGTGTTTGTTCTATAAAGTCTTAAGGGCTTTATAGAACCATCCAACTTTAGATTTTTTGGCATTAATGGTTGGGGCATAGACTTGGATTACTGTGATACTGAATGGTTTGCCTTGGAAACGAAAAGAGATCATTTTGTCATTTTTGAGATTGTACTCACGTACTGCATTTTGGACTCTTTTGCTGACTGAGGGCTACTCCATTTCTTCTAAGGGATTCTTGCCCACAGCAGTGCATTGCAGGCAGATTTTTTACCCGTTGAGCCACAAGGGAAGCCCCAGATATAATGGTCACTCTATTTAAATTCACCCATTCCAGTCCATTTTAGTTAATTGATTCCTAAAATGTTGATGTTCACTCTTGTCATCTCCTGTTTGACCCCTTCCAATTTACCCTGATTCATGGAACTAACATTCCAGGTTCCTAAGCAATATTGTTCTTTACAGCATTGGACTTTACTTCCATCACCAGTCACATCCACAACTGGCATTGTTTTTGCTTTACCTCCATCTCTTCATTCTTTCTGGAGTTATTTCTCCACTCTTTTCCAGTAGCACATTGGGCACCTACCGACCTGGGGAGTTCATCTTTCAGTGTCATATCTTTTTGCCTTTTCATACTGTTCATGGGATTCTCAAGGCTAGAATATTGAAATCGTTTGCCATTTCCTTCTCCAGTGGACCACGTTTTGTCAGAACCCTCCACTATGACCCGTCCACCTTGAGTGGCCATACATGGCATGGATTGTGGTTACATTGAGTTAGATAAGGCTGTAGTCCATGTGATGAGTTTGATTATTTTCTGTGATTGTAGTTTTCACTCTGTCTGTGAAGAAAACTTATGACCAACCTAGATAGTATATTCAAAAGCAGAGACATTACTTTGCCGACTAAGGTCCATCTAGTCAAGGCTATGGTTTTTCCTGTGGTCATGTATGGATGTGAGAGTTGGACTGTGAAGAAGGCAGAAGCCAAAGAATTGATACTTTTGAACTGTGGTGTTGGAGAAGACTCTTGAGAGTCCCTTGGACTGCAAGGAGATCCAACCAGTCCATTCTGAAGGAGATTTCTTTGGAAGGACTAATGCTAAAGCTGAAACTCCAGTACTTTGGCCACCTCATGAGAAGAGTTGATTCATTGGAAAACACTCTGATGCTGAGAGGGACTGGGGGCAGGAGGAGAAGGGGGCGACAGAGGATGAGATGGCTGGATGGCATCACTGTCTTGATGGACGTGAGTCTGAGGGAACTCCGGGAGTTGGTGATGGACAGGGAGGCCTGGCATGCTGCGATTCATGGGGTCTCAAAGAGTCGGACACTACTGAGCGACTGAACTGAACTAAACTGAACTGAACTGAACTGAACTGAACTGCCCTCTCATGAATAAGGATAAGAGCCTTATGGAAGCTTCCTGATGGGAGAGACTGACTGTGGGAGAAACTGAGTCTTGTTCTGATGAGAGGGGCCATGCTCAGTAAAACTTTAATCCGATTTCCTGTTGATGGGCGGGACTGTGTTCCCTCCCTTTTGTTTGACCTGAGACGAAGTATGGGCTTCCCTTGTGGCTCAGCTGGTAAAGAATCTGCCTGCAATGTGGGTGACCTAGGTTCGATCTCTGGGTGGAGAAGACACCCTGGAGAAGGGAAAGGCTACTCATTCCAGTATTCTGGCCTAGAGAATTCCATGGACTGTATAGTCCATGGGTTCACAAAGAGTCGGAAACGACTGAGCCACTTTCACTTTCACTTCAAACTATGGTAATGAAAGTAATGGTGACCTCCTTCAAGAGGACCTCTGCAAGCACTGTTTTTTTCAGTGCACCTGACCCTGCAGCAGGCTACTGTTCACCCACACCTCCACTGGAGACTCCTGAACACTCACAGGCAAGCTAGGTCAGTCCCTTGTGAGGTCACTGCTTCTTTCTCTTGGGTACTGATGCACACAGTTTTGTTTTTACCCTACAAGAGTCTGTTTCCCCAGGCCTGGGTAAGTTCTGTAATCAAATCCAACTGGCCTTCAAAGTCTAATTTCCTGGATGTTCTCAGTCCCTTTGCCAGATCCCCAGTTTGGGAAATCTGTTGTGGGTCCTAGAACTTTCTTAACAGTGTGAGAATTTATTTGGTATAATTGTTGTGCAGTTTGTGGATTATCTGCTTGGCAGCTCTATGGTGGGGTTAATGGTGACCTCCTCCAAGAGGGCTTACACCACACACTGTGTGACCCAGGTCTGCTGCACCCAGAGCCCCTGCCCCTGCAGCCCCTGGCCAATGCCTCTGCAGGAGATACTCAGACAATCAAAGGCAGGTCTGGCTCAGTTTCTTTGGAGTCTCTGGGTCCTTGTGTGCACAAGTTTGTGTTTGAGTGCTCTGAGCATCTCTGGTAGGTATGGGGTTTGATTCTAAACATGATTTCACCCCCTCTTACCATATTCTAGGGCTTCTCCTTTGCCCTTGGATGTTGGGTAACTTTATGGTAAGATCCAACAGTCTCCTATCGATGGTTCTTCAACAGTGAGTTATAATTTTGGAGTTGTCTCGGGAGAAGATGAGTACACATCCTTCTACTCTGCCACCTTGCTCTTATTTTTGAAATACATTTATGACCCATCTTTCCATAAATTGTCCTCCTTCTCATTGTAGAGTCTACCTCAAGCACCTATCCTGCATCAGCTTTACTTTTGGTGTAATGTATTTAATTTACTTCAGCTGTACCCATTTCTACATTGTTGCTATTGTTGTTGTTTAGTCACTAAACTGTGTTCAACTCTTTGTGACCTGTGGAAAATTAGAGATACAAAGCGAAAATTTCAGGCAAAGATGGGCTCAATAAAAGACAGAAACAGTATAGACCTAACAGAAATAGAAGATATTAAGAAGAGGTGGCAAGAATACAGAGAAGAACTATACAAAAAAGATCTTCATGATACAGAAAACCATGATGTTGTGATCACTCACCTAGAGTCAAACATCCTGGAATGTGAAGTCAAGTGGGCCTTAAGAAGCATCACTATGAACAAAGCTAGTGGAAGTGATGGAATTTCAGGTGAGCCATTTCAAATCCTAAAAGATAACACTGTGTAACTGATGCATTCAATATGCCAACAAATTTGGAACACTAACCAGTGGCCACACAAATTGAAAAGGTCAGTTTTCATTCCAGTTGCAAAGAAGGCAATACTAAAGAATATTCAAATTACCACACACTTGCACTCATCTCACAGATTAGCAAAGAAATGCTCAAATTTCTCCAAGCCAGGCTTCAACACTATGTGAACAGAGAAATCCAGATGTTCAAGCTGGTTTTAGGAAAGGCAGAGGAACCAGATATCAAATTCCAAGATCCATTCGATCATAGAAAAAAACAAGCAAGATAGTTCAAGAAAAAATATCTCCCTATGTTTTATTGACTTTGACTGTGGAAAACTCTTAGAGATGGTAATACCAGACCACCTTACCTGCCTCCTGAGAAATCTGTATGCAGGTCAAAAAGCAGCAGTTAGAACTGGACATAGAACAAGGGACTGATTCTAAATTGGGAAAGCAGAGGGTCAAGGCTGTATCTTGTCACCTGGCTTATTTAACGCGTATGCAAAGTACATCATGCAAAATGCTAGGCTGTATGAAGCACAAGCTGGAATCAAGATTTGCTGGAGAAATATCAATAACCGTAGATATGCAGATGACACCACCTTTAAGGCAGAAGCGAAGAAGAACTAAAGAACCTCTTGATGAAAGTTGAAAAGGAGAGTGAAAGTTCAGTTCAGTTCAGTTCAGTCGCTAAGTAGTGTCCGACTCTTTGCGACCACATGAATTGCAGCACCCCAGGCCTCCCTGTCCATCACCAACTCCTGGAGTTCACTCAAACTCAAATTAAAGCCATGTCCATAGAGTCTGTGATGCCATCCAGCCATCTCATCCTCTGTCGTCCCCTTTTCTTCCTGCCCCCAATCCCTCCCAGCATCAGAGTCTTTTCCAATGAGTCAACTCCTCACATGAGGTGGCCATAGTACTGGAATTTCAGCTTTAACATCATTCCCTCCAAAGAACACTCAGGACCAATCTTCTTTAGAATGGACTGGTTGGATCTCCTTGCAGTCCAAGGGACTCTCAAGAGTCTTCTCCAACACCACAGTTCAAAAGCATCAATTCTTCGGTGCTCAGCTTTCGTCACAGTCCAACTCTGACATCTATACATGACCACTGAAAAAACCATAGCCATGAGTAGATGGATCTTTGTTGGCAAAGTAATGTCTCTGCTTCTGAATATGCTATCTAGGTTGGGCGTAACTTTTCTTCCAAGGAATAAGCGTCTTTTAACTTCATGGCTGCAATCACCATCTGTGGTAATTTTGGAGCCCACTAAAAATAAAGTCTGACACTGTTTCCACTGTTTCCCCATCTATTTCCCACGAAGTGATGAGACCAGATGCCATGATCTTCATTTTCTGAATGTTGAGCTTTAAGCCAACTTTTTCACTCTCCTCTTTCACTTTAGTCAAGAGGCTTATTAGTTCCTCTTCACTTTCTACCATAAGGGTGGTGTCATCTGCATATCTGAGTTTACTGATATTTCTCCCAGCAATCTTGATTCCAGCTTGTGTTTCTTCCAGTCCAGTGTTTCTCATGATGTACTCTGCATATAAGTTAAATAAGCAGGGTGATAATATACAGCCTTGATGTACTCCTTTTCCTATTTGGAACCAGTCTGTTGTTCCATGTCCGGTTTTAAGTGTTGCTTACTAACCTGCATATAGGTTTCTCAAGAGGCAGGTCAGGTGGTGTGGTATTCCCATCTCTTTCAGAATTTTCTGCAATTTATTGTGATCCACACAGTCAAAGGTTTTGGCATAGTCAATAAAGCAGAAATAGATATTTTTCTGGAACTCTCTTGCTTTTTCCATGATCCAGCGGATGTTGGCAATTTGATCTCTGGTTCCTCTGCGTTTTCTAAAACCAGCTTGAACATCTGGAAGTTCACAGTTGACATATTGCTGAAGCCTGCCTTGGAGATTTTTGAGCATTACTTTACTTGCCTGTGCTGCTGCTGCTGGTAAGTCGCTTCAGTCGTGTCCAACTCTGTGTGATCCCATAGACGGCAGCCTACCAGGCTCTGCCGTCCCTGAGATTCTCCAGGCAAGAACACTGGAGTGAGTTGCCGTTTTCTTCTCCATACTCACGTGTGAGATGAGTGCAATTTTGTGCAGTAGTTTGAGCATTCCTTGGTATTGCTTTTCTTTGGGATTGAAACAAAAACTGACCTTTTCCAGTCCTGTGGCCACTGCTGAGTTTTCCAAATTTGCTGACATATTGAGTGCAGCACTTTGACACCATCATCTTTCAGGATTTGAAATAGCTCAATTGTAATTCCATCATGTCCACTAGCTTTTTCATAGTGAGGCTTTCTAAGGCCCACTTGACTTCACATTCCAGGATATTTGGTTCTAGCTGAGTGATCACACCATCGTGATTATCTGGGACATGGAGATCTTCATTGTGCACTCCGTCTGTGTATTCTTCCCACCTCTTCTTAGTATCTTCTACTTCTTTTAGGTCCATACCATTTGTGTCCTTTATTGAGCTCGTCTGTTCCCTGGGCATCTCTCATTTTCTTGAGGAGATCTCTAGTCTTTCCAATTCTATTGTTTTCTTCTATTTCTTTGCTTTGATATAAGGAAGGCTTTCTTATCTCTCCTTGCTATTCTTTGGAACTCTGCATTCAAATTGGAATATCTTCCCTTTTCTCTTTTGCTTTTCACTTCCCTTCTTTTCAAAGATATTTGTAAGACCTCCTCAGACAGCCATTTTGCTTTTTTTGCATTTCTTTTTCTTGAAGATGGTCTTAATTACTGTCTCCTGTACAATGTCACGAACCTCCATTCATAGTTCATCAGGCACTCTGTCTATCAGATCTAGCCCCTTAAATCTGTTTTTCACTTCCACTGTATAGTCATAAGGGATTTGATTTAGGTCATACATGAATGGCCTAGTGGTTTTCCCCACTTTCTTCAATTTAAGTCTGAATTCCGCAATAAGGAGTTCATGATCTGAGCCACAGTCAGTTCCCAGTCTTGTTTTTGCCGACTGTGTAGAGCTTCTCCATCTTTGGCTGCAAAGAATATAATCAATCTGATTTCAGTGTTGACAATCTGGTGATGTCCATGTGTAGAGTCTTCTCTTGTGTTGTTGGCAGAGGGTGATTGCTATGATCAGTATGTTCTCTTGGCAAAACTCTATTAGCCTTTGCCCTGATATATTCTGTATTCCCAGGCCAAATTTGTCTTTTACCCCAGGTGTTTCTTGACTTCCTAGTTTTGTATTCCAGTCCCCTATAATGAAAAGGGCATCTTTTTTAGATATTAGTTCTATAGAGTCTTATAAGTCTTCACTGAAGTGTTCTACTTCAGCTTCTTCAGCATTACTGGTCGGGGCATAGACTTGGATTACTGTGATATTGAATGGTGTACCTTGGAAATGAGCAGAGGTCATTCTGTCGTTTTTGATATTGCATCCAAATCCTGAATTTTTGACTCTTTTATTGACTATGATGGCTACTCCATTTCCTCTAAGGGATTCCTGCCCACAGTAATAGATATAATGGTCATCTGAGTTAAAGTCACCCATTCTGATCCATCTTAGTTCGCTGATTCTTAGAATATCACTGTTCACTCTTGCCATCTCCTGTTTGACCACTTCCAATTTGCCTTGATTCTTTGACCTAACATTTCAGGTTCCTATGCAATATTGCACTTTATAGCATAGAACCTTGCTTCTATCACCAGTCCCATTCACAACTGGGTGTTGTTTTTGCTTTGTCTCCATCCCTTCATTCTTTCTGGAGTTATTTCTCTTCTGATCTCCAGTAGCTAATTGGGCACCTACCAACCTGTGGAGTTCATCTTTCAGTGTCCTATCTTTTTGCCTTTTCATAATGTTCATGGGGTTCTCAAGGCAAGAATACTGAAGTCATTTTCCATTCCCTTCTCCAGTGGATCACATTTTGTCAGAACACTCCACCATGACCTATATGTCTTTGGTGGCCCCACATGGCATGGCTTAGTTTCACTGAGTTAGGCAAGGCTGTGGTCCATGTGATTAGACTGGCTAGTTGTCTTAGAGAGTTACAGCCAAATTACCATTTTAAAGGCTCCAAGAGGTCCTGAATCTATAATAACATTTTAACACGGGATTTACAAAATTTATTTGGTCCTGTATCCCTTTGTGTAGGAAATTATCTCCCTTATTCTCCACACAGTTTAGAGTCTTTTATCTGTATCTTCCCTTATAAAAAGTGAGTTCTTAAAATAGTAGTATTTATCTCACCCAGAAGTTTCTGTATCCTAGGTATCCTCTTAGATTCATAACATATTACATAAACTTAAGTGCCATGATTTATCACCACCTTAGACAATCTAATCTCATGCTCAGACCATTGTCTTTGGTAAACTAGATTAACATAAGTAAGGACTTTTCTGGTACCTCAGCTGGTAAAGAATCCCCCTTCAATGCTTTAGACCCCACTTCCACTCCTTGGTCAGTAAGATCTGCTGGAGAAAAGATAGCTACCCACTCTGTTATTCTTGGGCTTCCCTGCTGGCTCAGCTGGTAAAGAATCCGCCTGCAATGAGGAAGACCTGGGTTTCATCCATGGGTTGGGAAGATCCCCTGGAGAAGGGAAAGGTTACCCACTCCAGTATTCTGGCCTAGAGAATGCCATGTACTATATAGCCCATGGGGTCACAAAGAGTCAGACATGACTGGGTGACTTTCTCTTTCACTTTTGAAACTAGATTGACATGGAACATTCTCTGTATGTGAAGGTATGTGACTGCAGCAGTGTCCTCTTCAAGTGTGTTTACTGCCAAATTTTATTTCACTACTAACTAGCAACAAGCTCAAGTGGTGTTTGATAATTAATAAGTCTGCTGCTATTTTTGTGATAAATGAAAACAGATTAATTAATAAATGTTTGCCATTGAGAATATTTTCTCTTGATTCTTACGTTTCCTCAAAATAAGACTTAATCACGCATTTACTATCACATTTAAAATGCAAATCAGTTTTCCTTTTGATAATCTAAAAATATGGGCTTCTATAGTTAATATTTTATTAATAGATAGCAGGTGGGATATCAGTTATACATGCGATTTTCATAAAAGTGTCATATTATTTTATTGTCACAACTTAAGAGTTACCTGGCCTAAATAACTGGCATTACTTTTTGACATAAAACAAAGAAGAAGAATAATGTTTGGCATATACCCTCCAAATGTATTTATCCTAAATAATTTTTTTCTGATGATAAAAATAGCCCTCAACATTGTAGACACTTTTATTTTTGGGAAATTTAACAGATCTTCCACAATGTAGAAGTTGTACTTTTATAGTAATTGAAAAGTAAATTTCACAAGAAAAAATAGGTAAGCAGAGAACTTTGTAAAAGCTTGACATATCCCACAAAAAATCTGACCTTCTAGGGTCTGCAGCCTTTGGACTGCAAAACACTGAAATGGAGCCCAGAACTACGGGAGCAAATGCTATGTCATATGTGTTACAACAGCAATATCCTGAGAAGCCCATAGTTATGGCCATCACAAGCTGACTGATATTTGTGAACACATTTCTTTCTACCAAGACAGGCATCCTACGGAGACCTCTTATTTCTTTTTTTGCTATTTAGTATTCCTACCAATTCTGTAAATCAGCAATAATCCAAACTAACCCTGTGCAGTTAGTACAAAAACTAGGTTTTGTGAAATGTAAATTTGCAAAACATATGGCTATACCTTTGATTGGCAACACAGTAGCCATGCCCTTCAGATTCTGCCAGAATCTACCCAACTCCTATCAAAGATTGAAGATTGTCAGACATAATGTTTATTGAAGATTGTCTATAGGATATGCTCACCTTGAGACCATAAATAAATTATGAATTACTATTACTGGAGCATTTCCCATGGATTAGAGTCCCTAGTAGTTTCTCTGCAAAGAACACACACACACACACACATATATATATATGTATATAAATATACACATATATTTGTGTATGATCACATTTTCTGACAGAGTGATATCATATAATAAAGCCCTATAAAATGTGAAATTTCAGCTATTATATTTATTCTATGGCCCCTACATAGTCTATTTTCAACATATCAGCCAGAATGATCCGTTTTAAACTCTCAGCAGATAATGTGAATCCTGTGCCCAAGACCCTACAATGGCTTTGCTTCAAGCTGAGTCAAAGTTAAGAATTTATAATGGCTTTCAGAATCTTCTTTGACTTCATGTTCTCTGACCTTCAGTCTTTACCATACTTCCCCTTTAACTTTTGTTCGGGCTATTCTTCTTTTTGAAACCCCACTGCCATTATTTCAGCATAGATTTCCTCAACTTTTGCAAATCTTTGTTCAGATGTCATTTTTCCCAATTGATCTTCCCAAAATGCTTCTTTAAACTCCAACTTGCTTCCTCTACTAGCTCTCCTGCCTTATCTTTTTGTAAAGTACTCATTACCTTCTAATTCACTGTATGATTTGCTTAATTATTAGGTCTATTGTTTATTGTCTGTTGTTCTTTACTAGAATGTAAGATATAATGATGTCTGTCTATTTTATTTACTGATCATCACTAAAGCTAATAAAAATGTCTGGCTCAAGAGATGAACTCAGAAAATAATTGCCAAAGAACCAATGAATGAAAGTTTGTTGTAGGACTGTTGATGTAGCGTTATTAATGTTGTGGAGTGGAGACTCCACTTCATAAGTGGAGACTCATCAATGTTTAGTTGCTAAGTCATGTCTAATTCTTTTGTTACCCCATGGACTATAGACCACCAGTCTTCTCTGTCTGTGGGATTTCCCAGGCAAGAATAGTGGAGTGGGTTGTCATTTCTTCTCCAGGGAATCTTCCCAACTCAGGGATTGAATCCACATCTCCTGCTTTGTTAGGCAAGTTCTTTACCACTGAACAACCAGGGAAGTCCAGCATTATTAATAATGCTACATAGTTAATAATGTCCACCTGCTTGAAAACCATAAGGAAAATTTCACTCAAGTTTCTCTTTATCATTGATGGTGCCCACTTCCAAGTTACAAACTGACTTGAGTCCCAACTTGGGGATAATGGAAGATTAAACCATAGAAAACTTTTCAAATTCTTCCCTGATATACATGATGCTTTTTGGAGTCCCCAAGTAGCTGCATCACAAACAGCCCTGGCAGACACAATGGAGATTCTGCTGATCCCATATAACCCAAGCTGGACTCTCTCAACATCTTTCTTCTACACTTTACCTCATTGAGATCAAGTTTTTTGACTCATATTTTGCTCTCAAATGCATATGACTCTTATCAAAGATAAGCTTTTGCAGAGGAAAAAATGGTCATTTTTATAAATAAATTTAAATTTAAAAAATATTTAAATGTTTAGAATATCTGTAGCTGAATTATGCTTTTGTGATGCATTGTTTCTTGCTGAAATGTTACAGACCTGACCTTTTATATTTACTTGGTAAAACCTATCAATGCAAGTCTATTGCACTTTTGTTGGTCTGAGCTTCAATGTGTATGTTGATTCTGAATTATACCATTTTATTTGATAACAACAATGCTGTACTAAACTATACGTAATTGTGATTATTAACAATCAGTTTGTTAATCATAAAATTCCCTGCTTAAATGCAGTTTTCCTCTATATTGCTTCACAAATAAAATTAGAAAAGCATCTTAATATGCTTATTTTTCATTTTCCCAAAAACCAGTAGTAGAACATTAATACTTATGATCTTTTTTATATCCTTTAGACAATTATGCTTTAACAATGTGTGACAGTGAACCACTAAGAGGCCCTGGAGTAGGAAATTCAACCCACTTCAGTATCCTTGCATGGAAAAGCCCATGGACAGAGGAGTCTGGCGGACCCTAGTCTATAAGGTTGCAAAGAATTAGACATGACTGAGAGATCAAGCGTGAGTGCACACACACATACACACACACACACATATTTATGCATGCACACACACATACACACATTAGTTAACCACAACCAATTTTCAAAGATTCTGATTTTCCTTTAAGGGTATTAATTTAGGACATAATAATTATCATGGTGCTGCAGGTGATTTCTTTCAGGAAACACTGGCTTATAAAGATCTTAACATTTTTAACAAGCATTTATTTGTTTCTTTTTAAAAGCATGCATTCAGTGGAGGTCCATCCACACTATTTTGACGGTGAATTTTGCTTATAATAAGTGGTCAGCCCACTTCCAAAATTATAAAGATCATCTGTATGACTATTGTCAAATATTTATGTTCAATGTATATATTAATATATTATTCCTCTAAATTAGCATTTTCAGAAGAAAAAATAATTAGCAAATTAACAGGATCAATTACTGTTAACAATATTATTGTGAATATATGCATCATTTGCCCCAAACTTTGTGTGGATTTCAATTTAAAATATATGAAAGTGCTGATTGAGCCTAGGTACTATCTTTGTAATTAAAAAAACAAAGAAGCATATTATTTTATTATTTTGAAGATGCAATAATTTAATACAAAGAACTGGATTAAATTAGTCTGGTAAATAAACTAATATTCTAACTTTAGGTTACAGTTCTTTTTGTCTCATCCCAATATAGAATTTAGTTGGTGTCTTCTGATTATTCTGGGATATTGCAAAAATTTTTGGATAAAGCTATCAAAGATCCTTTTTGGAATGGGCATTTCTTACTAGCTGTTCCATATCAGCAGAAGGATACAGGTTTGAAGAAACCAGGGGCAGAGGGGATGGAAAATATCCAGTCCACCAATGGTCAAGAAAGATACCAGACTAAGTGAGAGAGAGTAGGAGCTCTAAACTCACTCAGGGAATAGATTACAGAGTCCAGGAGATCACCTCAGACCAAATATATATATATATATATATATGTTAAAAGAGTGTGTAAAGAAGGGTGCTTCTGAGCCCTGTGATTATTGCAGAGAGCCATGAAGCTATCCAGGGACCTACAGAGTACAGAAAAACATTTGATATCAGGTCACAAATTTAAGTTTTCATTCTGTTCTCTATATTTCATCAACCAGTCTTGGTAGTGACATAGTATTTTCTGAGATGAAGAATCCTTGCATTTTTTTGTTTTTAAATGAAATGAGAACTAACTCACGTCAATTGAAAAGGTAAAATCTATTCTGAGCTGGAATATGTAAGCACAGAAGTAGGGTGTTGAAAACTTCCTAACAGAGACATTTACATGTAACTTAGTTTTTTATTGTTATTATAGAGCTGCACCTTACTTTTTTATTAGAATTTTTCTAGTTTTAGAGCTGCCACTGAATGAAGACTTGATTTCTATAGTGAATCTTACATCATATTGTATTAGACGTAAACCATGACTATCTTCACATTTTTACTTACACTTGGCAGAGTTTGCTTTCTATTATATTTTATTCTTAACCTGTCACATAATTAAAAATAGTAGAAGTATCCAGAAAATAGGTTATATAATCTCATGAAATTCTTACTGGTTTTCCCATTGACTTTTCCAATTAAACTTCAGAAATTGTTTCTATCAATATTTAAATTTCATGTGAGCCAAATGACAAGAAGTAAAGAGATTTCAACAGATGGTTGCCACAAACTACAATACAATTCAGAATTAGCCTACAGAAATCTGCAGCTTGGCAACATGTGGTGGATCATTTTGTTTTCTGTTAATCCAAAAGAAATAGATTGAGATGTGTATATTTTAACGTTTCATTTATTGTATGACTTTGTTTAAAGTCACCAGATTTGATTCACTTATGTCTTATACAATTTAAATTCAAGAAGTTTCACAAATCAGTATTTATTTGAATTAACTGAAATTTCATGACATTGAAGATTCAATATTTAAAGAAGTTAATGATAGAACCAGAGACCAAACTGCCAACGCTGGTTAGATGATAGCAAGAGAGTTCTAGGAAAACATCTGCTTTATTGACTAGGCCAAAGCCTTTGACTGTGTGGAACACAACAAACTGTAGAAAATTCTTAAAACAGATGGATATACCAGACCACCTTACCTACCTCCTGAGAAATCTGTATGCAGATTAAAAGAAATACTAGAACTGGACATGGAACAACAGACTGGTTCCAAATGGGGAAAGGAGTATATCAAATCTGTGTACAGTCACCCTGCTTAATTAACTTATGTGCAGAATACATCACACGAAATCCCAGGCTGGATGAAGCACAAGCTAGAATCAAGATTGCAGGGAGAAATGTTGATAGCCTCAGATATATGGAAGAAAGTGAAGAAGAACTAAAGAACCTTTTGATGAAAGTGAAAAAGGAGAGTGTAAAAGCTGGCTTAAAACTCAAGATTTAAAAAATTTTGCACAGCACTGTTTATAATAGCCAGGACATGGAAACAACCTAGATGTCCATCAGCAGATGAATGGATAAGAAAGCTGTGGTACATATACACAATGGAGTATTACTCAGCCATTAAAAAGAATACATTTGAATCAGTTCTGATGAGATGGATGAAACTGGAGCCGATTATGCAGAGTGAAGTAAGCCAGAAAGAAAAACACCAATACAGTATACTAACACATATATATGGAATTTAGAAAGATGACAATGATGACCCTGTATGCAGGACAGCAAAAAAGATACAGATGTGTATAGCGGACTTTTGGACTCAGAGGGAGAGGGAGAGGGTGAGATTATTTGGGAGAATGGCATTGAAACATATATAATATCATGTAAGAATCGAATCTCCAGTCTATGTCCGATGCAGGATACGGCACGCTTGGGGCTGTTACACAGGGATGACCCAGAGGGATGTTGTGGGGAGGGGGGTGGGAGGGGGGTTCATGTTTGGGAACGCATGTACACCCGTGGTGGATTCATATCAATGTACGGCAAAACCAATACAGAATTGTAAAGTAAAATAAAAAATAAATAAAAAAAAAAATAAATAAATTAAGATCATGACATCCAGTCCCATCACTTTCTGGCCAATAGATGGGGAAACAATGCAATCAGTGACAGACTTTATTTTCTTGGGCTCCAAAATCTCTGCAGATGCTGACTACAACCATGAAATTAAAAGACACTTGCTCCTTGGAAGAAAAGCTATGACCAACCTAGACAGCATATTAAAAAAAGCAGAGACATTGCTTTGCTACCAAAGGTCCATTTAGCTATGGTTCTTCCAGCAGTCATGTATGGATTTGAGAATTGGACCATAAAAAATGCTGAACAGTGAAGAATTGATGCTTTTGAGCTGTGGTGTTGGAGAAGACTCTTTAGTATCGCTAGCATTGCAAGGAGATCAAACCATTAATCCATTGGAAGGATTGATGCTGAAGCTCCAATAATTTGGCCACCTGAGTGGAAGAACTGACTCATTGGAA
>NW_024070195.1:50196173-50529449 GCF_014754425.2 Oryx dammah
ATCAAGACAGTATGGTATTGGCACAAAGACAGACATATAGATCAATGGAACAAAATAGAAAGCCCAGAGATAAATCCACATACATATGGACACCTTATCTTTGACAAAGGAGGCAAGAATATACAATGGAGTAAAGACAATCTCTTTAACAAGTGGTGCTGGGAAAACTGGTCAACCACTTGTAAAAGAATGAAGCTAGATCACTTTCTAACACCGCACACAAAGATAAACTCAAAATGGATTAAAGATCTAAATGTAAGACCAGAAACTATAAAACTCTTAGAGAATAGACTTTAAAACAAAGGCTGTGAAAAGAGACAAAGAAGGCCACTACATAATGATCAAAGGATCAATCCAAGAAGAAGATATAACAATTATAAATATATATGCACCCAACATAGGAGCACCACAATATGTAAGACAAATGCTAACAAGAATGAAAGGGGAAATTAACAATAACACAATAATAGTGGGAGACTTTAATACCCACTCACACTTATGGGTAGATCAACTAGACAGAAAATTAACAAAGAAACACAAACTTTAAATGATACAATAGACCAGTTAGACCTAATTGACATCTATAGGACATTTCACCCCTAAACAATGAATTTCACCTTTTTCTCAAGAGCTCACCGAACCTTCTCCAGGATAGATCACATCCTGGGCCATAAATCTAGCCTTGGAAATTCAAAAAAATTGAAATCATTCCAAGCATCTTTCCTGACCATAATGCAGCAAGATTACATCTCAATTACAGAAGAAAAACTATTAAAAATGCCAACATGTGGAGGCTGAATAACACGCTGCTGAATAAACAACAAATCACAGAAGAAATAAAAAAAGAAATCAAAATATGCATAGAAACGAATGAAAGTGAAAACACAACAACCCCAAACCTGTGGGGCACTATAAAAGCAGTGCTAAGGGGAACCTTTCATAGCAATACAGGCATACCTCAAGAAACAAGAAAAAAGTCAAATAAATAACATAACTCTACACCTAAAGCAACTAGAAAAGGAAGAAATGGAGAACTCCAGGTTTAGAAGAAGGAAAGAAACCTTAAAAATTAGGATAGAAATAAATGCAAAAGAAACAAAAGAGACCATAGCAAAAATCAACAAAGTCAAAAGCTGGTTCTTTGAAAGGTTAAATAAAATTGACAAACCATTAGCCAGACTCATCAAGAAACAAAGGGAGAAAAATCAAATCAATAAAATTAAAAATGAAAATGGAGAAATCACAACAGACAACACGGAAATACAAAGGATCACAAGAGACTACTATCAACAATTATATGCCAATAAAATTGACATTGTGGAAGAAATGGACAAATTCTTAGAAAAGTACAACTTTCCCAAACTGAACTAGGAAGAAATAGAAAATCTTAACAGACACACCACAAGCACAGAAATTCAAACTGTAATCAGAAATCTTCCAGCAAACAAAAGCCCAGGTCCAGACGGCTTTACAGCTGAATTCTACCAAAAATTTAGAGAAGAGCTAACACCTATCCTACTCAAACTCTTCCAGAAAATTGCAGAGGAAGGCAAATTTCCAAACTCATTCTATGAGACCACCATCACCCTAATACCAAAACCTGACAAAGATGCCACAAAGAAAGAAAACTACAGGCCAATATCACTGATGAACATAGATCCAAAGATCCTTCACAAAATTCTAGCAATCAGAAACCAACAACACATTAAAAAGATCATACAATATGACCAAGCGGGCTTCATCCCAGGGATGCAAGGATTCTTCAATATCCGCAAGTCAATCAATGTAATTCACTACAATAACAAATTGAAAAATAAAAGCCATATGATTATCTCAATAGATGCAGAGAAGGCCTTTGACAAAATGCAACATCCACTTATAATAAAAACTCTCCAGAAAGAAGTAATAGAAGGAACATACCTCAACATAATAAAAGCTATATATGACAAACCTACAGCAAACATTATCCTCAATGGTGAAAAATTGAAAGCATTTCCCCTAAAGTCAGGAACAAGATAAGGGTGCCCACTTTCACCGCTACTATTCAACATAGTTCTGGAAGTTTTTGACACAGCAATCAGAGTAGAAATACATACATGCATATATATATATATATATATATATATATATATATATATATATATATATAATCATATCATATAAGAAATGAATCGTCAGTCTAGGTTCAATGCAGGATACAGGATGCCTGGGGCCAGTGCACTGGGATGACCCAGAGAGATGGTATGGGGAGGGAGGTGGGAGAGGAGTTCAGGATTGGGAACACGTGTACACCCGTGTGGGATTCATGTTGATGTATGGCAAAACCAATACATTATTGTAAAGTGAAATAAAGAAAAAATAAATAAATAAAAATAAATTTCAAAAAAAGAAGACTGGGGACATGTAAAAAACTTGAAATACTTGTGACAGTAGGAGATACTAGGAAAACCCTAAAACATTTGAAGAACCAGATGCTGTTAAGAGGCATTAGGCAAGGTTATTGCGGCATCATTGAGGTTGAAATGTGTCTTTCTTCAACTCTGTCAGTCCCTCCAGCTGCCACAGTGACCATTGTGTGGATGTTAAGGGACAGAGATTTAGACTGATCCAAAGTTGGATTTCTTTTAGGTGGATTTGAAGTAGAGACAAGAGCCAAGAAAACTGAACACATTGTCAAGGTCATGGTTTGAATTGCAGATTATAGCATCAAAGCTCAACCAAGGAGGGGTAAAGTGGAAGGCCAGAGGGTGCATAAATTAAAATATGGCATCAAGAAGATTTTTAAAAGAACGATGCTGTACAGTAAGAATACCTAAGACAGAATAGGATCAAAGTTGTAAATAGCATGATGGAGCTTAAATGGAGTGTTTAAAGGTGAATAGAGTACGGAAAGTGAAGAGTGTGACCGTAAGAATGTGCATTGAAATGGAGCAGAAGTAGGCAACACTGTGGTGGATCTAGAAATGGGGATGAGATCCTCATAGACTGTTTGAAATCTGCTGTATTAGTTCATGCTTTGTTCAAATAAACCAAACTTTAACGTCACAAAGCAAACTTTAAAGTTACATCTACATGGCTAATGAAAAACAGCATATGAAAAAGTATTGGCCAATCACCTTCTCTGTAAGACTGCAGCTTTTTTTAACCTAGCAGATAAGAATATAATCATTGCAAAAAACATTGGTGAGGATGGAGGAACCCTATACCTCTTTGTAACTCTGACAGATGCAAGATGTACAGAAATATCCTGCACTTACTAGACCGCAGGTTTCAGATAAGAAAATGGAAAATGTGTCCAAGAGAATGAAGAGTATATTGCTCTGTCATGGCATCTGCTGCACATAAAAAATGCATTCAAAGAACAGAGTGAAATGGCTTGGGTGTGAACACAGAATGCAGAGGCTAAATTAGGGACAAAAACCATAAAAACGTCATGAACATGGGTGGGAGCTAGGTAGGTACAGTAACAATGTTGATCACAAGATGAGCTAACAGATTCTGAATGCTCACTCTGTGTAATGCATACTTCACAACAATCAGACGACTTGCTACAGTAAGTCCCCTACATATAAACCTTCAACTTGTGACATTTGAGAGATGTGAATGTGTGTCTGTTAGTTAGCTCAGCTGCTCAGTCATGTCCAGCTCTTTGCCACCCCATGGAGTAAAGCACACCAGGCTTTGCTGTCCATCACCAACTCCCAGAGCTTGCTCAAACTCATGTCCATAGAGTCAGTGATGCCATTCAACCATTTCATCCTCTGTCATTCCCTTCTTCTCCTGCCTTTAATCTTCCCCAGTATCAAGCTCTTTTCCAAAGAGTCAGTTCTTTGCATCAGGTGGCCATACTATTGGAGTTTCAGCTTCAGCATCAGTCCTTCCAGTGAATATTCATGATTGATTTCCTTTAGAATGGACTGGTCTGATCTCCTTGCAGTCCAAGTGACTCTCAAGAGTCTTCTCCAACACCACAGTTCAAAATCATCAATTCTTTGGCACTCAGCTTTGTTTATGATCCAACTCTCATATCCATACATGACTAACAGGGAAAAAAAAAAAAAAAACTTTGATTAGACCAACCATTGTTGGCAAAGTCTAGGTTTGTCATAGCTTTTTTTCCAAGGAGCAAGCTTCTGTTAATTTCATGGCTGTACTCACCATCCACAGTGATTTTGGAGCCCCCCAAAAATCTCTCACTTTTTCCCTGTTTCCATATCTATTTTCCATTAAGTGCTGGGACAAGAAGCCATGATCTTAGTTTTCTGAAAGTTGAGTTTTAAGCTAACTCATTCATTCTCCTCTTTCCCTTTCATCAAGAGGTTCTTTAGTTCTTCACTTTCTGCCATAAGGGTGGTGTCATCTGCACATCTTAGCTTATCGACATTTCTCCCATTTCTCCAAATCTTGATTCCAACTTGTTCTTCATCCAGCCTGGCATTTTGTATGAGGTACTCTACACATAATTTAAATAAGCAGGGTGACATGATACAATCTTGATGTAATCCTTTCCGATTTGGAACTAGTCTGTAGTTACATGTCCAGTTCTAACTGTTGCTTCTTGTCCTGCATACAGATTTCTCAGAAGACAGGTCAGGAGGTCTGGTATTCTCAACTCTTGAAGAATTTTCCACAGTTTGTTGTGAACCACCCAGTCAAAGGCTTTGGCATAGACAATAAAGCAGAAGTAGATATTTTTCTGGAATTCTCTTGCTTTTTGATGACCCAGTGGATGTTGGCAATTTGATCTCTGGTTCCTCTGCCTTTTCTAAAACCAGCTTGAACATCAGGAAGTTCATGGTTCATGTACTGTTGAAGCTTCACTTAGAGAATTTGGGGCATTACTTTGCTAGCATGTGAGATGAGTGAATTGTGTGGTAGTTTGAGTTTCTTTGGCATTGCCTTTCTTTGGGATTGGAATGAAAATTGGTCTTTTCCAGTTTGTGGCCACCGCTGTGTTTTCCAGATATGCTGGCATATTGAGTGCAGCACTTTCACATCATCGATTTTTAAAATTTGAAACAATTAAATAGAATTCCATTGCATCCACTAATTTTGTCCGTAGTGATGCTTCCTAAGGCCCATTTGACTTTACATTCCAGGATGTCTAGCTGTAGATGAGTGATCACACCGTTTTGGTTATCTGGGTCATGAATATTATTTTTGTTCAGTTCTTCTGTGTATTCTCACCACCTCTTCTTAATATCCTCTATTTCTGCTAGGTCCATACTGCTTCTGTCCTTTATTGTGCACATCTTTGCATGAAATGTTCCCTTGGTATCTCTAATTTTCTTAGAGATGTCTAGTCTTTCCCATTCTATTGCTTTCCTCAATTTCTTTGCATTTATCTCTGAGGAAGGCTTTCTTATCTCTCCTTGCTATTCTTTGGAACTCTGCATTCAAATGGGTTATCCTTTCTTTTCTCCTTTTTCTACTTTTACTTATCTTCTCAGCCATTTGTAAGGCCTCTTCAGATAGCTGTTTTGTCCTTTTGCATTTCTTTTTCTTGGGGATGGTCTTGATCACTTCCTCCTGTACAATGTCATGATCCTCCATCCATAGTCCTTCAGACACTGTTTATATCAGATCTAATCCCTGGAATCTATTTGTCACTTCCACTGTATAATTCTAAGGGATTTGATTTTTGTCTATTGATGTTCCCTACTTTCTTGAATTTAAGTCTGAATTTTGCAATAAGGTGTTCAGTAATTGAGCCACAGTCAGCTGCTGGTCTTGTTTTTGCTGACTCTATAGAGCTTCTCCATCTTTGGCTGTAAATAATATAATTGATCTGATTTCAGTATTGACTACCCAGTGATGTCTATGTGTAGAGTCTTTTCTTGTGTTGTTGGAAGAGACTGTTTGCTATGAGCAGTGTGTTTTCTTTGCAAATCCCGGTTAGCATTTGCCCTGCTTCATTCTGTACTCCAAGGCCAAGCTTGCCTGTTACTCCAGAAACCTCTTGACTTCCTACTTTTGTATTCCAGTCCCCTATAATGAAAATGATATCTTCTTTGTGTTAGTTTTAGAAAGTCTTATGAGTCTTCATAGAACCATTCAATTTCAGCTTCTTTAGCATTACTGTTTGGGGCATACTTGAATACTCTGATATTGAATGGTTTACCTTGGGAATGAACAGAGATCATTCTGTCATTTTTGAGATTGCACTTAAGTACTGCATTTTGGACTCTTTTGTTGATTAGGGGGCTACTCTATTTATTCTAAGGTATTCTTACCTTCAGTAGTAGATATAATGGTCATCTGAATTAAATCTACCCAATCCAGTCCATTTTAGTTCAGTGATTTCTAAAATGTCAATATTCAATCCTGCCATCTCCTGTTTGACCACTTCCAATTTACCTTACTTCATGGACCTAACATTCTAGGTTCCTATATAATATTGTTTTTGCAGCATTGGACTTTACTTCCATCACCAGTCACATCCACAACTGCCATTGTTTTTGCTTTGGCTCCATCTCTTCATTCTTTTGGGAGTTATTTCTCCACTCTTCTTTAGTAGTATATTGGGCTTCTACCAACCTAGGGAGTTCATCTTTCAGTGTCTTATACTTTGTCTTTTCATACTGTTCATGGGGTTCTCAAGGCTAGAATACTGAAGTGGTTTGCCATTCCCTTCTCCAGTGGACCATGTTTTTTCAGAGCTCTCCTCCATGACCCGTCCATTTTGGGTGGCCCTACATGGCATGGCTCATAATTTCATTGAGTTAGAGAAGGCTCAAAGAAGAAAGGAGAAAAGCAAAGGAGAAAAGGAAAGATATAAGCATCTGAATGCAGAGTTCCAGAGAATAGCAAGAAGACATAAGAAAGCCTTCTTCAGCGATCAATGCAAAGAAATAGAGGAAAACAACAGAATGGGAAAGACTAGAGATCTCTCCCAGAAAATTAGAGATACCAAGGGAGCATTTCATGCAAAGATGGGCTCTATAAAGGACAGAAATGGTCTGGACCTAACAAAAGCAGAAGATATTAAGAAGAGGTGGCAAGAATACACAGAAAAACTGTACAAAAAATATCTTCATGACCCAGATAATCATGATGATGTGATCACCTAACCTGCCTCTTGAGAAATCTGTATGCAGGTCAGGAAGCAACAGTTAGAATTGGACATGGAACAACAGACTGATTTCAAATAGGAGAAGGAGTATGTCAAGGCTGAATATTGTCACCCTGCTTATTTAACTTCTATGCAGAGTACATCATGAGAAACGCTGGACTGGAAGAAACACAAGCTGGAATCAAGATTGCCGGGAGAAATATCAATAACCTCAGATATGCAGATGACACCACCCTGATGGCAGAAAGTGAAGAGGAACTAAAAAGCCTCTTGATGCAAGTGAAAGAGGAGAGTGAAAAAGTTGGCTTAAAGCTCAACATTCAGAAATGAAGATCATGGCATCTGGGCCCATCACTTCATGGGAAATAGATGGGGAAACAGTGGAAACAGTGTCAGACTTTATTTTTGGGGGCTCCAAAATCACTGCAAATGGTGACTGCAGCCATAAAATTAAAAGACGCTTACTCCTTGGAAGAAAAGTTATGACCAACCTAGATAGTATATTCAAAAGCAGAGACATTACTTTGCCGACTAAGGTCTGTCTAGTCAAGGCTATGGTTTTTCCTGTGGTCATGTATGGATGTGAGAGTTAGACTGTGAAGAAGGCTGAGCACTGAAGAATTGATGCTTTTGAACTGTGGTGTTGGAGAAGACTCCTGAGAGTCCGTTGGACTGCAAGGAGATCCAACCAGTCCACTCTGAAGGAGATTAGCCCTGGGATTTCTTTGGAAGGAATGATGCTAAAGCTGAATCTCCAGTACTTTGGCCAGCTGATGGAAGAACTGGCTCTTTGGAAAAGGCTCTGATGCTGGGAAGGATTAGGGCCAGGAGGAGAAGGGGATGACAGAGGATGAGATGGCTGGATGGCATCACGGACTCGATGGACGTGAGTCTGAGTGAACTCCAGGAGATGGTGATGGACAGGGAGGCCTGGCGTGCCGTGATTCATGGGATCGCAAAAAGTCGGACACGACTGAGTGACTGAACTGAACTAAGACAAGGCTGTGGTCCATGTGGTCAGTTTGATTTGTTTTCTGTGATTTAAATTTTCTTTCTGTCTCCCCTCTGACAGATATGGCTAAGAGGCTTATGGAAGCTTTCTAATGGGAGAGAATGTGTGTGAATGCCCAGTGATATGTTAGTTCAGGTGTTGGGCAGACAGTTGTCACATACTTTCATCCTTTACCATAGTTTGTTCTGTTGTGTACTTTACTGTATAGTACTGTATAGAATAGTTTTCTCATTTTGCTCGGTGGTAGGGAATCCACCTGCCAGTTCAGGAGAGGTGGGTTCAATTCCTGGGTCAGGAGGATCCCCTGGAGAAGAAAATGAAAACCAACTTCAGGAGCCTGGTGGGGCTACAGTCCATTGGTTTGCAAAAAAAGTGGACACGACTTAGCATTTAAACAATAACAACAAACTGTATAGAGTACAGTAATACAGTGGGGTCTGTCCCTGAGCACTCTCTGTGGCTGCAATAACAGCTGTACTGTTATGCAGGGTAGAGAAGCAGCAAAAGGCTTGCTGGTGGAAGGTGTGGGAACTGACTGCTCATCAAACTCTACTTTTCCTTTGAGATCAACCAAGTACAAGAGAAAAGTTCCTCTGATTCAAATTTTGTCAGTGAATTATATATTCATCAGTTTACACTGAGGCCATCTAAATGTACTCTTTATTTTTTTAATTTTTTTTAATTTATTATTATTTTTTTTGGAATTGGATGTTGCATGTTTTTCTTTTATTTATTTATTTTTTTAATTTTATTTTCACTTTATTTTACTTTACAATACTGTATTGGTTTTGCCATACATTGACATGAATCCGCCACGGATGTATACGAGCTTCCAATCCTGAACCCCCCCTCCCACCTTCAACCCCATAACATCTCTCTGAATCATCCCTGTGCACCAGCTCCAAGTATCCTGCATCCTGCATTGAACATGGACTGGTGCTTCGTTTCTTACATGATAGTATACATGTTTCAGTGCCATTCTCCCACCTCATCACATCCTCTCCCTCAGAGTCCAAAAGTCTGTTCTATACATCTGTGTCTCTTTTGCTGTCTCGCATACAGGGTCATCATTACCATCTTTCTAAATTCTATATATATGTATCAGTATACTGTATTGGTGTTTTTCTTTCTGGCTTTCTTCACTCTGTATAACTGGCTCCAGCTTCACCCACCTCATTACAACTGATTCAAATGTATTCTTTTTAATGGCTGAGTAATACTCCATTGTGTATATGTACCACAGCGTTCTTATCCATTCATATGCTGATGGACATCTAGGTTGTTTCCATGTCCTGGCTACTATAAACAGGGCTGCAATGAACATTTGGGTACGTGTGTCTCTTTCAATTCTGGTTTCCTCAGTGTGTATGCCCAGCAGTGGGATTGCTGGGTCATAAGGCAGTTCTATTTGCAATTTTTTAAGGAATCTCCACACTGTTCTCCATAGTGGCTGTACTAGTTTGCATTCCCATCAACAGTGTAGGAGGATTCCTTTTTCTCCACACCCTCTCCAGCACTTATTGCGTGTAGACTTTTGGATAGCAGCCATTTTGACTGGTGTGAAATGGTACCTCATTGTGGTTTTGATTTGCATTTCTCTGATAATGAGTGATGTTGAGCATTTTTTAATGTGTTTGTTAGCCATCTGTATGTCTTCTTTGGTGAAATGCCTATTTAGTTCTTTGCCCATTTTCTGATTGGGTCATTTATTTTTCTGGAGATGAGCTGCATAAGTTGCTTGTATATTTTTGAGATTAGTTGTTTGTCAGTTGCTTCATTTGCTATTGTTTTCTCCCATTCTGGAGGCTGTCTTTTCACCTTGCTTATGGTTTCCTTTGTTGTGTAGAAGCTTTTAGTTTTAATTAGATCCCATTTGTTTATTTTTGCTTTATTTCCAATATTCTGGGAGGTGGATAATAGAGGATCCTGCTGTGATTTATGTCAGAGAGTGTTGTGCCTATGTTCTCCTCTAGGAGTTTTATAGTTTCTGGTCTTACATTTAGATCTTTAATCCATTTCGAGTTTATTTTTGTGTATGGTGTTAGAAAGTGATCTAGTTTCATTCTTTTACAAGTGGTTGACCAGTTTTCCCAGCACCACTTGTTAAAGAGATTGTCTTTACTCCATTGTATATTCTTGCCTCCTTTGTCGAAGATAAGGTGTCCATAGGTGTGTGGATTTATCTCTGGGCTTTCTATATTGTTCCATTGATCTATATTTCTGTCTTTGTGCCAGTACCATACTGTCTTGATGACTGTGGCTTTGTAGCAGAGCCTGAAGTCAACCAAGTTGATTCCTCCAGTTCCATTCTTCTTTCTCAAGATTGCTTTGGCTATTCAAGGTATTTTGTATTTCCATACAAATCTTGAAATTATTTGTTCTAGTTCTGTGAAAAATACTGCTGGTAGCTTGACAGGGATTGCATCGAATCTGTAGATTGCTTGGGTAGTATACTCATTTTCACTATATTGATTCTTCCAATCCATGAACATGGTATATTTCTCCATCTATTAGTGTCCTCTTTGATTTCTTTCATCAGTGTTTTATAGTTTTCTATATATAGGTCTTTAGTTTCTTTAGATAAATATATTCCTAAATATTTTATTCTTTTCGTTGCAATGGTGAATGGAAATGTTTCCTTAATATTTTTTTCTACTTTCTCATTATTAGTGTATAGGAATGCAAGGGATTTCTAAGTGTTGATTTTATATCCTGCAACTTTACTATATTCATTGATTAGCTCTAGTAATTTTCTGGTGGAGTCTTTAGGATTTTCTATGTAGAGGATCATGTCATCTGCAAACAGTGAGAGTTTTACTTCTTCTTTTCCAATTTGGATTCCTTTTATTTCTTTTTCTGCTCTGATTGCTGTGGCCAAAACTTCCAGAACTATGTTGAATAGTAGCAGTGAAATTGGCTCCCTTGTCTTGTTCCTGACTTTAGGGGAAATGCTTTCAATTTTTCACCATTGAGGATAATGTTTGCTGTGGGTTTGTCATAGATAGCTTTTATTATTTTGAGGTATGTTCCTTCTATTCCTGCTTTCTGGAGAGTTTTTTTTATCATAGATTGATCTTGAATTTTGTCAAAGGCCTTCTCTGCATCTATTGAGATAATCATATGGCTTTTATTTTTCAATTTGTTAATGAGGTGAATTATATTGATTGATTTGCAGATATTGAAGAATCCTTGCATCCCTGGGATGAAGCCCACTTGGTCACGGTGTATGATGTTTTTAATGTGTTGTTGGATTCTGATTACTAGAATTTTGTTGAGGATTTTGCATCTATGTTAATTAGTGATATTGGCCTGTAGTTTTCTTTCTTTCTTTCTTTCTTTCTTTCTTTCTTTTTTTCCATCTTTGTCAGGTTTTGGTATTAGGGTGATGGTGGCCTCATAGATGAGTTTGGAAGTTTACCTTCTTCTGCAATTTTCTGGAAGAATTTCAGTAGGATAGGTGCTAGCTCTTCTCTAAATTTTTGGTAGAATTCAACTGTGAAGCCGTCTGAACACCGGCTTTTGTTTCCTGGATGATTTCTGATTACAATTTCAATTTCCGTGCTTGTGATGGGTCTGTTAACATTTTCTATTTCTTCCTGGTTCAGTTTGGGAAAGTTGTACTTTTCTAAGAATTTATCCATTTCTTCCACACTGTCCATTTTATTGGCATATAATTGCTGATAGTAGTCTCTTATGATCCTTTGTAGTTTTGTGATGTCTGTTGTGACCTCTCCATTTTCATTTCTAATTTTATTGATTTGGTTTTTCTCTCTTTGTTTCTTGATGAGTGTGGCTAATGGTTTGTCAATTTTATTTATCCTTTCAAAGAACCAGCTTTTGGCTTTGTTGATTTTTGCTATGGTCTCTTTTTTTTTTTCTTTTGCATTTATTTCTGCCCTAATTTTTTAAGATTTATTTCCTTCTACTAACTCTGGGGTTCTCCATTTCTTCCTTTTCTAGTTGCTTTAGGTGTAGAGTTAGGTTCTTTATTTGACTTTTTTCTTGTTTCTTGAGGTATGCCTGTATTGCTATGAACTTTCCTCTTAGGACTGCTTTTATAGTGTCCCACAGGTTTTGGTTTGTTGTGTTTTCATTTTCATTAGTTTCTATGCATATTTTGATTTCTTTTTTGGTTTCTTCTGTCATTTGTTGATTATTCAAAAGCATGTTGTTCAGCCTCCATATTTTGGATTTTTTAATAGTTTTTCTCCTGTAATTGAGATCTAATCTTAATGCAGTATGATCAGAAAGGATGCTTAGATTGATTTTGATTTTTTTGAATTTATCAAGTTTAGATTTATGGCCCAGGATGTGATCTATCCTGGAAAAGGTTCCGTGAGCACTTGAGAAAAAGGTGAAATTCATTGTTTTGGGGTGAAATGTCCTATAGATATCAATTAGGTCTAACTGGTCTATTGTATCATTTAAAGTTTACGTTTCTTTGTTAATTTTCTGTTTAGTTGATCTGTCCATAGGTGTGAGTGAGATATTAAAGTCTCCCAGTATTATTGTTAATTTCCTGTTTCATACTTGTTAACATTTGTCTCACATATTGTGGTGCTCCTATGTTGGGTGCATATATATTTATAATTGTTATATCTTCTTCTTGGATTGATCCTTTGATCATTATGTAATGTCCTTCTTTGTCTCTTTTCACAGCCTTTGTTTTAAAGTTTATTTTATCGGATATGAGTATTGCTACTTCTGCTTTCTTTTGGTCTCTATTTGTGTGGAATATCTTTTTCCAGCCCTTCACTTTCAGTCTGTATGTGTTCCTTGTTTTGAGGTCAGTCTCTGGTCAGCAGCATATATAGGAGTTTTGTTGCTGTATCCATTCAGCCAGTCTTTGTCTTTTGGTTGGGGCATTCAACTCATTTACGTTTAAGGTAATTATTGATAAGTATGATCCCGTTGCCATTTACTTTATTATTTTGGGTTTGGGTTTACATGCCCTTTTTGTGTTTCCTGTCTAAAGAATATCCTTTAGCATTTGTTTCAGAGTTGGTTTGGCTGTGCTGAATTCTCTCAGCTTTTGCTTGTCTGTAAAGCTTTCGATTTCTCCTTCATATTTGAATGAGATCCTTGCTGGGTACAGTAATCTGGGCTGTAGGTTATTTTCTTTCATCACTTAAGTATGTGCTGCCATTCCCTCCTGGCCTGAACAGTTTCTATTGAAAGATCTGCAGTTATCCTTATGGGAATCCCCTTGTGTGTTATTTTTTGTTGTTCCCTTGCTGCCTTTAATATTTGTTCTTTTTGTTTGATCTTTGTTAATTTGATTAAATATGTCTTGGGGGTGTTTTGCCTTGAGTTTATCCTGTTTGGGACTCTCTGGGTTTCTTGGACTTGGGTGATTATTTCCTTCCCCATTTTAGGGAAGTTTTCAACTATTATCTCCTCAAGGATTTTCTCATGGTCTTTCTTTTTGTCTTCTTCTTCTGGGACTCCTATAATTGAATGTTGTAGCATTTCATATTGTCCTGGAGGTCTCTGAGGTTGTCCTCATTTCTTTTAATTCATTTTTCTTTTTTTCCTCTATGATTCACTTATTTCTACCATTCTATCTTCTATGTCACTAATCCTATATTCTGCCTCCATTATTCTACTATTTGTTGCCTTCAGAGTGTTTCTGATCTCATTTATTGCATTATTCATTATATATTGACTTTTAAAATTTCTTCTAGGTCCTTGTTAAACCTTTCTTGCATCTTCTCAATCCTTGTCTCCAGGCTATTTATCTGTGATTCCATTTTTATTTCAAGATTTTGGATCATTTTCCCTATCAGTATCTGAAATTCTTTCTCAGGTAGATTCCCTATCTCTTCCTCTTTTATTTGGTTTGGTGGGCATTTATCCTGTTCCTTTACCTGCTGGGTATTCCTCTGTCTCTTGATCTTGGTTATATTGCTGCGTTTGGGGTGGCCTTTCCATATTCTGGGAATTTGTGGAGTTCTCTTTATTATGGACTTTCCTCACTGTGGGTGGGGTTGTATCAGTGGCTTGTCAAGGTTTCTTGGTTAGGGAGGCATGTGTTGGAGTTCTGGTGAGTGGAGCTGGATTTCTTCTTTCTGGAGTGCTATGAAGTGTCCAGCAATGGGTTATGAGACATCGATGGTTTTGGAGTAGTTTTGAGCTGCCTGTATATTGAAGCTCAGGGGTGTGTTCCTGTGTTGCTGGAGAATTTTCCTGGTATGTCTTGCTTTGGAACTTGTTGGCCCTTGGGTGGTGCTTGTTTTCAATGTAAGTATGGAGGCATTTTATGAGGTCCTATCAGATTTCTCTGATGTTTTCAGGATTTGGACTTAAGCCTCCTGTTTCTGGTTTTCTGTCTTATTTTTACAGTAGCTTCAAGACTTCTCCATCTATACAGCACCAATGATAAAACATCTAGGTTAAAGATGAAATGTTTCTCCACATTGAGGGTCACCCATAGACGTTAACTGAGTTACATGGAGAAGACAAGGGGGAGGGGATAGTTAGAGGTGACTGGAATGAGATGAGGTGGGATCAAAAGAGGAGAAAGCAAGCTAGCCGGTAATTACTTCCTTATGTGCACTCCACAGTTTGGACCGCTCAGAGGTATTCACGGAGTTATACAGGGAAGAGGAGAGGGAGGAAGTAGACCAGTGACCAGGAGGATAAAAGAGGAAAATGAAAAGGAGAGAGACAGATTTGGCCAGTAACCAGTTCCCTGAGTGTTCTCCACCGTCTAGAACACACAGAGATTCACAGAGTTGGGAAGAGAAGAGAAGGGGAAGGGAGGATATAGAGGCCACCTGGTGGAGAAAAAGGAGAGTCCAAAGGAGGAGAGAGTGGTCAAGCCAGTAATCTCGCTCTCAGGTAAAACTGGGTACTGAAGATTGGGTTTTTAAATGTACAAAATTAACAACAAATACCAAAAAGCAAAGATTTAAAATCTGGAGTAGTTATTGGATTTTCAAAAATACAATATTAAAGAAAAGAAGAAGAAGAAGAAAAAAAATGAACAAACAAACAAACAAAAACAAAGCCACAAGAATTAATAAAAAAAAAAAAAAACACCATCAACCACAAAAAGACTATATACAGCGTTTGCTTTAAAAATAGGGTCGTTTTTTTGAAAAGTAATAATAGGTTATAAAAATAATAATTAGAGAATAGAGGACTTAAAAATTTAAGAAAGTTAAAAAAAAGAAGAAGGAAAGGAAAAGAAAAAACAGTCATGCAACCACATTGACTCAAAAAAAAAAAAATCGTAAAAGTAGTAAAGGTATATTTGGCTCTTTCTCTGGTGTTGTGGGCTGTGTGGGGTCTCTTCCAAGGCGGTTCCCTCTGTTTAACTTCCTCTGTTTGCTGCTCTCTTCAGTGTCTGATTTCTGTCTTGACACAGGGAGGGCGGTGGTGGACACTTTTTTTTTTATTTTTAGGCTCACTGTTCAGTCGTGCTGTGGGGAGGGAGGGATGCTGCATACAATATTACTGCAGTGTGCTGCAGTGTCTCATCCACGCTGGGCTTGCCCCTGCTCGCGGTGCACACTGCTCAGGCTCTACGTTGCTCTGCCGGGGAACGGTCTGAGGCCGGCCCTAGGCTTCATGCACCTCCCCAGTCTATGCCGCTCAGGCTCGGTGCTCAGGAAACCCTCAGAGGCACAGATTTGGTTGGGCCTGCATTTTGTGCCCTTCCCAGGTCCGAGTAGCTCAGGAGTTTTATATGTTTTATATGTCTGTGGGTCTATTTCTGTTTTGTAAATAAGTTCATTTGTATCATATTTTTTTATTCATATAAGGATATCATATGATAATTGCCTTTCTCTGCCTGGTTTACTTTACTTAATATGATAATCTCTGGGTCAACCCATGTTGCTAAAAATGAAATTATTTTATCATTTTTTTATGTCTGAGTGATATTCCATTGTATATATATACAACATCTTCATTACCCATTCATCTGTCAATGGTTTTCTCCAGATATATGCCCAAGAATCAGGTTGCAGTATAATATGGTAGCTCTGTTTTTAGTTTTTTTAAACTAAAAATGGAATTACCATATGATCCAGCAATTCTACTTCTGGCCATATATCCAGACAAAACTATAGTTCAAAAAGATACATGAACACTTATGTTCACAGCAGCACTATTCACAGTATCCAAGACATGTAAAAAGCATAAATGTTCATAAACAGATGAATGGATAAAGATGTGGTACATGTATACAATAGATTATTACTCATTCACAGAAAAAAGAATGAAATAATGCCATTTACAGCAACATGGAAGCAGCTGGAGATTATCATACTAAGTGAAGAAAGTCAGAAAGAGAAAACTAAATACTGTATGATATCACTTGTATGGAGAATCTAAAATATGACACCAATGAACTTAAATGGAACAGAAACAGACTCATAGACCAGAACAAAGACTGGTGGTTGCCAAGGGAGAAAAACTGGGGGGAGGGGTGGAATGGGAATTTGGGGCTAACAGATGTAAGCAGTGTATATAGGGTGAATAAACAACAAGGTCCTACTGTACATTTCCATAGAAAGCTGGATTAAAGTATTACTGAACATGGCTCCTCCCACCCGAGTATCAACTGAAAAAAGATGTACAACTTTACAGTTGTGAGTTAAGATTTATTTGGGGCAAAATGAGGACTGCAGCCCTGGAGGCAACACCTCAGATAGCTCTGAGAGACTGCTCCAAAGCAGCAATGAGGAAAAGTCAATATATAAGGTTTTGGTGAAGGGGGAGTCCAATAACATGAGGAACTCAATTTACAAAAATTTCTGTTAGTCATGAGGGTCTGATGTCACCATGAAGCAACTTAGTGCTTCTCTAGATATGAGGAGACGCAAGGACTGAGATCATAAAATTTGTTCCTAAAAAGAATAGCAAGAAGAGATATGAAAGCCTTCTTCAGTGATCAATGCAAAGAAATAGAGGAAAACAACAGAATGGTAAAGATTAGAGATCTCTTCAAGAAAATTAGAGATACCAAGGAAACATTGGGCTCGATAAAGGACAGAAATGGTCTGCACCTAACAGAAGCAGAAGATATTAAGAAGAGGTGGCAAGAATACATGGAAGAACTGTACCAAAAAGATCTTCACGACCCAGATAATCATGATGATGTGATCACTAATCTAGAGCCAGATATCTTCGAATGTGAAGTCACATGGGCCTTAGAAAGCATCACTACAAACAAAGATAGTGGAGGTGATGGAATTCCAGTTGAGCTGTTCCAAATCCTGAAAGATGATGCTGTGAAAGTGCTGCATTCAATTTGCCAGCGAATTTGGAAAACTCAGCAGTGGCCATAGGACTGGAAACGTTCAGTTTTCATTCCAATTCCAAAGAAAGGCAATGCCAAAGAATGCTCAAACAACTGCACCATTGCACTCATCTCACATGCTAGTAAAGTAATGCTCAAAATTCTCCAAGCCAGGCTTCAGGAATACGTAAACTGTGAACTCCCTGATGTTCAAGCTGGTTTTAGAAAAGGCAGAGGAGCCAGAGATCAAATTGCCAACATCCTCTGGATCATGAAAAAAGCAAGAGAGTTCCAGAAAAACATCTATTTCTGTTTTATTGACTATGCCAAAGCCTTTGACTGTGTGGATCACAATAAACTGTGGAAAATTCTGAAGGAGATGGGAATACCAGACCACCTAACCTGCCTCTTGAGAAATCTGTATGCAGGTCAGGAAGCAACAGTTAGAACTGGACATGGGACAACAGACTGGTTCCAAATAGGAAAAGGAGTACGTCAAGGCTGTATATTGTCACCCTGCTTATTTAACTTCTATGCAGAGTACATCATGAGAAACGCTGGACAGGAAGAAACACAAGCTGGAATCAAGATTGCCAGGAGAAATATCAATAACCTCAGATATGTAGATGACACCACCCTGATGGCAGAAAGTGAAGAGGAGCTAAAAAGCCTCTTGATGAAAGTGAAAGAGGAGAGTGAAAAAGTTGGCTTAAAGCTCAACATTCAGGAAATGAAGATCATGGCATCTGGTCCCATCACTTCATGGAAAATAGATGGGGAAACAGTGGAAACATTCTCAGACTTTATTTTTTGGGTCTCCAAAATCACTGCAGATGGTGATTGCAGCCATGAAATTAAAAGACGCTTACTCTTTGGAAGGAAAGTTATGGCCAACCTAGACAGAATATTGAAAAGCAGAGACATTACTTTGCCAACAAAGGTCTGTCTAATCAAGGTTATGTTTTTTTCCAGTAGTCATGTATGGATGTGAGAGTTGGACTGTAAAGAAAGCTGAGCACTGAATAATTGATGCTTTTGAACTGTGGTGTTGGAGAAGACACTTGAGAGTCCCTTGGACTGCAAGGAGATCCAACCAGTCCATTCTGAAGGAGATCAGCCCTGAGATTTCTTTGGAAGGAATGATGCTAAAGGTGAAACTCCAGTACTTTGGCCACCTCATGAGAAGTGTTGACTCTTCGGAAAAGAGTCTGATGCTGGGAGGGATTGGGGGCAGGAGGAAAAGGGGAAAACAGGATGAGATGGCTGGATGGCATCACGGACTAGACGGACTAAGTTTGAGTGAACTCCGGGAGTTGGTGATGGACAGAGAGGCCTGGCGTGCTGTGATTCATTTGGTCGCAAAGAGTCAGACACAACTGAGCGACTGAACTAAACTGAACTGAACTGAAGAATAGATAGAAGCCTTTTTAGGAGATAGTGAGCTTAGGATATAGGGGCAAGCAGGATTTAGAAAGATAAGAAATAAACTGAGGAATGTGGTATGCAGCCCAGACATAAGCATGAGTTACAATGTAATCACAAGTAAACATGATTCTGAGAGAATTGCTGAAGCAGGAACTCTGTTTGAAGGGCAACAAGGAGACAATAAATCTGGGTGAGGGGGAGCTGAAAATGTAAAACCTCTGAGTAATTCTTTTGTCAAAGTATAAAAGAAGACCTGATGGTTGAAATAAACATGCCGTCCCGCACCTTGAGTCAGAGGCTGCATCATTCCCTGCCGATATCACTCATCTCTTCAGGCTGATTCCCCGGCTGCTGGAGCTGGACTCCAGCAGAGAAAGACTCAGGTTCAACCAGAGTCAGTCTCTCCCATTAGGAAGCTTCCACAAGCCTCTTATCCTTATCATTCAGAGCGCAGACAGAATGGAAACCACAATCAGATAAAACTAATCAAACTGATCACTGATCACAGCCTTGTCTAACTCCATGAAATTGAACCATGCCATGTAGGGCCACCCAAGATGGGTGGGTGGAGAGTTCTGAAAAAATGTGGCCCACTGGAGAAGGGAATGGCAAACCACTTCAGTATTCTTTTCTTGAAAACCCATGAACCCCAGTATGAAAAGTTAAAAAGATATGACACTGAAAGATGAACACCGCAGATCAGTAAGTGCTTCAACATTTTGGCCACCTGATGTGAAGAACTGACTCATTGGAAAATACCCTGATGCTGGGAAAGATTGAAAGCAAGAGGAGAAGGGAATAACAGAGGATGAAATGCTTGGGTGGCATTGGTGCCTTGATGGACATGAGTTTGAGCAAGCTATAGGAGTTGGTGATGGAGAGGGAAGCCTGATATGCTGCAGTCCATAGGGTTGCAAATAGTTGGATACGACTGAGTAACTGAACTGTATTCAACTGTATATTTCTAAGGTTTCTCTCCTTTACCATTGATCTATATTTCTTTCTTTGTGCCAGTACCATATTGCTTTAATGTACTGTATATTTGTAGTATACTTGAAGTCAGGAAAGTTGATTCTTCCAGTTTCTTGTTTCTTTTTCAAGACTGCTTTGGCTGTTTGGGGTCTTTTGTGTTTCCATACAAGTGTGTTATGCTTTTGTCATATAATAAGAGCATAAGTTCTTGAATTCTGAACTGCCTGCCTTCAAACCCTTGGTCCTTTGCTTAATGGCCATGATTGTGGGTGACGTTAACTGTTCTGTGTCACAGTTTCATCCTCTGTAAATTGAGGATAAAATTTGTTCCTAAAAACATCCAGCTATCTACAGACCTGTCCTCCTAGTTTCCCTGGAGCACAGAGTGCCTCACTCCACCATGAATGCCCTCAGGGGTTGTTGAAGGTTAACAGCTATAGCAACATGGGATTCAATCTCAGAGTACTTATATTGCTGAATTCATAGGACCTTCTGAGCATTTAGATAGGTGATGAGCATGAAAATGTACTCAGTAAATACTAGTGTTTATTATGTACATTATTATTTATCTATTGATCTATTCATACACATGCATGGGTGAATGATAGGGTGACTTCTCAAATTAAAAGTAAAAACGATCCTTAAGACAGTTGCAGAACTTGGCAGATATTTCTGAAAACAGTGACAAATCACTGAAGTCTGTTTTTCAGTGTTAACCTCTGGTGGCACTCTCTCTAAATGCTTGTGGAAACTCCGTCTACCAGAATACTTCTGTTACTGTTCAACAGAATTTGATTTCATGTCAACTTTTACCTCATGTCTTGTTTATTCATTGCAGTGTTTCCATTGTCATCTGTTTCCTTTACTGGTCTTTTTTTTTTTTTTTCATTTTTTTCTGCCTAGATACTTGTTGGAGGTCTTTTTTAAGTTAGTTTCTCAGAGCTTTGTTTCCTCTCTGCCAATGTAAAGTTACCTCTATATCTTATTTTGGTTTTGTTTGTTTGCAGCCCATGCCCTTCCCCTCACTCCTCCTGAGTCAGCTTTAAATTTGTTCTATCTCTACCTGCAATTATATCTCATAAGAAGGTAGAGAGGTAGAGAGATACGTAACAGTGTATCTCTCCAACAGCATCCAAAATTTGTTTTGATTTCTAGGGCATGGGTGGGTCATATGCCATTCATTTTCCTATAAAAGAATGGGTTTCATGAACACAAACAGAGAACTTCACTTTTTATAATTTTATTACTGAAAGTAGTACTTAGTTGTTCTAATAACTTTTTTTTCCCCTGTTGGTGGCTGAAGAGCATCATTGTCATCAGACACAAAAGCAGCCATCAAAAACCTAGCAATATTTAGGTGAAACTCTACACTTTCTGTCAAAGCTTAGCTGGCATAACATGAATTTTACTCAGACAATTTTAAAAATTATAATGGCATTTGCAAATTTCAATGGACCTTTTTCAACTTAGGGGGTTGTATGTCAGCATTTATTAGTGTATACATGGAAGATGATAGGAAAATTTCAAAATACTTGCATCCCTACCTTCATTTATCTGACGCTTATGAGTTTGTATACCAAGGATTTACTATTTTTTTTTAAACCCCCAAATTTTTGAAAAGTCTCAGTGGACTGGTCAAAGTAAGAATATATGGAGTCTGAATAGTATGACTTAAGCCATAATTTCCTCACTGTTAAAACAGAAATAATGCTTAATAGGAACTAACATAGTGTTGTAGATCAATTATACTTCATAAGGAAACAAACAAACTGACTCATACAGAAAGAATTATTTTTGTGTTTACCAGAGATAGGGAGGTGGGGGAAGGGAAATTAGGTGAAAATGATCAAAAGATTAAAAATTCTAGTTATAAGATAAATGTACTCTAGAGATATAATGCATAACATGATAATTGACATTGCTATATATTATATATAAAACTTAAGAGAGTAAATCCTAAGACTTCCCCTGAAAGGAAAAATTTATGTTTCCATTTCTTTAATGTTGTCCCTATATGAGATGATGGATTTTCAGTAACACACTGATATACATCAATTATTTCTCAGTAAAACTAGGAGAAAAAGATAAAAACAGAAATGATAATAGCTTTCCTATCTTTCACTGGACTATTGTGAATATCCAGTTACCTAATATATATGAATATATTTTGAAAATATTAGATAAATATGAGATTTCATACTGAAGAAATATATAACCCATTTTGGAAATTTTTTAAGCAATAATACCAGATATGAATAGAGTGTCTTTTTTCCTTTGAGTTTGTCATTATTTAGTTTATTTTATATCGAGGTAACATTAGTTTACAGCAGTATATAAGTTTCATGTATACATTACTACCGTATACACTACCATCACCAAAAATTTTGCTCATCACCAAAAATTTTGTTTTCCTCTGTTACCATACTGTTGACCACTTTACCCATTCTGTCTCCCTCTGGCATTTCCCCTCTAGTAACCACAACTACTCTGTTCTCTGTATCTACATGTTTGCTTTGGTTTGTTTTGTTTTATTCTTTTTTTTTTTTTTTGGTTTGTTCAGTTTTTATAGCCCATGGATGAGTGAAATCATAGAGTGTTAGTCTTTCTAATTCAGACTTACTTCACGTACCATAATACTCTCAAGGTCAATCCATGCTATAACAAATTGAAGATTTCATCTTTCTATGGCTAATATTCCATTATATGTATTTATGTATATAACATCTTCTTGATCCATTCATCTATTGATGGACACACATGTTGTTTCCATATCTTGGCTATTATAAATAATGCAGCAGTGAAGATGAACAGCATATATCTTTTCAAATTAGTGTTTAATTATCCTTTAGATAAATACCCAGAAGTGGGATACCTGGGTCATATGGGACTTTTATCCTTAAATTTTTAAAGAAGCTCCATATTGTTTTTCATAATGGAATAAAATCTGGAGTCTAGAAATAAAACCACATATACATGAAAAATTAATTTATGACTTCATAGGAAAGACCATACAATGGAGATAGGATAATCTCTTCAATAAATGGTGTTGGGAAAATTGAAGAATCATATGGGGGAAAAAATGAATTTAGAAGACTATCTAACACCATACATAAAAATCAATCCAAAATGGATAAAAGACTTAAATGTGAGATATAAAACCATAAAATCCATGCAAGAAAATATGTGCAATATGCTCTTTGACATTGGTCTTAGCAGTATGTTTCACTGTCTCCTCAGGTAAGTATAAAAAAATGAGCAAGTGGGATGGCATCAAAATAAATGTTTTTTTTTTCCATCAACAAAATGGAAAGACAACCAGATGAATGAGAAGATATTTGTAAATCACATATCCAGTAAAAAGTTAAAATCCAAAATATGAGGTTTCCCTAGTGACTCAGTGGTAAAGAATCTGCAGAATACAGGTTGCATCCCTGGCTTGGGAAGATGCCCTGGAGAAGGAAATTGCAACCCACTCCAGTATTCTTGCCTGAGAAATCCCATGGACTGAGGATCCTGGCAGATTAGAGTCCATGGAGTTGTAAGAAAGTCAGACAAGACTTAGATAATAAGCAACAACAACAATCCAAACTATATAAAGCATTTTAAAAAATCAACAACAATAAAAAAAAATTAAAAATGGGCATACTTCTACTCAGCATGATATTGGAAGTACCAGCCACAATAATCAAACAAGAAAAAGAAAGAAAAGGCATCTAAATTGGAAAGGAAGAGGTAAAATTATTTCTGTTTTCAGATGGCATGATACTCTAGAGAACTCTAAAGTCTCCACACAAAAAGTATTAAAACTAATATATGAATTCAGCAAGGTAGGAGGATTCAAGATTAATATACAGAAATCTGCTGGATTTCTTTAGACTATAAATGAAACATCAGAAGAGAAAAGCAAGGAAAGAAATAGTATTAGGTAAATACAAATCTTTGAGGTTTTGAAACCACATTTGATTCATTATTTTCATGGCATTAGTATAATATTTTTTGTTACCTTTCTTAACAGTTGACTTTAATGTGGAAGTCTTTTTTTAAAGTTATCACTTATCAGCTCACTCATGTCAGTCCAACTCTTTGAAGCCTATCAATTATGTTAGTTAATGTATCTAAATTAGTAACATGCCCTATCAGGGACCTTTAAAACTCAACCCCAAAATTCAACCAAAACAATGCTTGAAGGTCCAAGTTTTTTTTTAAACAAGACATCTATTCTAATTTCTGTTTAAAAAATGATCCAATTAAGGTAAAGGAAAATCAAATAATTTGTCTAAGATTGCATACCTAATAAATAAGTGGGAGCTAAAATGGAACTCTAGACTCCTTATCTCTGCAATCTGATGCTTTTTAATATCACATTTTGCTTCTTCCAAGACTTTCAGACTTTCGCCTTGGGCTTGTCATTCCTTCAAAAATGAATAGACTCTCCTCCTCCATCATCATCTAGTGAGATTCTGTTTACTTATGAACTTACAGCACCTGGACTGTCTTGCCTCAGAAACTGCTACAGATAACCTGAGTCAATAGTGGTCTTTCCTCACTGCATTCTCAGAACTCTTTGTAGCAAGACTGTGAACATCAGGATGACAGGGACTGATTATTTACATTCAGTATTCACACTGCAGAGGATAACTGCTCACTGCTTGTTTAATAAACGAATGAACTAATGAAAAAATAAATAAATAAAAATCCCATGGAATGATCTAATAACTTATCAAAATAATGTTAAAACAGTAATTATTACTTTTGGATTTATGTTCAGTGCATTCAATGAATAGCCTTGAAAGTCCAAATTGGGAAAATATATATATATATACATTATCCTAGCCATATGACTAAAAAAAAAAAAATATTGTGTAGAAATTTCAGAAACGTTTTGATTCCAGTCTTCAATGTACTGACCCCAAAGCCATGGTCCCTAATCAGGTCACCCTCATTATGCTTCTGATTTTTGTATCTCCAAGTTGGCCTTTGTAAAATGGAGCTTTTAACTGAAAAGCTCTCACAATTAACACTTTGAAAATTAAGTCATAACTCAAAAGTGAAAAAATGGAATTAATGCTCTGCTATGTATTTTTGTGATTGTTGATAAAAATTAACTGGAATATGTTTATGGGGTCCTTAGAATTTTGCCTTAGTCATAATTATAAAAAACATACAGTATCATTGATGGCAACCAATTATACTGTTAATATTATACTATAATTATATCATTATAATTATCATTATATCATTACTTTATAAAAATAGTCATTATAGTATACTAGAACATTGTTGGCACTCTCCAATGTAATGTGCTGGGTATAATTATGAATTCAGGTAAACAGAATTGGTCTACAGAGATGTTTTCTTTGATTGTGGAGATAATGTTTACTTTACTTTAGCAAAGATATATGAACTGAAAAGCTGTTCATATATTATAGAACTTGTTCTAATGTTCATAATTATAAAACTTCTCTAATGTATATTTTTAATATAAATTTATTTATTTTAATGTGTATTTTTAACTTTTCTGATGGTATGCCAAAAAAACAAATATTCCTAAACAAGGGAGTGAAGGATTACTTATGCAGATATTGATGTGATAAACACCTTTTATTCACTTCAGGTTGAATTGTGCATTTTAAAAATGGCTGTATATAGCTCTGTCAAGGTGACTTTATAGACACTAAGCCAAGACTGGTGCATCCTGTAAAGGTATTCAGTAATTTACACTGTATGATGATTTGCGGATCCTATGTCTTAAAGTTTCCCCCTGTCAGGCTAACACAATGAAGGAACTGGGTGAGAAGGCATGGCAGGATGCTTTACAAATGCCCTGTGTTCTTGATAATTATGTTAGGAAGCAAGTTTTCAAGTATCTTCTTAAATTCTTGTGATGAAAAAAGAAAGAAAGAAAGAAACCCTAGACATTTCTAGTACAATGTTAGTACAGAAAAAATGTTAATTTTTTAAAAAATGAAATGTGCTGTTTTGCATGCCAATTAAAAAATGATTGGTAGTCACTCTCTCAGCTCCAGTATTTTGGAGATCTTCATTAAAGTCCCTCCAAAGCCCTCTTCTCCAAAGAAATTTACTCCTTGTTTGCAAATGGAAAAATTTTTAAATTTAAAGTCTACTTTTTTAGGGGAACAAAATTTTATTTACAGTAATTTACTTAGTATGAAAAACAGCCCCCAATACAGGTTCATTGATAAAAAACAAAGTTTTCCTGACTCATTCTTACCCATTTTTGACTGATGCTTACTGTTTTGTACTATTAGATAGAAGGATATAGGACACAGCAGAAAAAGCATAATATTGAAATCAGTCTTCATGCCACTTCACATTTTATGCTTCTCTGGTAGAAAACCCGACCTGGACAGCTGGTTGTTTTTGTTCAGTCACTCAGATGTGTCCAACTGTTTGTGACACCATGCACTGCAGCACACCAGGCTTCCTTGTCCTTTGCTATCTCCTGGGGTTTGCTCAAACTCGTGTTCATTGAACTGACGATGCCATCCAGCCATCTCATCCTCTGTGGCCCCCTTCCTCCTCCTGCTCTCGATCTTTCCCAGCAAAATCAGGGTCTTTTCCAATGAGTTGGCTTTACATAACAGATGACCAAAGTACTAGAGATTCAGCTTCAGCATCAGTCCTTCTAATGTATAGTCAAGGTTGATTTCCTTTAGGATTGGCTGGTTTGATTATCTTGCTATCCAAGGGACTCTCAAGAGCCTTTTCCAGCACCACAGTGCTAAAGTATCAATTCTTTCGTGCACAGCCTTCTTTATGGTCCAACTTTCCCAGCTGTACATGACTACTGGAGAAATCATAGATTTGACTATATGGAGGTTTGTCAGAAAAGTAATGTCTCTTCTTTTTAATATGCTATCTAGGTTGGTCATATCTTTTCTTTCAAAGAGCGAGAGTCTTTATTTTATTTTATTAAATTTAAATTTCTTTATTTTAATTGGAGGCTAATTACTTTACAATATTTTATTGGGTTTTCCATACATCAACATGAATCCGTTAGAAAGAGTCTTTTAATTACATGGCTACAGTCACCTTCCACAGTGATTTTGGAGCCCTCCCCCCAGATAAAGTCAGACACAGTTTCCATTTTTTGCTACCTATTTGCCATGAATTGATTGGACTAGATGCTGTGATCTTGGTTTTTTGAATGTTGAGTTTTAAGTCAGCTTTTTCACCTCTCAGCATTTGTATATGCCTATGGGAACTGTTACTTCAGTCACTCAAAATTTGCGCCTGGCAATATTAACAAGACTTCAGTTATAAATATTACTAGAATTATAAACATTATATAATTACTAGAATTAACCTGAGTACATAGCCTGCTTAAGCTTAGTATATATCCATAAACAAAGAATTGCAACTATACAAAAAAATGACATGGAACTCAGATACTTTCTCTTCTCCAAGGAATAGTGGCATTCAGCCTCTCTCAAGAGAAAATCAACTTAAAAGAAATATCACTTAAAATCCTCAAGAGAGGATGGGATGATTTGGGAGAATGGCATTGAAACATGTATATCATATATGAAATGAGTCACTAGTCCAGATCGGATGCATGATACTGGATGCTCGGGGCTGGTGCACTTGGATGACCCAGAGGGATGGTACAGGGAGGGAGGGGGGTTCAGGATAGGGATCACGTGTATACCTGTGGTGGATTGATGTTGATGTATGGCAAAACGAATACAATATTGTAAAGTAATTAACCTCCAATTAAAATAAATTAATTAAAAAATTCTCAAGGGACATCTTGTCTTGTACATTCTTTCAAAGACAAATTATATGATTCCAGAGAGGAGACTAAAGCAAAACCTGAAGTAAATGAAGGTGAGACAGTTTCATAGAGAATATGCACTTTCCTCACACTCAGTGTGAAATATTTTAACTCAGAATTCAGAACTTCATCAGCATCATTGATTGATTAGGGAAATAAATAGTAGCTCTATCTATATGAGGGATAAAGTCTAGGATTAAAAGAGTTTGGGAATATCTGGATATTAACTTTTACTGAACATTTGAGCACTCTACTGTTGTAATTCTATAAATTCACTTCCAAGCATTTGTATCAGAAGGAAGTTGATGATAACAGTAGTGATTCTACATGAGCATTTACACCAGAGCAATATATTGAATTTTCAACATCAGCACTTCCTGTTAAATACAAGCCATAAACTTTTGGAGATGTACTGGACACTTCATTGCTCTCCTGAAAGAAGAAATCCAGCTCCACCGACCAGAACTCCGACAAAAGCTTCCCTAACCAGGAAACCTTGATAAGCCACTGATTTTCCTTAATTTCTCCAGCCAGTTTTATAAATTTCAGTGTGAAAATCTCTTGTATCCCATGCTCTTCAATTTTTGAAAGATTTTGTGGTGAATTGGTAGTATTTTTTGTTTAAATACTTGGTTAACTTCATCAATGAAGACATCTGAGATTGAAGTTTTGTGAAAAGAAAGATTATTATCTGGATTATCTTATCATCTCAAGTAAACTTTGGTGGCTTTTGTCTTTCAATCCCCTTTATCTAAATCATTATATATATTGCCAATAAAGTTGGTTATAATCTTTCCTTAGTTGGTTTAATACCTGTAAGACCTGTACTGATATTACCTCTCTTGATTCTGACCTTAGTAATTCATGTTTTCTCTTTTTAAGTTCCTTTTTCTTCATTCTTTTTTTATTTCTGGTGTTTATGCTATGCAGTTGCTGTTGCCATGTTTTCAATGCCATTCATCTTTTTCTGACAATGAATTGAGTCTTTGCATCAGGTGTCCAAATTACTGGAGCTTCACCATCAGTCCTTCCAAAGAATATTCAGGGTTGATTTCCTTTAGGATTCATCTCCTTTCTGTCCAAAGGACTCTCAAGTGTCTTCTTCAGCAGCACATTTTGAAAGCATCAGTTCTTCAGTTCTCAGCCTTCTTTATGGTCCAACTCTCACGTCTGTACTATTAGTACATATGACTAGTGTATATATACCAAATGCAATATCCCAATTCATTCCACCCCCTTCACCCCCTTGGTGTTCATACATTAGTTCTCTATGTCTGCATCACTATTTATGCTTTGCGAAAAGGTTCATCTGTTGGCTGCAGTTTCATCCACCTCATTAGAATTGATTCAAATGTATTCTTTTTAATGGCTGAGTAATACTCCATTGTGTATATGTACCACAGCTTTCTTTTCCATTCATCTGCTGATGGACATCTAGGTTGCTTCCATATCCTGGCTATTATAAACAGTGCTGCGATGAACATTGGGGTACGTGTGTCTCTTTCAGTTCTGGTTTCCTTGGTGTCTATGCCCAGCAGTGGGATTGCTGGGTCATAAGGCAGTTCTATTTGCAGTTTTTTAAGGAATCTCCACACTGTTATCTATAGTGGCTGTACTAGTTTGCATTCCCACCAACAGTGTAAGAGGGTTCCGTTTTCTCTACACCCTCTCCAGCATTTATTGCTTGTAGACTTTTGGATAGCAGCCATTTTGACTGGCGTCAAATGTTACCTCATTGTGTTCTTGATTTGCATTTCTCTGATAATGAGTGATGTAGAGCATCTTTTCATGCGTTTGTTAGCCATCTGTATGTCTTCTTTGGAGAAATGTCTATTTAGCTCTTTGGCCCATTTTTTATTGGGTCATTTATTTTTCTGGATTTGAGCTGTAGGAGTTGTTTGTATCTTTTTGAGATTAGTTCTTTGTCAGTGCTTTATTTGCTATTTGTAGCTTGATGTGGATTGCATTGAATCTGTAGATTGCTTTGGGGGCAGTATACTCATTTTCACTATATTGATTCTTCCAATCCATGAACATGGTATATTTCTCCATCTATTAGTGTCCTCTTTGATTTCTTTCATCAGTGTTTTATAGTTTTCTATATATAGGTGTTTGGTTTCTTTAGGTAGATATATTCCTAAGTATTTTATTATTTTCGTTGCAATGGTGAATGGAATTGTTTCCTTAATTTCTTTTTCTACTTTCTTTTTATTAGTGTATAGGAATGCAAGGGATTTCTGTGTGTTGATTTTATATCTTACAACTTTACTATATTCATTGATTAGCTCTAGTAAAATTCTGGTGGAGTCTTTAGGTTTTTCTATGTAGAGGATTCTGTCATCTGCAAACAGTGAGAGTTTTACTTCTTCATTTCCAATTTGGATTCCATTTATTTCTTTTTCTGCTCTGATTGTTGTGGCCAAAACTTCCAGAACTATGTTGACTAGTAGTGATGAAAGTGGGCACCCTTGTCTTGTTCTTGACTTTAGGGGAAATGCTTTCAGTTTTTCACCATTGAGGATGTTTGCTGTAGGTTTGTCATAGATAGCTTTTATTATGTTGAGGTATGTTCCTTCTATTCCTGCTTCCTGGAGAGTTTTTATTGTAAATGGATGTTGAATTTTGTCAAAAGCCTTCTCTGAATCTACTGAGATAATCATATGGCTTTTATTTTTCAATTTTTTAATGTGGTAGATTACATTATTTGCGGATATTGAAGAATCTTTGCATCCCTGGGATGAAGCCCACTTGGTCATGGTGTATGATCTTTTTAATGTGTTGTTGGATTCTAATTGCTAGAATTTTGTTGAGGATTTTTGCATCTATGTTCATCAGTGATATTGGTCTGTAGTTTTCTTTTTTTGTGGCATCTTTGTCAAGTTTTGGTATTAGGGTGATGGTGGCCCTCATAAAATGAGTTTGGGAGTTAATGTTCCTCTTCAATTTTCTGGAAGAGTTTGAGTAGGATAGGTGCTAGCTCTTCTCTAAATTTTTGGTAGAATTCAGCTGTGTAGACTCTGGACCTGGGCTTTTGTTTGCTGGAAGATTTCTGATTACAGTTTGAATTTCTGTGCTTGTAGTGTGCCTGTTAAGATTTTCTATTTCTTCCTGGTTCAGTTTTGGAAAGTTGTACTTTTCTAAGAATTTGTCCATTTCTTCCACGTTGTCCAGTTTATTGGCGTATAATTGCTGATAGTAGTCTCTTATGATCCTTTGTAGTTCTGTGTTGTCTTTTGTGACTTCTCCATTTTCATTTCTAATTTTATTGATTTGGTTTTTCTCTCTTTGTTTCTTGATGAGTCTGGTTAATGGCTTGTCAATTTTATTTATCATTTCAAAGAAGCAGCTTTTGGCTTTGTTGATTTTTGCTATGGTCTCTTTTGTTTCTTTTGCATTTATTTCCTTCTACTAACCCTAGGGTTCTCCATTTCTTCCTTTTCTCATTGCTTTAGGTGTAGAGTTAGGTTATTTATTTGACTTTTTTCTTGTTTCTTGATGTATGCCTGTATTGCTATGAACTTTCCTCTTAGGACTTCTTTTATAGTGTCCCACAGGTTTTGGTTTGTTGTGTTTTCATTTTCATTAGTTTCTATGCATATTTTGATTTCTTTTTTGATTTCTTCTGTGATTTGTTGGTTATTCAGAAGCGTATTGTTCAGCCTCCATATGTTGGATTTTTTATAGTTTTTCTCCTGTAATTGACATCTAATCTTAATGCATTATGGTCAGAAAAGATGCTTGGAATGATTTAGATTTTTTTGAATTTATCAAGATTAGATTTATGGCCCAGGATGTGATCTATCCTGGAGAAGGTTCCCTGAGCACTTGAGAAAAATGTGAAATTCATTGTTTTGGGGTGAAGTGTCCTATAGATATCAATTAGGTCTAACTTGTCTATTGTATCATTTAAAGTTTGCGTTTCTTTGTTAATTTTCTGTTTAGTTCATCTGTCCATAGGTGTGAGTGGGGTATTAAAGTGTCCCACTATTACTGTGTAATTGTTAATTTCCCCTTAAATACTTGTTAGCATTTGTCTTATATATTGTGGTGTTCCTATGTTGGATGCATATATATTTATAATTGTTATATCTTCTTCTTGGATTGATCCTTTGATCATTATGCAGTGGCCTTCTTTGTCTCTTTTCACAGCCTTTGTTTTAAACTCTATTTTATCGGATATGAGTATTGCTACTTCTGCTTTCTTTTGGTCTCTATTTGTGTGGAATATCTTTTTCCAGCCCTTCACTTTCAGTCTGTATGTGTCCCTTGTTTTGAGGTCGGTCTCTTGTCAGCAGCATATATAGGGGTCTTGTTTTTGTATCCATTCAGCCAGTCTTTGTCTTTTGGTTGGGGCATTCAACCCATTTACGTTTAAGGTAATTATTGATAAGTATGATCCTGTTGCTATTTACTTTTTATTGTTTTGGCTTCGGATTTATACGCCCTTTTTGTGTTTCCTGTCTAGAGAATATCCTTTAGCGTTTGTTGGAGAGCTGGTTTGGTGGTGCTGAATTCTCTCAGCTTTTGCTTGTCTATAAAGCTTTTGAATTCTCCTTCATATTTGAATGAGATCCTTGCTTGGTACAGTAATCTGGGCTGTAGGTTATTTTCTTTCATCACTTTAAGTATGTGTTGCCATTCCCTCCTGGCCTGAAGAGTTTCTATTGAGAGATCAGCTATTATCCTTATGGGAATCCCCTTGTGTGTTATTTGTTGTTTTTCCCTTGCTGCTTTTAATATTTGTTCTTTTTGTTTGATCTTTGTTAATTTGATTAATATGTGTCTTGGGGTGTGTTGCCTTGGGTTTATGCCATTTGGAACTCTCTGGGTTTCTTGGACTTGGGAGATTATTTCCTTCCCCTTTTTAGGAAAGTTTTCAACTATTATCTCCTCAAGGATTTTCTCATGGTCTTTCTTTTTGTCTTCTTCTGGGACTCCTATAATTCTAATGTTGGAGCATTTCATATTGTCCTGGAGGTCTCTGAGGTTGTCCTCATTTCTTTTAATTTGTTTTTGTTTTTTCCTCTCTGATTCATTTATTTCTACCATTCTATCTTCCATTTCACTAATCCTATCTTCTGCCTCCATTATTCTACTATTTGTTGCCTCCAGAGTGTTTCTGATCTCATTTATTGCATTATTCATTATATATTGACTCTTTTTTATTTCTTCTAGAACCTTGTTAAACCTTTCTTGCATCTTCTCAATCCTTGTCTCCAGGCTATTTATCTGTGATTCCATTTTTATTTCAAAATTTTGGATCATTTTCACTATCAATATTCGGAATTTTTTCTCAGGTAGATTCCCTATCTTTTCCTCTTTTGTTTGGTTTGGTGGGCATTTCTCCTGTTCCTTTACCTGCTGGGTATTCCTCTGTCTCTTGGTCTTGGTTATATTGCTGCATTTGGTGTGGCCTTTCTGTATTCTGGGAATTTGTGGAGTTCTCTTTATTATGGAGTTTCCTCACTGTGGGTGGGGTTGTATCAGTGGCTTGTCAAGGTTTCTTGTTTAGGGAAGCTTGTGTCAGAGTTCTGGTGGGTGGAGCTGGATTTCTTCTCTCAGGAGAGCAATGAAGTGTCTAGTAATGAGTTATGAGACATCAATGATTTTGCAGTAACTTTGATCTGCCTGTATATTGAAGCTCAGGTGTGTGTTCCTGTGACGCTTCAGAATTTGCATGGTATGGCTTGCTCTGGAACTTGTTTGCCTTTGGGTGGTGCTTGGTTTCAGTGTAGGTATGGAAGCATTTGATGAGCTCCTATCGTTTAATGTTCCCTGGAGTCAGGAGTTCTTTGATGTTCTCTGATGGACTTACGCCTCCTGCTTCTGCTTTTCTGTCTTATTTTTACAGTAGCCTCAGAAATTCTCCATCTGTACAGCACTGATAATAAAACATCTAGGTTAAAGATGAAAAGTTTCTCCACATTGAGGGACACCCAGAGAGGTTCACTGAATTACATGGGGAGAAGAGGGAGGGGGTAGTTAGAGGTGACTGGAATGAGATGAGGTGGGATCAAAAGAAGAGAGAGCAAGCTAGCCAGTAATCACTTCTTCATGGGCACTTTACAGTCTGACCGCTCAGAGATGTTCACAGAGTTATACAGGGAAGAGGAGAGGGAGGAAGTAGACAGAGGTGACCAGGAGGATAAATGAGGGAAATGAAAAGGAGAGAGACAGGTCCAGCCAATAACAAGTTCCCTAAGTGTTCTCCACAGTCTGGAACACACAGAGATTCACAGAGTTGGGTAGAGAAGAGAAAGGGGAGGGAAGAGACAGTCCACCTTGTGGAGAAAAGGGAGAGTCCAAAGGAGGAGAGAGTTGTCAAGCCAGTAATTTCACTCTTAGGTAAACTTGGGTATTGAAGATTGAGTTTTTAAATGTACAAAATTGACAACAAATACCAAAAAGCAAAGATTAAAAATCTAGGGTAGAGTTTGGATTTTCAAAAATACAATATTAAAGAAAAGAAGAAGAAGAAGAAAAACAAAGCCACAAAAAATTATTAAAAAACAGCATCAACCACCGAAAAATATATACGGTGTTTGCTTTAAAAATAGGGTCTTTTTTTTTTTTTCAAAAGTAAGAGTAGGTTATAAAAATAAAAATTAAAGGAGAAATAGAGGACTTAAAATTTTTTTAAGGTAAAAAAAGAAAGAAGAAAAGAGGAAAAACAATCACACAACAGCATCAAAAAAAAAAAAAGAAATGATCAAAAAAGATTAAAGATATATCTGGGACTTTCTCAGGTGTTGTGGGCAGTGTGGGGTCACTTCCAAGGCGGTTGCCTCTGTTTAGCTTCTTCTGTTTGCTGGTCTCTTTGATTTCTGCTCTGACCGAAGGGCGGGGGTGGTGGACACTATTTTTTTTTTTTTTTTTTTAGGCTCACTTGTTCAGTCGCACTGTGGGGAGGGATGCTGCAAACAAATAGCACTGGTGTGTGCTTGCAGTGTCTCAGACATGCTGGGCCTGCCCCTGCTCATGGCGCACACAGCTCAGGCTCTAGGTTGCTTTCCCCGGAACCGTCTGAGGCCAGCCCTAGGCTGCATGCACCTCCCCGGTCTAAGCCGCTCAGGCTTGGCACTCAGGTAGCCCTCAGAGGCACAGATTCGGTTGGGCCTGCATTTTGTGCCCTTCCCAGTTCCGAGTAGCTCAGGTGTTTGGCGAGCGCAGTCGCTGTGACTTATCGCCTTTCCCATCCCTGCTGCTCAGTTTTCTGAGTGTACCGCTGGCGTTCCTTCTCAGGCGGATGGTAACTGATTTTTAAGACAATGATTTGCTTTTCTGAGTGCCTGATGTCCTCTGCCAGCATTCAGATGTCATTTTGTGGAATTTATTCAGCATTGAAATGTTCGTTTGATGTATTTGTGAGGGAGAAAGTTTTCTCCCCGTCCTATTCCTCTGCCATCTTCTAATTGATGCTTTTGAACTGTGATGTTGGAGAAGACTCTTGAGAGTTCCTTGGACTGCAAGGAGATCCAACCAGTCCATTCTGAAGGAGATCAGCCCTGGGATTTCTTTGGAAGGAATGATGCTAAAGCTGAAACTCCAGTACTTTGGCCACCTCATGTCAAGAGTTGACTCATTGGGAAAGACTTTGATGTTGGGAGGGATTTGGGGCAGGAGGAGAAGGGGACGACAGAGGATGAGATGGCTGAATGGCCTCACTGACTCGATGGACATGAATCTGAGTGAACTCGGGGAGTTGGTGATGGACAGGGAGGCCTGGCATGCTGCGATTTATGGGGTTGCAATGAGTCGGACATGAGTGAGCAACTGAACTGAACTGAACTGAACTGAACTGATTCTGATCAGTTTGAGATGACACTTCATAGCATTTTTCTAAATGTTATTGATAATGAGCATATTTTCATGTGCCCCTATGCCTTATCTATGTCTTCTTTGGAGAAATGTCTATATAGGACTTCCACACATTCTTTTTTTTTTTTTTTTTGATTGGGTTGTTTGTTTTTATAATATTGACCTTCATTAGCTATTTTATATCTTGGAGATTAATTCCTGTCAGTTGCTTCACTTGCAAATGTTTTCTCCCATTCTGAGAGTTATCTTTTTGTATTGTTTATGATTTCCTTTGCTGTGAAAGTTTAACTAGGTCCCATCTGCTTATTTATTTATTTCAATTTTGATTACTCTAGTAGGTATATCAAAAAAATCTAACAGCAACAATTTCAAAGACTGTTGTGCCTATATTTTCCTCTAAGAGTTTTATACTTTCTCACCTTACCTATAGATGGTTAATCCATTTTAGGTTTATTTTTGTATATGTTATAAGGAAGTGTACTTATTTCATTAATTTACATGTAGCTGTCCAGTTTTTCCAGCACCACTTATTGAAGAGGTTATATTTCCTCCATTGTATATTCTTGCTTCCTTTGTCATAAAGTGATTCATGAATTAGTAGGTGCATGGATTTGACTTTGGGCTTTCTATTTTTTATATTTATTTATTTTAATTGGAGGCTAATTACTTTACAATATTGTATTGTTTTTGCCATACATCAACATGAATCCACCACGGGTGTACACATTCCCAATCCTGAACCCCCCTCCCCCCTCCCTCCCCATACCATCCCTCTGGGTCATCCCAGTGCACCAGCCTCAAGCATCCTGTATCCTGCATCGAACCTTGACTGGCGATTCGTTTCTTATATGATATTATACATGTTTCAATGCCATTCTCCCAAATCATCCCACCCTCTCCCTCTCCCATAGAGTCCAAAAACTGTTCTATACATCTATGTCTTTTTTGCTCGCATACAGGGTTATTGTTACCATCTTTCTAAATTCCATATATATGCGTTAGTATACTGTATTGGGGTTTCTATCCTATTTCATTGATCTAAATTTTGGCCGGTGCCATACTGTCTTGAAGAAGGCAATGGCACCCCACTCCAGTACTCTTGCCTGTAAAATCCCATGGATGGAGGAGCCTGGTAGGCTGCAGTCCATGAGGTTGAGAAGAGTCATACACGACTGAGCAACTTCACTTTCACTTTAATGCATTGCAGAAGGAAATGGCAACCCACTCCAGTGTTCTTGCCTGGAGAATCCCAAGGACGGGTGAGCCTGGTGGGCTGCTGTCTATGGGGTCGCACAGAGTCAGATACGACTGAAGTGACTTAGCAGCAGCAGCAGCAGCAGCATGCTGTCTTGATTACTGTAGCTGTGTAGTTTAACCTTAAGTCAACAGGCCTAATTCCTCCAGCCTTTGTGTTTGTTTCTTTTCCCTCAAGATTGCTTTGGCTATCTGGGGTCTTTTGTATTTTCATGAAAACTGTGGAATTTTTTGTTCTAATTTTGTGAAAAATGTCCTTGGTAATTTGACAGGGATTGCAATGAATCTGTGGACTGCTTTGGGTGGTTGAGTCATTTTCACAATATTGATTCTTCCACTCCAATAGTATGCTATATCTCTCCACCTGTTTGTGTCATCTTTGATTGTTTTCATCTGTATCTTAGAGTTTTCTGAGTACAGATGTTTCCCTCCTTACATAAGTTTATTCCTAGGTGTTCTCTTTGTTGCAATGGTAAATGAGATTATTTTCCCCTTAACTTCTTTTCCTGATACTTTGGTGCTAGTGTACAGGAGTGCAAGAGATTTCTGTGAATTAGTTTTATACCCTGAAATTTTATTAAATTCTGTTATTAGTGCCAGTAGTTTTCTGATGGCATCTTTAGGATATTCTATGTATAGTATTAGGTCATCTGCAAAACAATGACAGGTTTACTTTTTTTCAAATTTGGATTACTTTTATTTCTTTTCCTTTTGTGATTACCATAACTGTACTTCCAAAACTATGCTGCTTACTAGTGGCAAGGGTGAATGTCTTTGTCTTGTTCCTGAACTTAGAGGAAATGCTTTAAGTTTTTACAATTTAAAATGATGTTTGCTGTGAGTTTGTCATATATAGCCTTTATTATGTTGAGGTAGGTTCCCTCTATGCCCACTTTCTGGAGAGTTTTTATCACACATGCGTGTTGAATTTTGTCAAAAGCTTTTTCTGCATTCGTTGAGATTATTATATGGATTTTATTCTTTAATTTGTTAATATGATGTATCACATTGATTGGCATTTATTGAAGAATCCTTGTATCCCTGGTATAAACCACACTTGATCATGGTTTATGAACTTTTTTATGTGTTGTTGGATTCTGCTTGTTAATATTTATTGAAAAGTTTTGCATCTATATTCTGTTATTTAATTTTTTGTGACTTCTTTGTCTTGTTTTTATATCAGGGTGATGGTGGCCTCATAGAATTAATTTTGGAGTGTTTCTTCCCCTGCAAATTTTTTGAAGAGTTTGAGAAGAATGGGTGTTAACTGTTTTCTAACTGTTTGATAGAATTCACCTGCAAAGTCATCTGGTCCTGAACTTTCTTTGTAGGAAGATTTTTAATCACAGATTCAATTTAATTACTAATAATTTATCTGGTCATATTTTCTATTTCTTCCTGATTTAGTCTTGGGAGATTGTAGCACTCTAAGAATTTGTCCGTTTCTTCCAGGTTGTTTATTTTATTGGTGTCTAGTTGCTAATAGTAGTCTTATATTTGTATTTCTGTGTTGTCTGAAGTAATTTCTTCCTTTAATTTCTAATTTAACTGATTTGAGTCCTCTCCTTTTTTTCTTGATGAACCTGGCTAAAGTCTGTTTATCTTTTCAAAGAATCAGCTTTTAGTTTCATTGATCTTGCTATTGTTTTATTTGTTTCTATGTCATTTATTTCTGCTCTGATTTTTATGACTTCTCTTTTACTAACTTACAGTTTTGTTGTTCTTATTTCTGTAGCTGCTTAGGGAGAAAGTTGTTATTTATTTGAGATTTTTCTTTTTTTAACATAGTTTTTATTTAGAACTGCTTTTGCTGCATCACATAGGTTTGAGTTTTTGTGTTTTCCTTGACATTTGTCTCTATGTAGCTTTAGAAATTTCTTCTATGATCATCTATGTATTTAGTGATGTATTGTTTAGCTTCCATGTGTTTGTGTTTTTCACGTTTTTTCCCCCTGTAATTGATTTCTAATCTCATAGTTTTGTGGTCAGAAAGGATGCTTGATACAATTTGATTTTGTTCAGATTTTCTGAGGCTTGATTTGTGATCCAAGATGTAATATATCCTGGAGAAAGTTCTGCATGCATTTGTGAAGAGAGCGTATCCTTCTGCATTCAGATGGAATTCCTATAAATACCAATCTTTTTTTCATCTGATGTTTCATTTAAGCCTTATATGCTTTTATTAATTTTCTTTCTGCATGGTCTGCCCATTGTTGTAAGTGGGGTGTTAATGTCCCCCACTATTATTTTTCTAATGTCAGTTTCCCCCTTTATGGTTGTTAGCATTTACTTTATGTATTGAATACACACCTATGTTAGGTGCCAGAAAAGGCAATGGCATCCAACTCCAGTACTGTTGCCTGGAAGATCCATGGACGGAGGAGCCTGGTAGGTTGCAGTCCATGGGATCGCTAAGAGTCAAACACGACTGAGTGAATTCAGTTTCACTTTTCTCTTTCATGCATTGAAGAAGGAAATGGCAACCCACTCCAGTGTTCTTGCCTGGAGAATCCCAAGGACGATGGAGCCTGGTGGGCTACCCTCTATGGGGTTGCACAAAGTCAGACACCATTGAAGCAATTTAGCAGCAGCAGCATGTTAGGTGCATAAATATTTACAATTGGTATATCTAGTTTTGGGATTGATCCCTTGTTGATTATGTAGTGTCCATCCTTGTTTCTTGTAACAGTGTTTACTTTGAAGTCTATTTTGTCTTGTATGAGAATTGCTACTCCCACTTTCTTGTGATTTCCATTTGTATGTAATACCTTTCTCCATCCTCTTACTTTCAGTATGCACACGTCCATATATCTGAAGTGGATCTCTTGTAGACAGCATATAATGGGTCTTGTTCTTCTCCTCCTCCTCCTTCTTCTTCTCCTTCTTCTTCTCCTTCTTCTTCTCCTTGCCCTCCTTCTTCTTCCTCTTCTCCTCCTTCTCCTTCTTCTTCTTCTCCTTCTTCTCCTCCTCCTTCTTCTTCAATCCATTCAACCAGTCTGTGTCTTTTGGTTGGAGCATTTAATTCATTTACATTTAAAGTAATTATTGATAAACTTATTCCTATTAATATTTTCTTAACTGTTGAACTTTAGTTTGGAATGTGGTGAAGTTACTTGTAGACAGATTTATTCTTTTTAGTCTCACTTTTAAGATTTATTAGACAAGGACAAGGAACTGTTTAATCTAGGACTAGTAATTCCCCAAACTGATGAAAGACTCTCTGAGTACCTGACCCAATATTGCTGTTAATTAAAAGCTTTCAGTGTAGTTGGACAATCTCCACTCCTGGGCCTCTAAGAAACATCAACATTTTCTTCTAGTTTTTTCTGGTGATACTTTTCTTGTCTCTGGGTAGTTTCTTCTCAATTGGTCACTGAAATGGACTCTGTTGAATGTTCAGAAGTCAACATCTTTACATTTCAGAGTTGTTTAATTTTGCAGCTCTTCACTACTCTTTCCTTGGAACTCTAAGCACTTTGGTCTCCATGGAAGCTCAACCATGTCTTTACAACACAAGAAGTGTTCTGGGTTTTGCCTCAATTTCTCTTATGTATGTCATGGCTTGGAAATTTTCAAAGGGCAATAAATCATAAAGCTTACCCTTTCTGTTTCCTGTTACTAATAGATGACAATGCACCATCACCTTTATTCCATTGCTTTGAAACAGTTGAGTTTTTAAAAAATATTTCTCATTTGTTATTTTTGTCAGATGGAAAGATAAATTTACTCTCCATTACTTCATCATGGATTGAAACAGGAATTCTATAAAGAGAGTCTTAAAATTTACAAATAACCCATTAGGAATGTGAATAGGGTATTTAGGAAGGGTATCCAAATGACTAAGAAGATATTCACCATGAGTTAAAATTTTTTACCCACACAGATGATTTTTTTTAATGATGACATACTATTGTTTGAAAAGTTATGGAGAATGAGCATTTTAATATCTTGTTAGTACAAGCGTGAATTAATGCAAACCATTTTGGAAAGTCTGGCAATTAAAAAAAATCATTTGATTCAATATTCCTTTCCAGAGAATCTAATTTCAGCATAAAAATAATGCAATAAAATAATAATCACAAAGGAGTAGACAGTTATTAAGCTTCCACAAACAGTAGGATGATAAAACATATTAGTAATATATATGCTATGGAAACTTAATCAGCTACTAAAAAGAGTGAGTTCTGTCTCTGTGACCATGAAGACTGGTCATGATATCTTGTTCAGGTAAAAGAGAAACTCACTAAGCAACATGAATACTCTGATGATTTTTATTAGGAAAAATAAAATGATAGAGGAAAAAGCAAAAGAATGAACACCATACTAATTTTTTATACTTCAGGAGGGTGTGCTGGAGAAATGTCATTAACAGTTACTTTTTCGTTACCTATTCCTTTTTATTCTAAAGAAGTATTGCTTTCCATCTTAAGAATTAATAAGAATTTGAAAATCCCAGGAATCTTGCCAGTGTCCAAATTAATTTGCTAAAATATTTACACACATAATGAAATAAAATAAATAAGGAAGTTCACTTTACTGTGTAGGTAATGAAACTGTGGTGCTGGAGAAGACTCTTGAGAGTCCCTTGGACTGCAAGGAGATCCAACCAGTCCATCCTAAAGGATATCAGTCCTGGGTGTTCATTGGAAGGAATGATGCTGAAGCTGAAACTCCAATACTTTGGCTACCTCATGTGAAGAGTTGACTCATTGGAAAAGACCTTGATGCTGGGAGGGATTGGGGGTAGGAGGAGAAGGGGACGGCAGAGGATGAGATGGCTGGATGGCATCACTACCTCGATGGACAGGAGTGTGAGTGAACTCTGGGAGTTGATGATGAACAGGGAGGCCTGGTGTGCTATGATTCATGAGGTCTCAAAGAGTCAGACATGACTGAGTGACTGAACTGAACTGAACTGAATGAAATGAGAAGTTTATAAAATATACCATTTACATATAAGGGAGAGAGAAGTTACTTACTAGTTAAATGATAAAAGAACAGTTGCAGATGGGTACGATTAAGGCACTAGAAATGGCAGGAACATTTAGAAGTACCTTAACGTATCCGGTGGAGAAGGCAATGGCAACCCACCCCAGTACTCTTGCCTGGAAAATCCTATGGAAGGAGAAGCCTGGTAGGCTGCAGTCCATGGGGCCGCTGAGTCAGGCACGACTGAGTGACTTCACTTTCACGCATTGGAGAGGGAAATGACAACCCATTCCAGTGTTCCTGCCCGGAGAATCCTAAGGATGGCAGAACCTGGTGGGCTGCTGTCTATGGGATCGCACAGAGTCAGACACCACTGAAGTGACTTAGCAGCGGCAGCAGCAGCAACATATCCGGTAACTTTGACCTGTGATGCTCATTGTCTGAGTATTTTATCATGTAATTTAAAGTAAGACTACAGATTTGAACTAATGAACTGATATTTTGTTTTCCTTGTTTATATACCCCTTCTAAATGAATTGAATTTAAAACTTTTCACTTAAGTATTTGTTTTATTTAAAATTTTTGGCTTTTGTAGTTTTTTATTTTTAAAATTTATCTGATTTTTAAGATGGGTAATGTCCCTCTTCACAAGGGACTTCCTGAGGGACTTCCATTGTGGCTCAGATGGTAAAGCATCTGCCTACAATGCAGAAGACCCGGGTTCAATCTCTGGGTCAGGAAGATCCCCTGGAGAAGGAAGTGGTAACCCACTCCAGTACTCTTGCCTGGAAAATCCTATGGACAGAGGAGCCTGGTAGGCTACAGTCTATAGCGTCACAAAGAGTTGGACACAATTGAGCGACTTCAAAATGTCCCTCCTCACACTGTTCAAACATTTTTGCTTATATTGATACTTTATTAACTTCTCTTTTTATGGAGTGATTTAAATCAGTCTTCTGCTTCATTACAAGCATTTGACTTTTATTTTTCCAGTTGCATTCCTACAAAACCTTCTTTTAAAAGTGAGTAGGTTGCAAAAGTATAAGACATGACTTAGCAACTAAACAACAATAAATTTTTGTTTTATTTATTGTCCGTAGGACTTCATCTCATACCAATCATATATGCTCACTAAGTCTAAATATGCTCTAGCTTGCAGACTTTTTAAAACTGGATATTTTCCAGATAATTAGTCAGACTAACTCAGACTTGACTGTAGGTTAAATTTACCATACAAAAAAGCAGTCCTACTTCATGGCTCTGAAACCTCCTGAATTCATCAGGTCAGGGTTTTCCTCAAGGCCTTAAGCTTTTGAGTCTAAATAACCAATAGCAAATTTTTCATAATTCATGAAAAGTTTCTACTACTAAAATTTCTGCTACTTTAGAAACTTATGGGATAAAACACATTCATATGCATGTAACACTTGAAGATTTCCTTTTTAACTAAAAAAATAATTCTGCAAAGAAATAAAATGAGGTTGATATAAGATTTAAGTAGATAATACATCAAATTGGGGAATCCTATAACCTGCATGGAAAAACAATAGTGAACATTTTTCATGTGATCAGTATATGCAAGGCATTATCTCAAGCGATTTGCATATGCTTATTTATTTAATCCTCCAAATAGTCATACTGTTTCATTACTATTATTAATTTCATTTATTGATAAGAAAATTAATGGCCTTGAATTCTTACATTAAACCACACAGATAATCAGCATCAATGTTGGAATCTGACCCAGGCAATGGGACCAAAATTTTGCATGAATAATCAGTACATGACATTATGTCTTCAGAGTTATATACAGATAATTTTATTTTTTGCTCATGGCTTTAAAACTTAACTCTTCAGAAAACTGCCATGGCCCATAAAATATTTTTATCATGAAATTAACCTAAATCTTACCAATCCACAGTAATGCCACAATTATTTTACAGTGATGCCACATCATGTGTTATTTCTCCTTTAAGTTATTGATGTATCATTTTCTTGAAGTAGAAAATGATTTTATCTCAACTCAGATACATAAAGATAGATTTTTTCCACACCACTCAGAATTGTAAAAGTAGAGGGAAAGGCACTAAGTGATATTTCACCCCCTCATCTCTCTGAAACATCAGTTCTGAGCCCCATGTGAACATTCCAGATCTTGCAACTTTCACAGAGGGAATGTAGGTCTTTTCTTCTTACCTCATATATAGGCCAGTGGTTTTCAAACTATGGAAAATGTGACTGTTTGGGGGTTATTCTTTTTGGAATTTATGCCAGTTAACATGGCCAGAAATAATCTGAAATGAGGAAATTAGATAAAGACTACATTTTAGAAGGGAGATATTAATGAAGGATCACGTTATGCCAAACTAGCCAGTCCACAAGAATTAAGAATTTAAAAAAAAAAAAGTCTTAGAGCTAGACAGTTCATGTAAATAATTTTGACACAACAGTTTTATCTAATCACACTGGGAACTTAAATTTCATCAGACTCTATAGGTCAATTTCCAACATATTAAAAATGACTATGCTGTCATTTATTGCCCATTTTGTTACAGTGTGAGCTACACAACCCCATTTCTCTGTGCCCCAAGTCACACTTACATTGCTTTTGCTAAGCCTTCTCTGACTCCTTTAGATGTCTTCTGTATGTTTTAAAATTTCTGCACAGTAACCTGTTTCATATAAATACCAAGCTGCTGTATATTCTGCTTTTCCCTTCACCCGATCCTTGCCCTCAGGTTTTGTTCTCTTTCTAATGTGCACACAACAGACATAGCATAACAGACACATTTGCTTGTGAATCTGGTTACCTAGAGGCTCAGAATATAGTTCGAATTTTCTTCAAATCTCTCAGTGTCAGATTTTCTGTTACTCAATTTAGGGACAAGGTAATAGGTGGTAGACTGAGGAAAACTGATTTTCATGTCATACAGACAGAATCTGAACTAGAGCTCAAAATACTTGTCTCTAGGCCTAGAAATAGATCTGATTTCTACATTTATCTAATAATTTTCTTCCCCTGTCTCAATTCCTTAGTCAGACAGCTACCATCACACAGTTTACACACACATCAAAAATTCAACGTCAGCACCACCACCACCATGAATGACAATAATACCAATTTAGAAATGATTGAACCCCCCTCCCACCTCCCTCCCCATAACATCTCTCTGGGTCATCCCCGAGAACCAGCCCCAAGCATCCTGTATCCTGCATCAGACATAGACTAGCAATTCATTTCTTACATGATAGTATACATGTTTCAATGCCATTCTCCCAAATCATCCCATCCTCTCCCTCTCCCTCAGAGTCCAAAAGTCTGCTCTACACATCTGTGTCTCTTTTGCTGTCTTGCATACAGGGTCATCATTGCCATCTTTCTAAATTCCATATATATGTGTTAGTATACTGTATTGTGTTTTTCTTTCTGGCTTACTTCACTCTGTATAATCGGCTCCAGTTTCATCCATCTCATTAGAACTGACTCAAATGTATTATTTTTAATGGCTGAGTAGTACTCCATTGTGTATATGTACCACTGCTTTCTTATCCATTCATCTGCTGATGGACATCTGTGTTGCTTCCATGTCCTGGCTATTATAAACAGTGCTGTGATGAACATTGGGGTACATGTGTCTCTTTCAATTCTGGTTTCCTCGGTGTGTATGCCCAGCATTGGAATTGCTGGGTCATAAGGCAGTTCTATTTGCAGTTTTTTAAGGAATCTCCACACTGTTCTTGATAGTGGCTATACTAGTTTGCATTCCCACCAACAGTGTAGGAGGGTTCCCTTTTCTCCGCTTCCTCTCCAGCATTTATTGCTTGCAGAGTTTTGGATCACAGACATTCTGATTGGTGTGAAGTGGTACCTCATTGTGGTTTTGATTTGCATTTCTCTGATAATGAGTTATGTTGAGCATCTTTTTATGTGTTTGTTAGCCATCCATATGTCTTCTTTGGAGAAATGTCTATTTAGTTCTTTGGCCCATTTTTTTAATTGGGTCATTTATTTTTCTGTAATTGAGCTGCATAAGTTGCTTGTATATTTTTGAGATTACTTGTTTGTCAGTGCTTCATTTGCTATTATTTTCTTCCATTCAGAAGGCTGTCTTTTCAACTTGTTTATATTTTCCTTTGTTGTGCAGAAGCTTTTAATTTTAATTAGATCCCATTTGTTTAATCTTTGCTTTTATTTCCAGAATTCTGGGGGGTGGCTCATAGAGGATCCTGCTGTGATTTATGTCAGAGAATGTTTTGCCTATATTCTCCTCTAAGAGTTTTATAGTTTCTAGTCTTACATTTAGATCTTTAATCCATTTCGAGTTTATTTTTGTGTATGGTGTTAGAAAGTAATCTAGTTTCATTCTTTTACAAGTGGTTGACCAGTTTTCCCAGCACCACTTGTTAAAGAGATTGTCTTTAATCCATTGTATATTCTTGCCTCCTTTGTCGAAGATAAGGTGTCCATAGGTGTGTGGTTTTATCTCTGGGCTTTCCATTTTGTTCCATTGATCTATATTTCTGTCTTTGTGCCAGTACCATACTGTCTTGATTACTGTGGCTTTGTAGTAAAGCCTGAAGTCAGGCAGGTTGATTCCTCCAGTTCCATTGTTCTTTCTCAAGATTGCTTTGCTATTCGAGGTATTTTGTATTTCCAAACAAGTCTTGAAATTATTTGTTCTAGTTTTGTGAAAAATACTGCTGGTAGCTTGATAGGGATTGCATTGAATCTGTAGATTGCTTTGGGTAGTATACTCATTTTCACTATATTGATTCTTCTGATCCATGAACATGGTATATTTCTCCATCTATTAGTGTCCTCTTTGATTTCTTTCATCAGTGTTTTATAGTTTTCATATATAGGTCTTTAGTTTCTTTAGATAGATATATTCCTAAGTATTTTATTCTTTTCATTGCAATGGTGAATGGAATTGTTTCCTTAATTTCTTTTTCCACTTCTCATTATTAGTGTATAGGAGCCAAAGGGATTTCGGAGTGTTGATTTTATATTCTGCAACATTACTATATTCATTGATTAGCTCTAGTAATTTTCTGGTGGAGTCTTTAGGATTTTCTATGTAGAGGATCATGTCATCTGCAAACAGTGAGAGTTTTACTTCTTCTTTTCCAATTTGGATTCCTTTCATTTCTTTTTCTCCTCTGATTGATATGGCAAAAACTTCCAGAATTATGTTGAATAGTAGCGGTGAAAGTGGGCATCCTTGTCTTGTTCCTGACTTTAGGGGAAATGCTTTCAATTTTTCACCATTGAGGATAATGTTTGCTGTGGGTTTGTCATATATAGCTTTTATTATGTTGAGGTATGTTCCTTCTATTCCTGCATTCTGGAGAGTTTTTATCAGAAGGATGTTGAATTTTGTCAAAGGCCTTCTCTGCATCTATTGAGATAATCATATGGTTTTTATTTTTCAATTTGTTAATCTGGTGAATTACATTGATTGATTTGTGGCTATTGAAGAATCCTTGCATCCCTGGGATAAAGCCCACTTGGTCATGGTGTATTATCTTTTTAATGTATTGTTGGATTCTGATTGCGAGAATTGTTGAGGATTTTTGCATCTATGTTCATCAGTGATATTGGTCTGTAGTTTTCTTTTTTGTGGCATCTTGGTCAGATTTTGGTATTAGGGTGATGGTGGCCTCATAGAATGAGTTTGGAAGTTTACCTTCCTCTGCAGTTTTCTGGAAGAGTTTGAGTAGGATAGGTGTTAGCTCTTCTCTAAAGTTTTGGTAGAATTCAGCTGTGAAGCCATCTGCACCTGGGCTTTTGTTTGCTGGAAGATTTCTCATTACAGTTTCAATTTCCGTGCTTGTGATGGGTCTGTTTAGATTTTCTATTTCTTTCTGGTTCAGTTTTGGAAAGTTGTACTTTTCTAAGAATTTGTCCATTTCTTCCACACTGTCCATTTTATTGGCATATAATTGCTGATAGTAGTCTCTTATGATCCTTTGTAGTTCTGTGTTGTCTGTTGTGATCTCTCCATTTTCATTTCTAATTTTATTGATTTGGTTTTTCTCTCTTTGTTTCTTGATGAGTCTGGCTAATGGTTTGTCAATTTTATTTATCCTTTCAAAGAACCAGCTTTTGGCTTTGTTGATTTTTGCTATGGTCTCTTTTGTTTCTTTTGCACTTATTTCTGCCCTAATTTTTAAGATTTAGTTCCTTCTACTGACTCTGGGGTTCTCCATTTCTTCCTTTTCTAGTTGCTTTAGGTGTAGAGTTAGGTTATTTACTTGACTTTTTTTTTGTTTCTGGAGGTATGCCTGTATTGCTATGAACTTTCCTCTTAGGACTTCTTTTATAGTGTTTGTTGTGGTTTTGGTTGTTGTTGTTGTGTTTTCATTTTCATTAGTTTCTATGCATATTTTGATTACTTTTTTTGATTTCTTCTGTGATTTGTTGGTTGTTCAGGTTCCATATATTGGATTTTTAATAGTTTTTCTCCTGTAATTGAGATCTAATCTTAATGCATTATGGTCAGAAAAGATGCTTGGAATGATTTTGATTTTTTTTTAATTTATCAAGGTTAGATTTATAGCCCAGGATGTTATCTATCTTGGAGATGGTTCCATCAGCACTTGAGAAAAAGGTGAAATTCATTGTTTGGTGGTGAAATGTCCTATAGATATCAATTAGGTCTAACTGGTCTATTGTATCATTAAAGTTTGCGTTTCTTTGCTAATTTTCTGTTTAGTTCATCTGTCCATAGGTGTTTGTGGGGTATTTTAGTCTCCCGCTGTTATTGTTAATTTCTCCTTAAATACTTGTTAGTATTTGTCTTACATATTGTGGTGCTCCTATCTTGGGTGCATATATATTTATAATTGTTATATCTTCTTCTTGGATTGATCCTTTGATCATTATGCAGTGGCCTTCTTTGTCTCTTTTCACAGCCTTTGTTTTAAAGTCTATTTCATCGGATATGAGTTTTGCCACTCATGCTTTCTTTTGGTCTCCATTTGCGTGGAATATCTTTTTCCAGCCCTTCACTTTCAGTCTGTATGTGTCCCTTATTTTGAGGTGGGTCTCTTGTAAGCAGCATATAGAGGGGTCTTGTTTTTGTATCCATTCAGCCAGTCTTTGCCTTTTGGTTGGGGCATTCAATCCATTTACGTTTAAGGTAATTATTGATAAGTATGATCCCGTTACCATTACTTTATTGTTTTGGGTTCGGGTTTATACACCCTTTTTGTGTTTCCTGTCTAGAGCATATCCTTTAGCATTTGTTGGAGAGCTGGTTTGGTGGTGCTGAATTCTCTCAGCTTTTGCTTGTCTATAAAGCTTTTGATTTATCCTTCATATTTGAATGAGATCCTTGCTTGGTACAGTAATCTGGGCTGTAGGTTATTTTCTTTCATCACTTTAAGTATGTGTTGCCATTCCCTCCTGGCCTGAGGAGTTTCTATTGAAAGATCTGCAGTTATCCTTATGGGAATCCCCTTGTGTGTTGTTTGTTGTTTTTCCCTTGCTGCTTAATATTTGTTCTTTTATTTGATCTTTGTTAATTTGATTAAATATGTCTTGGGGGTGTTTCAGCTTGGGTTTATCCTATTTGGAACTCTCTGGGTTTCTTGGACTTGGGTGATTATTTCCTTCCCCATTTTAGTGAAGTTTTCAACTATTATCTCCTCAAGGATTTTCTCATGGTCTTTCTTTCTGTCTTCTTCTTCTGGGACTCCTATACTTCGAATGTTGGAGTGCTTCATATTGTCCTGGAGGTCTCTGAGATTGTCCTCATTTCTTTTAATTCGTTTTTCTTTTTTCCTCTCTGATTCATTTGTTTCTACCATTCTATCTTCTATTTCACTAATCCTATCTTCTGCCTCCATTATTCTACTATTTGTTGCCTCCAGAGTTTCTGATCTCATTTATTGCGTTATTCATTATATATTGACTCTTTTTTATTTCTTCCAGGTCCTTGTTAAACCTTTCTTGCATCTTCTCAATCCTTGTCTCCAGGCTATTTATCTGTGATTCCATTTTGATTTCAAGATTTTGGATCACTTTCACTATCAATATTCAGAATTCTTTCTCGGGTATCCCTTATCTGCTGAGTATTCCTCTGTCTCTTCATCTTGGTTATATTGCTGCATTTGGCGTGGCCTTTCTATATTCTGGGAATTTCTGGAGTTCTCTTTATTATGAAGCTTCCTCACTATGGGCGGGGTTGTATCAGTGGCTTGTCAAGGTTTCGTGGTTAGGGAGGCTTGTGTCGGAGTTCTGGTGGGTGGAGCTGGATTTCTTCTCTCTGGAGTGCAATGGAGTGACCAGTAATGGGTTATGAGATGTCAATGGTTTTGTAGTAACTTTGAGCTGCCTGTATATTGAAGCCCAGGGGTGTGTTCCTGTGATGCTGGAGAATGTGCATGGTATGACTTGCTCTGGAACTTGTCGGCCCTTGGGTGGAGCTTGGATTCAGTGTAGGAATGGAGGCATTTGATGAGCTCCTATTGATTAATGTTCCCTGGAGTCAGGAGTTCTCTGATGTCCTCAGGCTTTGGGCTTAAGCCTCCTGCTTCTGGTTTTCAGTTTTATATTTACAGTAGACTCTAGACTTCTCCATCTATACAGCGCTGATGATAAAACATCTAGGTTAAAGATGAAAAGTTTCTCCACATTGAGGGACAGCAAGAGAGGTTCACTGAGTTACATGGAGAAGAGAAGAGGGAGAGGGTAGTTAGAGGTGACTGGATTGAGGTGTGGTGAGATCAATAGAGGAGAGAGCAAGGTAGCCAGTAATCACTTCCTTATGTGCACTCCACAGTCTGAACCGCTCAGAGGTATTCACGGAGTTATACAGGGAAGAGGAGAGGGAAGAAGTAGACAGAGGTGGCCAGGATGATAAAAGAGGGAAATGAAAAGGAGAGAGACAAATCCAGCCAGTAACCAGTTCCTTAGGTGTTCTCCACCGTCTGGAACACACAGAGATTCACAGAGTTGGATAGAGAAGAGAAGGAGGAGAGAAGAGACAGAGGCCACCTGGTGGAGAAAAAGCTGAGTCCAAAGGAGGAGAGAGAGGTCAAGCCAGTAATCTTGCTCTCAGGTAAAATTAGGTATTGAAGTTTGGGTTTTTAAATGTACAAAATTGACAGCAAAAACCAAGATGCAAAGATTTAAAATCTAGAGTAGAGGTTGGATTTTTAAAAATACAATATTACAGAAAAGAAGGGAAAAAAAAAAAAACAAAAACAAGAAAACAAAACAAAAAACAAAGCCACAATAATTATTAAAAAAAACACCAACAACAACCACACAAAGACTATATATGGTGTTTGCTTTAAAAAATAGAGTCCTTTTTTTTGAAAAGTAATAGTAGGTTATAGAAATAAAAATTAGAGGAAAAATAGAGGACTTAACAATTTCAAAAAGTTAGAAAAAAAAAAAGAAGAAGAAGAAGAAAAAGAAAAGAAGAAAAAACAACCCCACAACAGAATCAACAAAAAACAGAAAAACACACACACACACACAAAAAAAAAAAAAAAAGAGAGAAAAAAAAAAAAAAAAGAGTGATTGCAAAAATAGTAAAAATATATCTGGCCCTTTCTCTGGTATTGTGGGCAGTGTGGGGTCACTTCCAAGGCGGTTCCCTCTGTTTAACTTCTGTCTGCAGATCTCTTCAGTATCTGATTTCCGCACTGACATAAGAGGGGCGGGGGTGGACACTTTTTTTTTTTTTTTAGGCTCACTTGTTCAGTCGCGCTGTGGGGAGGGAGGGATGCTGCAAACAAATAGCACTGTCGTGTGCATGCAGTGTCTCAGCCACGCTGGGCCTGTCCCTGCTCGCGGCGCACAAACCGCTCTGGCTCTACAATGCTCAGCCGGGAAACGTCTGAGGCCGGCCCTAGGCTGCGTGCACCTCCCCGGTCTAAGCTGCTGAGGTATGGCACTCAGGTAGCCCTCAGAGGTGCAGATTTGGTTGGGACTGCGTTTTGTGCCCTTCCCAGGTCCGAGTAGCTCAGGTGTTTAGCAAGCTCGGTCGCTGCGAGTTGTTGCCTTTCCTGTCTCTGCTGCTCAGTTTTCTGGGTATACCGCTGGCAGCCCTTGTGAGGCAGATGGTGACTGTCCAGCACCCCCAGAAGTCTTAGCAAAGAAGCCTGCTTGCAGTTTGGTAGGTAAAGTCTCTCTGGGGCTGTGATTGCCCCTTTCCGCTCTTACGGCTCTGGCTGCCTGTCCCCGGCGGGTGATGGTCTGCAGCTGGCTATTTCATTCCGTCCTTTGTTCTGTTTGAGCTTTTCGCATGGTAACTATCCCACAGTCTGGTTTGCTAGCCCAAGTTAGTTCATTCTGGTTACGCGCAGGGCGTTCCTGCCCGATTCTTATAAAGCACTGCAGCCCGCACCTCCCGCACCTCCCTGCCCTGCCCCCACTTGTTAGTGGCATATGCAGGCATCTGTGCTGCTTTTCCGCTGGGGGAGTTACTGTTGGGCTTGTAATCTGTTGGTTTTAATTATTTATTTATTTTTCCTTCCTGTTATATTGCCCTCTGTGCTTCCAAGGCTTGCCACAGACTCGGCAGGGAGAGTGTTTCCTGGTGTTTGGAAACCTCTCTTCTTATAATTCCCTTCCCGGGACGGGCTTCCCTTCCTGGGACAGAGCTCCCGCCCCACCTCCTTTGTCTCTTTTTTCATCTTTTATATTTTTTCCTACCTGTTTTTGAAGACAATAATCTGCTGTTCTGGGTGCCTGATGTCCTCTGCCAGCATTCAGAAGTTGTTTTGTGGAGTTTGCTCAGCGTTGAAATGTTCTTTTGAGGAATTTGTGAGGGTGAAAGTGGTCTCCCCGTCCTATTCCTCTACCATCTTAGGACTGCCTCTTTTTGTCTTTTAAAGTGAGCACATGGATTTGAAAGTACATCCCCCTCATAAAGCTCATAACAATGTGTGTACACTAAGGAACTCAGAGCTCTGACTCAGAAATCTGTGCCCCTTTGATTCCAACATGCTTAATTTCTGAGTAGACCTTCTCTGGCAGGATCTCAGAGAAGAGGATACTTTGAAAAGAAGATGTTAGCTGGGATAAAGATGAGAAATGTGAGGTATTTAAAATGTTTCCTGACACTAACTGTCTGCTTGTGATTTGCCTCACATTGTCTGTGCATGGGGTTGATAATCCTCTCACTCTTCATCACTTGTGGGGAGTCATAAAGAACACCAAGGGTTCAGTATGTTCTAGGACTCACAGCACAGCAGCTTCCCAGACAGAGGAGCTCCCACCTATGGTGAGAAAACACATGCTTATCTGGCACCAGATTTGTTAAGCTTGCATGAGCTGTTTCAGTTAGATAAAAGTGGCCTTTATTTCATATCATCATGCCATATTCTGATCGCCTTTGTAAATAAACTTTATTTTTGGAGCACTTTGAGGTTCATAACAAAATTGAGAGGAAAGTACACAGATTTCCCATATGTCCCCTGCCTCTGAAGCATGGCCTCCGCAATTATCACTATCCCCCACCAGATGGTACATTTGTTACAATTAATAAGCCTACATTGAAGCATCATTATTACCCTAAATTTATGGTTTATATTAGGATTCACTCTTGGTGATACATTTTCTAAGAGTTTTGACAAAGGCATTATGACATGTATTGCTATATACTGTCTTTCTAAAATTCATATGTTGAAATCCTAACCACCTGAGTGATGGTATTAAAATGTGGGGACCTTTGATGTGGCTAAATCTTAAAGATGAAATCTTCATAAAATGAAATTTGAGCCATTATTTGTGGACCCAGAGCGATCTCTCACCCTTTCTGCTATGTGAGGACACAGAGAAAAACTTTATCTATGATCCAAGAACTCAGCCCTCATCAGACACTGAATCTCCTTGATGAACTGCTAGAAACTAAGAAATAAATTTCTGTTGTTTATAAGCCACTCTGTATTCTGTGATAGGAGCCTGAATGGACTAAGACATGTGCCTGCCATTATTGTATCATACAGAACAGTTTCACTGCCTTAAAAACCCTCTGCATTCCACCTGTTCATCCCTCCCTCCCACTACCCCTGGCTACTATTGATTCTTTTATGCCTCCATAGGTTTGAGTTTTTCAGAATATCATATAATTGGAATAATATATTATCTAACTGTTTAGACTGCCTTCCCTCACTTAGTAACATATATTTACATTTACTCTATGTCTTTTAATGTTTTTTTTTAGTTCATGTTTTTTTAAATTGCTGAAAATGAAATGAAATGTTAATCACTTAGTCATGCCCAACTCTTGTGACCCCATGGAGTGTAGTCCACTAGGCTGCTTGTCCATGGAATTCTCCAGGCAAGAATACTGGAATAGGATGCCATGTCCTTATTGACTGTATATACCAATTTATTTACGTAATCACCAATGAAAGACTTCTTGGTTACTTCCAGAGTTTGGTAATTATCACTACAACTTTTCTAAATATTTATGTGCAGGGTTTTTTGCAGGTATTAATTTTAAGCCTATTTGGGGTTTAGTTTTATAAAGTACCACCCAACTGTCTTCTGAAGTAGCTGTATCTTTTTGTATTCCTATCAATGATAAATAAGAATTTCTGTTGCTTCATACTCTTCCCACCATTTGGTTTTGTCAGTGTTTTGAATTTTTTAATTTATTTTTTATTGGAGTAAAATTGCTTTTCAGTGTTGTGTTGGTTTCTGCAGTACAAAGTGAATCAACCATAATACACAGTGTTTCGTATTTTGCCCTTCTAATTAGTGTGTAGTAATAAACTGTGGAAAATTCTGAAAGAGATGGGAATACCAGACCACCTGACTTGCCTCTTGAGAAACCTATATGCAGGTCAGGAAGCAACAGTTAGAACTGGACATGGAACAACAGACTGGTTCCAAATAGGAAAAGGAGTACGTCAAGGCTGCATATTGTCACCCTGCTTATTTAACTTATATTCAGAGTACATCATGTAAAACGCTGGGCTGGAAGAAGCACTAGTTGGAGTCAAGATTGCTGGGAGAAATATCAATAACCTCAGATATGCAGATGACACCACCCTTAGGGCAGAAAGTGAAGAGGAACTAAAGAGCCTCTTGATGAAAGTGAAAGAGGCGAGTGAAAAGGTTGGCTTAAAGCTCAACATTCAGATAACGAAGATCATGGCATCTGGTCCCATCACTTCATGGAAAATAGATGGGGAAACAATGTAAACAGTGTCAGACTTTATTATTTTGGGCCCCCAAATCACTGCAGATGGTGATTGCAGCCATGCAATTAAAAGCCGCTTTCTCCTTGGAAGCAAAGTTATAACCAACCTAGATAGCACATTGAATGGCAGAGAATACTTTGCCAACAAAGGTCCGTCTAGTCAAGGCTATGGTTTTTCCAGTGGTCATGTATGGATGTGAGCTTTCTTCTGTGAAGAAAGCTGAGTGCCGAAGAATTTATGCTTTTGAACTGTGGTGTTGGAGAACCCTTGAGAGTCCCTTGGACTGAAGGAGATCCAACCAGTCCATCCTAAAGGAAGGACTGATGCTGAAGCTAAAACTCCAATACTTTGGCCACTTGATGTGAAGAGTTGACTCATTGGAAAAGACCCTGATGCTGGGAAGGATTGGGGGCAGGAGGAGAAGGGGACGACAGAGGATGAGATGGCTGGATGGCATCACTGACTCGATGGATGTGGGTTTGGGTGAACTCTCAGAGTTGGTGATGGGCAGGGAGGCCTGTCTTAATGCATAGAATGATGATCATCTTTTCACATACTTCTTTGCAATTTGTGTATCTTCTTTAGTGAAGTGTCTTTTGTCAATTTTTAAATCAAGCTATTCATTTTCTATTGTCCAGGTTGAAGAGTTGATTGTATATTTTTTGATAACATTTTTTTTCATGTATTTCTTTTGCAAATATTTTCCCCTTAGTCTCTTGATACCCTGATTGATTTTTAAAATTTATTTTGCATTATTATTCAGATTATTACTTTTCAAATCAGTATTTGCACTTGATTCTGAACATAATTTTTTTTTTTTGCCGTGCTTATTCAAGCAGGACTTGACAATTCTTTCAATATTTGATTTTTATATGTAAATATACTATAATTATATTTGAAATATGAATAAAACAGAGGTTGAGGTATCTAGGAAGTTTGGGTGGAGTCTCAAAATTATGTGTTGCAAATAATTTAGAGGAATTGCAAGAGTAATTTGTGAAACGTGGGTGCTCTGCCTTCACATTGACATCCATCTCTGAGCCAAGAAGATTTTACAAATATCTTTAAAACTTTTCAGAACAAGCCTATATGGTAATCACATTTAGAATTAAATTCTAAGCCTCAAAATAGCTGATTTGTAAGTATCAGATTAGTTGTTTAGAATCATGTGTATTTTAGAAAACCATGGAACTCAAACCTCCATGAAAAATAGTTTTGTTCATTATAAAAGCAGACTTAAATATGTACATCTAATCTATAAATTATCTGGTGGGTGTTAGAGGAAGGAGAACCATAGATCTAATGGGTCCTCACTGATACTTTGGAAGCAATATCTGTGATAATGCAAAAGACAAATTAATGGCTTTTTGGTTTGCTAACTGCCTGAGTAAAGTTGAAATATTTAATAACCAAAAACATCGTCTCCTGTCATTATACTCCTTAGAATCCAATCTCAGTTCAAATTATATGTCTGTGTTAAATCAAAGTATCCTTGTTTTTCAGTTGCTAAGTAATGACCAACTCTTTGCAACCCCATGGACTCTAGCACATTGAGGCTTCTCTGTCCTCCACCATCTTCTGAAGTTTGCTCAAATTTATGTCCATTGAGTCAGTGATGCCATCCACCCATCTCATCCTTTGTTGCCCATTCTCATTTTGCCTTCATCTTTACCAGCATCAAGGTCTTTTCCAGTGAGTCAGCTTTTCAACTCTGGTCGCCAAAGTATTGGAGCTTCAGCTTCAGCAACAGTCCTTCCAGTGAATTTTTAGGATTGATTTCCTTCAGGATTGACTGGTTTGATTTCCTTACAGTCCAAGGGACGCTCAAGAGTCTTCTCCAACACCACAGTTCAAAAGCATCGATTCTTTGGTGCTCACTTTTCTTTATGGACCAACCCTTATGTCCATACATGACTACTGGGAAAACTGTAGCTTCGACTATATGGGCCTTTGTTTCCAAAGTGATGCCTCTATTTTTTAATACGCTGTCTAAAATCTGTCACTGCTTCCACATTCCCCACTTCTATTTGTCATGAAGTGATGGGATTGGATGCCATGATCCAAATGGGCAGAAGACCTTGATGGAAAACTTTCCAAAGAAGACATACAGATGGCCAACATGCAAAGGAAAAGATGCTCAACCTCATTCATCATCAGGGAAATGCAAATTAAAACCACCATGAGATACCACCTCACACTTGTCAGAATGACTATCTTGCTGCTGCTAAGTTGCTTCAGTCGTGTCTGACTCTGTGCGACCCCAGAGACGGCAGCCCACCAGGCTCCCCCATCCCTGGGACTCTCCAGGCAAGAATACTGGAGTGGGTTGCCATTTCTTTCTCCAATGCATGAAAGTGAAAAGTGAAAGTGAAGTCACTCAGTCGTGTCTGACTCCTAGCAACCCCATGGACTGCAGCCTACCAGGCTCCTCCATCCATGGGATTTTCCAGGCAAGAGTACTGGAGTGGGGTGCCATTGCCTTCTCTGAATAACTATCTTATCATCTACAAAAACATAAATAACCAATGTTGCCAATAATGTGGGGAAAAGAGAACCTTTGAACAGTGTTGGTGGGAATGTAAATTGGTGCAGACACTGAGGAAAACAGTATGGAGATTTTTCTAAAAATAGAGCTATCATATGATCTAGCCATTCCACTCCTGGGTATATTTAAAAAAAAAGAAAAGAAAAATGCTAGTTTGAAAATATGCATGCAACAAGAATAGATTAGAGGCTATTATGTTTAGTAAAATAAGTCATAGAGAGAAAGGCAAATACTGTATGATATCACATATGCAGAATAAAAAAATAAAATAGTAAGTATAACAAAAGAGTAGCAGCCACTAAAATATTAGTATAATATTGGCAATAAATATTTTTTAAACCCACAGAAGCAATCAAATTTGAGTTGAGTGAACAATGATTCAGAGAATTTAAAGAAGGCCTCTGTCCTTGCCCAGGTATTTTGCTGAAATTTTGCTTGGTTTTATATTTCATGAAAAGATGCAAGGATGCAGTATCTCCACTTACTTGCTCCATTGATTCAGGCCTCTTCTGTGTCCTCAGTACTATCTCAGTGCCTGGCACATACTTTCAGCTCAAAAAATTTCATCAAATTGCCCTCTCCACCCCATCCTCCATCAACATCTGGGCCTCATCCCCTTCTCTGTCTCTCTTTCTCCCCTATCACTTCCCTAGACACTGACACACCATTACTCCAGTTTCTCCAGTTTCAGTTTTGATCTCCAACCACATTCACCTGAGGATTTGCCAGAAGGCCACCCCCCAACTCTGTACTTTCCCTCTGAAGGCCACCATGGGCAATGACTAAAACAGATCCTGCCCTGGTGGCTTGCCACGACAGTAGAAGAAGAAGAGGAGGCTGACAAGCCTGTTCCAGAGCATCCCAGGTCCACCCAGGAGTGCTGACAGAGCCCGTTGTGCACCCTTCAGTACCGGCAGCACTTCCCTTGGACTTTACCTTCTTCCACCCAAATGACCCTGCCTATCAAGAGATTCTGTTTGACTTGTATATCACCAACCCTGAGCTACTTGCCACCGTGTGCCAGTGGGTGCCCCAAGTCCAACACAAGATCAATGTCATTGGCAATGAGATTCTGCATTGAGACTGGCTTTGGAATTATCACAATGGGCTGATCAACATGATACTGCTCCCTTACTCATGCGAGGCTGGGAACCATGGAGTTGGGGACCATAAGGTGGCCATGTGCCTCTCCCAGTAGCTGCTGATGCTGGACATAGACATGATCCTGTACAGCCACTGCACCAACACGAATGCATTTCAATATGTGGCCTATTTTGACCTGTTGGATCTTGAGCACTTGCTACTGAAGGGTGCACAGCCCCCAAGGCATGAGCTCTGTGTGCAGTGATTTCAACCATGGCTCAACATTACACACCATTGCTTCAAACCTATGTGTGTATGTGTACCCAGCTGCTTAGTTGTGTCCAACTCTTTGCAACTCTATGGACTGTAGCCTGCCAGACTCCTCTGTCCTTGGGATTTCCTAGGCAAGAATACTGGAGTGGGTTGCCATTTCCTCCTCCAGGCCAACCTGTGCTTGGATGTGGCCAAATATCTGGTTCATGGCGTCAACCCAGAGCTTTGGAACTGAAAGTGACAGGTCCCAGTGGAGGTGGTCCCAGACCCCATGGATATGTCTCTGGACAAGGTAGAGGCATTTCTGGTGGCCAAAGAGCTGCGGGTGCCACTGGAGGAGGTTGTGCTGCTCTCCTGCATGCTCCCTAATATCATGCTATCCAACTATGTGACAACATCCCAGGCAATTTCATGCTCAGTGCACTGGGTCTGAACCTGGGACACCACATGCTACTAGGTGGCCATAAACAAGCTTGTTGTGGTTCTGCAGGACCACAGAGTTCACTAGTGGCCAGTGGGTGAGAAGCTGGATAAACCTGAGGGCAAGTATGATGACAGTGCTAGATGTGTCCAGTACTTCATCTGCCCTCCCAAGTAGGATCTTTTGCCCCTGTGTCCAAGATTTCCAAGGCAGTGGACACACCTCCCATACCCCTCACCTCCACACCTCAGGCTCTCCAGATGGACTTTTCCCACATCACAGGCAAAGGCCACAGGGAACCTGAGGGTTAGAGAAAGCCCTTCTCATCCTTGTTTCTGCATTGCTTGTGGCAGCATGAAGGAGCCAAGGCTGAGGTTGGAAACCAAATCCTGGTCATAGGCCAGAAATAAGGGATTATGTGCTTCTACAGGAAGACAGACTTGACCTCAGGTTACTGGTATGGCATCGAACTAGACCAGCCAACCAGCAAGCATGACAGCTGTCTTTGGTGTCAGGAACTTCACCTGTCCCCCCAAGGATGGAGTCCTTACACCCGAATCTCAAATTCAGAGGATTGGTGAATCCACTGACCTCCCTGAGGATGATATCAGAGCCAAAAAAGTAGAGCAAATTGCTTTGACACAGCCCAAATATACCTTCTGGATCCCAAAAGACATGGCATCAGAGAAATCTGCCTCCTGGCTGCATTTATGCTGCTGGTTTTCCCTGGTTGCCAGGGAGGTGATGCAGGTTTAGAGGCTCTGGACATCCCACAGAGACACAGAGCCCCTTCTAGTGTCTCCTGACACAGTCACCTGAGATAGAAATTCCCAGCAACACATCCAGAATAGAAAGCCCCACTAGCCAGCCCTCGAGGTCCCATTATTAACAGATTTCCCCATGATATTCCCAAATACAGATCTTAGGTTACCCAGACACAGATTCTCTGAGTGTAGTACCTATAGACTATTCCTAGCCCCTTAGACCAGACCCCCCCAATAATAGATTTCCACATCCCCCTAAATAATGGTGACTTCCTCTATGTAATGCTCTACAGCAGAACTTTCCGAGTCACTAGTCACTGGATCAGAACCCTTTGCTATTAATAAGAGAAGCCCCTCTCCCCCATTGAATCCCATTGAAAGAAACACCTCCAGAGCAATAGAGTAATGGATCCACATTTTAAATCAGTTCAAGGTGTTGTAACCACCTTGGTCACCACCAAACACTTACATTGCAACCAGAGACCTCTTCTATTAAGAAAATCCCTTCTCCTACCTCTCAAGAAGAGAACATTAACCAGCCCATGGTCACTCCCAATTTACAGACACCAAAACAGTCCTGGAAGTGCTAATTATAGAACCCCCAAGATTTCCTATCCTCTGCACCTTGAAAAAACAACAAGTGGTTTGTATGAAGCCCACCCCATACATACAACATCACCTGTGCTGGGCAGGCTCCCAGAAAATTCTTTATTTTAAAGTAATTATTTACCTTTTTGGGGGACTCTAAAATTTGGAGGTCTCGTTCTGAAACTCTGTGGAGCCCAAGCCCCAGAGTACATGTCCCCAAGTCCTACAGCCCCTATTAGACCCAAAGCCCTAACTCTCAGAACCACCAGTTCGTGGAAGGCCCAAATCCCAAGGGAACCCCAAAGTTAAAAATTTCAATCCCAAGCCCCAGTCATGGAGGTCCTTGCGCCTGGGATGGAAGAGACTGTAGTCAGTCTATGCTTCCTAGGCTCCCAGGTCACCTCAAGACCCAATTCACAGGCACCAGGAGACCCCAAAGAGAAATTCTCATCCCTGGAAACCAGAGGAATTCCATATCCTGAGTCCATGAATCTGAAGATACCCAAACTCCAAGAAACCCAACCCCATAGGAATCCCAAATCCTCAAGCAGCCATTTCTAATATATGATGGGCATCAAGGACTCAGGTGCAAATCCTGGAGCCCCCATTTCAATCTACGTTCTGGTAATAGGTCCTAAACACTGAATCTAAGCTACTGGCCTTAAAGGACTTCACAGTACCCTGGCCATAAAAATACCCTTACAGAGACCCTGAAGACCTAGGGGTCCAGGGCAGACCTGGGGCCCCGAAGACAAAGGATGGCTCGCCACACATCCCCAAACTCAGCACGACCCATGCTCCCCTCAATAAAGATGTTTCCATGGCAAAAATACCAATAATAACAGTTCATTGAATAAATAAACAGATCATTTAGATACGTTTTAAACTCACTTAGATACTTTTAAAACTCCAGCTGGCCAGATGCTTTACTATCTTGAATATATAAATTTTTTCATGTCTGGGGAAGGACTGGAATTGAGATTATTGATAAAAATAATCCATGTGAGACATATCCTAACAACCTTTTCATGAACAGAATTTGCACTCTCCTTTAAACATATCCTTATCATGATGATTTCTTTGTTAAGATTTCAAGTCCTGTGTTAACCAAGAGTTCATTTTGTAAATTAAGGTATGTATTATATGTGAAAGTATTAAATTATAGTCAGTCCCCTACATAAAAACAATTTCTGTTCTGAGAGCATGTTCGTAAATCCAATGTGCTCATAGGTCCAAGAAAGTTAGTTAGGTACTTAACTAACAAAATCACCTCCATAGTACTGTACTGTAATATGTTTGTAATTTTTTCACACAAATAATACATAAAAAACAAACATAAAAAAGAAAGCACCTTTTAATCATTCAGTACAGTACTTGAAAAATACAGGAGTAAAATGCAATACCTGGCATACATGGACTGCCCTTGAGTGTTCAGGAAAGAAGAGTTACTGCCTGGGGGAGGGAGAGAAGGTAGAAGACAGTATAACTGAAGGATTCTAACAATAGGAGATGGGGAAAGCTGCAATTTCACTCACATCTGGTCTTTGATGTCACAGGTTCTTGTTCCTTGCTGGGTTCAATTCTATCTACCTTCTTGTAAAAACAATCCAGTGATGTCTGGGTAGTGGCTCTGTTTTTCTTGTCATAGATGAAAAACAGTAGCACAAGATAGCATCATGAATGGCTTCTGCAACCTTCATGTACCATTCCACGTTCAGGTCCTGTGCCTCAAAAACTAACAGTGCCTCCTCAAATAAAGAAAAACTCCTGCCATTTCCTATGTCATATACCTCTTCAGTTCTTCAGTTACTTCTTCCTCTTTTCTCTCTTCATCCTTTCTCTAGAACTCCAATTCATCAGGTCTTCATTAGTAAGCTCCTTGTGTTGCATAGCAAGGAGTTCAATGAAGTCCTCCTCTTGAAGATATAGCTACAACTTCTTGCTAAAGGTCACTAAGTTGATGAAGACCTCTTTGGACTCCTCATTCACCTTCTCAAATCCACAAAAATTGCAGGCAAAGTTTCCTCCAAACCCCATTCCTGGTGATGGCTGTAACTTTATGCCAAGTAAAGTCAATGTTTTAAGATTGTTCCAGAATCGTTATTGCCTGATGAAAATTCTGACATAAATAATATTTATTGAAAGTCACTATAACTGGTCCATAAACTGGAAAAGCATAGTATTCGATGGCAGATGCATTATTTTTATGTTGGGATGGAACTCATACATGAATGGGGAGTGGCCCAGACCATTGTCATGCACGAAAAGAATGTTGAATGGGACATCTTTCTCCAACGAATATTTCTCTACCTCCAGGATAAAGTGGTAGGAAAAACAGACCTGGAAAAATGACCTGTTGCTCTTTCACACTGTATGGAGGAGCTCTTGCTATATTTTTAAGGGCTCTTGGCTTCTCTGAATGATAAACTAAGAGAGGCTTCAGCTTGATATCACTGAAACATTGCCACAAAACAATGAAGTTAGCCTAACTTTTGCTGCTTTATATTCTCATACCATTGTATTCATGGGGTTCTAAGACAAGAACACTAGGAAGTCAAATCAGTCAATCCTAAAGAAAATGAACCCTGAACAGTCATTGGAAGGACTGATGCTGAAGCTTCAATACTTTGGCCACCTGATGCAAAGAGCTGATTCATTGGAAAAGACCCTGATGCTGGGAAAGATTGAGGGCAATAGATTATGAGATGATTGGATGGAATCATTGACTCAATGGATATAAGTTTGAGCAAGCTCTGGGAGATAGAGAAGGACAAGGAAGCCTGATGGGCTGCAGTTCATGGGGTAATAAAGAGTCAGACACAACTGAGCAACTGAACAAGCCTGGTATCTGCAATTCCTCCTAACTGATGTAACTTCAGTCTGGCATCCTCTGACAGTACAGTCTTGTCTCATCCACATTAAAAGAGTTCTTGGGTAAATACACACCTTCACCAATGATTTCTCCACAGTTCAGGAAATTCCTGGGAAACTACTGTATCTGCTCTCACTATCTCAGCACTGACTTTTCTGTTGTAAAGTTTGACTCTAGCCTTGAATCAATGAAACCATCCATGGCTGGTGTTAAAAGATGAGTCCTCTGATTGTTTGCTGTGTTTATTCTTCAAGTCGTCATAAAGGTTTTTAGCTTTCTCTTGAATCAGCATTAAGCTAAGTGGAACTAGATGATGATACTAATTCTACACCCACACACTAAGAAGTTTCTTCATGGCCTCTATCACTTTTCCAAGCTTCCTCAATATTATTGTCAACATCATTGGCACAGCAGACTTCACATGTTTCATGATCTTTTCTTTTGGAATCATGGCAATGGTTGAATCATAAGAACAAACTATGTCTACGATCTTTCTGCCTCACTTCACTCTTTCAATTATTTTCACTGTCGTTTCCATTCTCATCTCTTGGCACTTCTGAGCAGTACAAGCTATGTCACCACTACTCTTACACTTGCAACCAGACATCCTGGGCTTGAAATAAAGACACTGTACTACTTTACTGTATACAGTACTGTACAATAAAGTACACAAAAGCACAACCACTTGTAGAGGATACACACATATGACAGCACACATGAACTAACTTACATGATTGGACATTTGAATGCATAATAGCCTCTTTGAACATTCAAAACATGAATGTTTATGTGAAGGAGACTTACTGTAGTGCCTGTTTCAACTGAAAAATGCAGATAGAGCTCCTGTATCATATGCACAGTAAGCTACCAAGAAAATTTGCTGAATAAAACTTAGTCATTATGACTCTACCTTAACAAATGTAGCTTGCTATGTTTATAACAGCCTATGTCTCTCATTAAAACTTATCTACCACACAACCTAACCTGTGGTCATGGGTGATTTTATAAGCTAGGGCCAATGAAAGTATGGGCTTCCCTGGTAGCTCAGTTATAAAGAATCCACCTGCCAGTTCAGGAGACTCAGATTCAATCCCTGGATTGGGAAGATCCCTTGGAAAAGGAAATGGCAACCCACTCCAGTATTCTTACCTGGGAAATCCTATAGACAGAGGATACACTCCATAGGATCACAAAAGAGTCAGATATAACTTAGTGACTAAATATAAGACCAAACACACAAGTTGTTCATGATCATTAGAAAGTCTTGATTAATAGACCTCATATATCTGTGGCTAATGTTTAAAATAAAACAAAGTATGATATAAACTCTTCCAATAATCCTGGAAATATAAACATAAAATCTATATAGTTCCTATGTTCTTTGGTGATTTTTACATAGAGTGCAATATAACATTAGTAATGGTTAAAAAAAAAAAACCAGCAACCTTGAGTAACAAATTATCATCTCTAGTAGTTCAAGATATAAACTGCACAACATTTTCACTTTATGATATTCAATTTCCTTTGATAAATATAAAGCCTTTATACAGATCTTATGCAGAGACATAAACTGAGCAGATTTTTAGTAGACATTAATTAACTTTTCCTGACAACATTTTGTTAATGAATTTTCCTAGTCTCTAGTATGGGCTGATTAAAGCTCACCTTGTGTTGGCTACTAGATAGCATATTCAAAAGCAGAGACATTACTTTGCTGACTAAGGTCCATCTAGTCAAGGCTATGGTTTTTCCTGTGGTCATGTATGGGCATGAGAGTTGGACTGTGAAGAAAGCTGAGCACCAAAGAACTGATGCTTTTGAACCGTGGTGTTGGAGAAGACTCTTGAGAGCCCCTTGGACTGCAAGGAGATCCAACCAGTCCATTATGAAGGAGATTAGCCCTGGGATTTCTTTGGAAAGAATGATGCTAAAGCTGAAACTCCAGTACTTTGGCCACCTCATGTAAAGAGTTGATTCATTGGAAAAGACTCTGATGCTAGGATGGATTGGGGGCAAGAGGAGAAGGGGACGAACGAGGATGAGATGGCTGAATGGCATCATGGACTTGATGGACGTGAGTCTGAGTGAAGTCCGGGAGATGGTGATGGACAGGGAGGCCTGGCGTTCTGTGATTCATGGGGTCGCAAAGAGTCAGACACGACTGAGTGACTGAACTGAACTGTGTTGGCTAATAGCTGTTATCTAATAGCTAAATAATGGTCTACCTTGCCCAGAACTAGCTGTTTTCATAAAGTAGCTTCCTACCCATTCCAGCTTGGCTACAGATTTGATATTGGCATAGGATCCATTACCTCTCACACCTCCTTGTTTATTACTCTGGTCCAAGTGTCCTAACCTGTTTGTAGGGGCTGAAAGTTCCACCGAAGTCTTTTTGTCATGGCCTAGATAGGTTACAGTCTGAATTTCATTCTTCCCTGGTGTCATTTGACAGCAACATGGCATTGGTAGAGATAAATTCAGATTCATATGCTATTGGTGGTTATAATCAGTTTTCAATGTGCAGAATCAGTGCCCATCAGAGCTTTAGAGGAGGGAATTTGACAAGAAAATTGTCCCATGCTGTGCCCCTCTGTAGCCTATCTACATCTGTCATTACCTGGCATCCACACACAAGTGAAATAATCTTCCTAATTCGTATTTGGGAAAAATGCCATATTAACAGATGGACGTGAGAATCTATAACTGGGCAATTATGCATATACATTAAACTTGCAGACTATGAGCATGAGTTCTTTCTAGTAACATTCAGACATGTGTCTGCTCTGAGCTTTTGTGTACTGTTTATGTCAAATGCCACTACAGTGGGAGGGCCTTACTGGAGATGCACTCATGAATTTTACAGAAATTGTTTCATAGACTTTGCCTCACCCTGATTGGAAGGAACATATACCAGTGCTGTGAATATCTTTGTTGTTATTTCAAAATAGCAAATTTTGAAACCTGATTTTGGTAGCAAAAAAAGACAAATTTTGGATATTATAGGAAAAATAGAGTTAAAATTTGAAGTAATTCTTAAAATGTCTTTATACAATGTCCACGTGTAATTTAAGCCTTTAAGTTTGACCAAACTCTGGGAGATGATGAAGGACAGAGAAGCTTGGGGTGCTGCAGTCCGTGGGCTTACAAAGAGTTGGAAACACTGGGTGACTGGACAACAACAAAAAACTTAAGTTTCACTGTTACTTATTTGAACCCCTACTATCTGAAGTCAAATATGCAGATCAAGCTACTCAGCACTTCTAAATTTCCAGTAATTTGAAATCCTATCTAAAATAAGATTAGTGCATAAGTATAACATTTTTAAAATAAGAATATTTTCTTCACATGATAGGCAGGCCTTATTATAAAAGCTTCATTATATTTCAAGTTGGCATACAAACTAAATATGTATATTGTCATGTTTTATTATTTATTTACTTTAAATTACTGGAATAAGCTTTTTACATTTATTCACCCTGAATTGTTATAATTTTGACTTTGTTTTTCCCTTATGAATGTTTTCACAAACTTATGTGATTACTTGTCTATCTGCATTTCTTTACCTGTGGAGGGTCTTTTAACATTAAAATAAATAAAATACTGGATTGGGCAAAAAGTTCATTTGAGATTTTCTGTAAGCTGGATTAAGTAGTATTTAATTGCCTTTAATTTCTTTCAAAACAATTTTGCTAGATTGTATTGTGACCGCTATCATTTCAGCATGCACTTTAAAAAACTAATCAAAATTGGTGAATTTTTGTGTAGCCATTTTAATATTGAATACAAAAGAAAACAGCAACAATTTTTACATGATTTATTATTTCAAGAAAGGTGAAGATGCAACTTAAATGCAAGAAAAGATATGTGCAGTATCTAGAGAAGGTGCTGTGACTGACTAAATGTGTCAAAATTGCTTTGTGAAGTTTCACATGGAAATTTGTTGTTGGACAATGCTCCACAGTCAAGTAGACCAGTTGAAGATTATAGGGACTATATCAAGACATTTATTGAGAAAGAGAGTCAGTATCTAATAGAGTATCAAACTTACTTGCAATATACAATCATTAAAATTAAAGAGAGATAAAAGCAGTAGAGGAGAGTAACAGCACATACATCTCCAAATGGGGCTTACTAACAGCCATATTCAAATAGCGCTAGGAAGTCCTATGTAACAGCAATCTGGAGTCACAATTGGGAAAACGTCCTGGGCAGTGCAACCTCCCCTTAGGGATACTTTCTACTGCAGTTTTGGGGGTTCCTCCTTGTAATCCCCGGCTGCAAGCCGTGTGAGCAAAAATGCAGTTCTGGTTTCATGTTAATTTTTACAGTGCTGTTTGTTTCATCTTGTGAGATTTCCAGACCCCTGGGGACTGGCCAGATCCACAGAGTTCAGGAGAACTCTGAGACTCACTCCCGATCTTAAAATAGTGCCTTTTGGCTTTAAGCACGTAACAACCTGCAGCTGTGAGCAGGTATGTAGTCAGGAAAGTGTCCAGGCAGGTCAGAAGCAAGGTCAGTGGCCTGCTCTGCTTTCTTGTCTCTGAAACCTGAAAAAGACTATTTCCATTTAATTTCCCTATCACCAACCAAGCCGAAGATTGATCTTCATCAAAGAAGATATTGTAGTGTATAAGTGGGGTTGGGAGGGATTCCTCTGTTATTAGCTGCTTCCAGAAAATCAAAGAATTAATTCCAACAAGTACTGCCCCCAATATGGGGCTTCCCAGGTGGTGCTAATGGTAAAGAACCTGCCTGCCAATGCAGGACACAAAAGGATGTGAGTTTGATTCCTGGATCAGGAAGATCCCATGGAGGAGGAAATGGCAATCCACTCCAGTATTCTTCCCTAGAGAATCCCATGAACAGAGGAGCCTGGAGGGCTACAGTTTGTAGGGGTTGCAAAGAGTCGGACATGACTGAAGTGACTTGGAACTAAACAGATCCCAATTAGATGCCTTGATGAAAAGCATTCAGAATTAATCCACAGAAGACACATAATCTTCCATCAGGATACTGCAAGGCTGCATGCTTCTTTGATAAACAGGCAAAAACTGTTCCAGCTTGGCTGAGAAGTTCTGATTCATCCACCGTATTTACCAGACATTGCACCTTTAGATTTCCACTTTGGGTCTTTACAAAGTTCTCTTAAAGGAAAAAAAAAATCCTTGGAAAACTAAAAAAGGTAACTGGAATAGTTCTTTGCTCAAAAAGAAAAAGTTTTGGGAAAATGGAATAATTAAGTGCCCTGAAAAATGGCAAAATGTAGTGCAACAAAATGGTGACTGTGTTGTTCAATAAAATTCTTGATGAAAATAAAACATGTGTCTTTTATTTTAACTTAAAAACTGAAGAAAATTCTACTCAACCCATTAATAAAAAATAATATAAAAATTTGTTACTACTACTGAACTTATACTTCAGTGAATATCTAACTCTCAGTGAATATCTATTTTAGCAACTTAAGCATAAAATTTTAAGGACCATAAAACTATAACTACCAATTCATATCCAAAATTATTTTATGACTCCAAAATCTTGGAACTCAGTAATACTAAAGTCAACTAATATGTTGTATACATATATGCAGATATACACTTTAATTAATTTTTATTGGAGCATAGTTGGCTTTGCAAAGTTACATTAATCTCTCCCATACAACAAAGTAAATCAGCTATATGTACACATTTATTCTCTCTGTATTTTAGATTTTCTTTCCATTTACATAATCACAGAACATTGAGCAAAGTTCCCTGTTCTGTACAGTAGGTTCTCACTGGTTATTTACTTTATGTATAGTATCAATAGTGTATATATCAACCCCAATCTCCAATTTCATTCCCACCCCTTCTCCCCCACCTCGGTACTCATACATTTGTTCTCTATATTGTGTCTCTATTTCTACCTTGCAAATAAGATCATCTATACCATTTTTCTAGATTCCACATATATGCATTAATATACAATATCTGTTTTTCTCTTTCTGACTTCATTCTGTATGACAGTCTCCAGGTCCATTTATAAATCTGCAAATGACACAATTTTGTTCCTTTTTGTGACTAATATTCCATTTTATACGGACCATATCTTATTTATTTATTCACTGTCAATGGACATTTAGATTGCTTCCATTCCCTCGCTATTGTAAATAGTACTCCAATGAACATTGGTTTGTATATATCTTTTTGAATTATGGTTTTCTCCAGGTAATATGCACAGGGGTGGGATTGCTTGGTCGTCTGGTATTTCTATTTTTAGTGTTTTGAGGAATTGTTATACTGTTCTCCATACTGGCTGTATCAATTTACATTCCCACCAACAGTGAAAGAGGGTTCTCTTTCCTTGCCTTTTCTCTTTTCTCTATTCTCTTTTCTCCATGTTTAATGTCTGTAGATATTTTTGGATAATGGCCATTCTCACCAATGTGAAGTGATACCTCCTCCTAGTTTTGATTGCATTTCTTTAATAATTAATTATGTTGAGCATCTTTCCATGTGTTTGTTGGCCATTTGAAGACTATATTTGGAGAAATGTCTATTTAGGTGTTCTGCCTATTCTTATTTATTTATTTATTTTTCATATTGAGCTGCATGAGCTGCTTGTATATTTTGCAGATCGATCCTTTGTCAATAGCTTCTTCACAAATATTTTCTCCTAATCTGAGAGTTGAGTTTTTGTTTTGTTTATGGCTTCCTTTGTTGTGCAAAATCTTTTAAGTTCAATTAGTTCTATTTGTTTATTTCTATTTTCATTACTCTAGGATGTGATGCAGAAAATCTTGCTGCAATTTACATCCAAATGTGTTCTGCCTGTTTTTCCCTAGAGTGTTATACTCTCTGGCCTTACATTTAGGTCTTTAATCCATTTTGAATTTATTTTTGTGTATAATGTTAGGGAGTGCTCTATTTTATTTTTTTGCATGTAGCAGTCCAGCTTTTGCAGCAATAATTATTGAATAAATTATCTGATCCCCATTGTAAACTTTTGCCTGATTTGTCATCAGTTAGGTGACCATAGGTGCACAGGTTTATTTCTAGGCTTTCTATCCTGTTTCATTTCTCTATAGTGTTGTTATTCAGTTGCTAAGTCATGTCTGACTCTTTGTGACCTCAAAGGCTGAAGCAAGTCAGGCTCCCATGTCCTTCACTGTCCCCCAGATTTTTTTTCAAATTCATGTCCATTGAGTCATAATGCTATCAAACTATCTCATACTCTGCCACCCCCTCCCTTCTCCTATGCCCTCAGTCTTCCCCAGCATCAGGGTCTCTTCCAGGGAATTAGCTCTTCTCAGGTGGCCAAAGTCTTGGAGCTTCAGCCTCAGCATCAGAACTTCTGATGAATATCCAGGCTTGATTTCCTTTAGGATTGATAGTCCAAGGGACACTCAAAAATTTTATCCAGCACCACAATCCCAAAGCATGAATTCTTTGGTGCTCAGCCTTCTCTATGGCCCAATTCTCACATCTATACATAACTAATGGAAAAGCCATAGTTTTGACTGTTCAGATTTTGTCAGCAAAGTCATGTCTCTGCTTTTCAATATGCTGTCTAGGTTTGTCATAGCTTTTCTTCCAAGGAACAAACTTATAATTTCCTTTTTTTTTTTAAATTTATTTATTTATTTATTTTTAATTTTTACTTTACAATTCTGTATTGGTTTTGGCATAGATTGACATGAATCCACCACGGGTGTACATGCGTTCCCAACCATGAACCCCCCTCCTACCCACCTCCCCACAGCATCTCTCTGGGTCATCCCCGCGCGTCAGCCCCAAGCGTGTCATATCCTGCATCAGACATAGACTGGCATTTCGATTCTTACATGATATTATACATGTTTCAATGCCATTCTCCCAAATCATCGCACCCTCTCCCTCTCCCTCTGAGTCCAAAAGTCCGCTATACACATCTGTGTCTTTTTTGCTGTCCTGCATACAGGGTCATCATTGCCATCTTCCTAAATTCTATATATATGTGTTAGTATACCATATTGGTGTTTTTCTTTCTGGCTCACTTCACTCTGTATAATCGGCTCCAGTTTCATCCATCTCCTCAGAACTGATTCAAATGTATTCTTTTTAATGGCTGAGTAATACTCCATTGTGTATATGTACCACAGCTTGCTTACCCATTCATCTACTGATGGACATCTAGGTTGTTTCCATGTCCTGGCTATTATAAACAGTGCTGCAATGAACATTGGGGTACATGTGTCTCTTTCAATTCTGGTTTCTTCTGTGTGTATGCCCAACAGTGGGATTGCTGGGTCATAAGGCATTTCTATTTGCAATTTTTTAAGGAATCTCCACACTGTTCTCCATAGTGGCTGTACTAGTTTGCATTCCCACCAACAGTGTAGGAGGGTTCCCTTCTCTCCACACCCTCTCCAGCATTTATTGCTTGCATATTTTTGGATCGCAGACATTCTGACTGGTGTGAAGTGGTACCTCATTGTAGTTTTGATTTGCATTTCTCTAATAATGAGTGATGTTGAGCATCTTTTCATGTGTTTGTTAGCCATCCGTATGTCTTCTTTGGAGAAATGTCTATTTAGTTCTTTGGCCCATTTTCTGATTGGGTCGTTTATTTTTCTGGAATTGAGCTGCAGGAGTTGCTTGTATATTTTTGAGATTAGTTGTTTGTCAGTTGCTTCATTTGCTATTATTTTCTCCCATTCGGAAGGCTGTCTTTTCACTTTGCTTATGTTTTCCTTTGTTGTGCAGAAGCTTTTAATTTTAATTAGATCCCATTTGTTTATTTTTGCTTTTATTTCCAGAATTCTGGGAGGTGGATCATAGAGGATCCTGCTGTGGTTTATGTCAGAGAGTGTTTTGCCTATGTTCTCCTCTAAGAGTTTTATAGTTTCTGGTCTTACATTTAGATCTTTAATCCATTTTGAGTTTATCTTTGTGTGCGGTGTTAGAAAGTGATCTAGTTTCATTCTTTTACAAGTGGTTGGCCAGTTTTCCCAGCACCGCTTGTTAAAGAGATTGTCTTTACTCCATTGTATATTCTTGCCTCCTTTGTCAAAGATAAGGTGTCCATATGTATGTGGATTTATCTCTGGGCTTTCTATTTTGTTCCATTGATCTATATGTCTGTCTTTGTGCCAATACCATACTGTCTTGATGACTGTGGCTTTGTAGTAGAGTCTGAAGTCAGGCAAGTTGATTCCTCCAGTTCCATTCTTCTTTCTCAAGATTGCTTTGGCTATTCATGGTTTTTTGTATTTCCATACAAATCTTGAAATTATTTGTTCTAGTTCTGTGAAAAATATCGCCGGTATCTTGATAGGGATTGCATTGAATTTGTAAATTGCTTTGGGTAATATACTCATTTTCACTATATTGATTCTTCTGATCCATGAGCATGGTATATTTCTCCATCTATTAGTGTCCTCTTTGATTTCTTTCATCAGTGTTTTATAGTTTTCTGTATATAGGTCTTTAGTTTCTTTAGGTAGATATATTCCTAAGTATTTTATTCTTTTTGTTGCAATGGTGAATGGAATTGTTTCCTTAATTTCTTCTTCTACTTTCTCATTATTAGTGTATAGGAATGCAAGGGATTTCTGTGTGTTGATTTTATATCCTGCAACTTTACTATATTCATTAATTAGCTCTAGTAATTTTCTGGTAGAGTCTTTAGTGTTTTCTATGCAGAGGATCATGTCATCTGCAAACAGTGAGAGTTTTACTTCTTCTTTTCCAATTTGGATTCCTTTTATTTCTTTTTCTGCTCTGATTGCTGTGGCTAAAACTTCCAGAACTATGTTGAATAATAGTGGTGAAAGTGGGCACCCTTGTCTTGTTCCTGACTTAAGGGGAAATGCTTTCAATTTTTCACCATTGAGGATAATGTTTGCTGTGGGTTTGTCATATATAGCTTTTATTATATTGAGGTATGTTCCTTCTATTCCTACTTTCTGGAGAGTTTTTATCATAAATGGATGTTGAATTTTGTCAAAGGCCTTCTCTGCATCTATTGAGATAATCATATGGTTTTTATTTTTCAATTTGTTAATGTGGTGAATTACATTGATTGATTTGCGGATGTTGAAGAATCCTTGCATCTCTGGGATAAAGCCCACTTGCTCATGGTGTATGATCTTTTTAATGTGTTGTTGGATTCTGATTGCTAGAATTTTGTTGAGGATTTTTGCATCTATGTTCATCATTGATATTGGCCTGTAGTTTTCTTTTTTTGTAGTATCTTTGTCAGGTTTTGGTATTAGGGTGATGGTGGCCTCATAGAATGAGTTTGGAAGTTTACCTTCCTCTGCAATGGCTTCAGTCCCTGTCCACATTGATTTTGAAGTATAAGAAAGTAAAATCTGTTACCACTTCCCCTTCTATTTGTCATGAAGGGAATTGGATGCCATATTTTTTTTTTGAATGTTGAGTTTAAAACCAGCTTTCTCACTTTCCTCTTTCACTTTTTTCAAGAGGTTCTTTAGTTCTGCTTCACTTTATGCCATTAGAGTGGTATTATCTGCATATCTGAGGGTGTTGATATTTCTCCCAGAAATCCTGATTCGAACTTGTGATTCACTAGCCTGACATTTTGCGTAATATACTCTACATACAAGGTAAATAAGCTCGGTGACAATATACAGCCTTATTGAACTCCTTTCCCATTTTGCATATTGGGATCTAAGTGTTGTTTCTTGATCTGCATACAGTTTTCTCAAGAGACAGGTAAAGTGACAGGTAAAGATGGTATTCCCATCTCCTTAAGAAGTTTCCAGTTTGTTGTGAATCACATAGTCAAAGGCTCTAGCATAGTCAGTGGAGCCGATGCTTTTCTAGAATTCCCTGGCTTTCTCTATGATCCAGTGAATGTTGCCAATTTGATCTCTGTTTCCGTGGCCTTTTCTAAACCCAACTTGTACATCTGGAATTTCTTGATTCATGTGCTGCTGAAGCCTAGCTTGAAGGATTTTGAGTGTAACCTTGCTAGCATGGAAATTAGCACAGTTGAGTGGTAGTTTGAGCTTTCTTTGGCACTGCCCTTCTTTGGAACTGGAATGAAAACTGTCCATTTCCAGTCTTGTGGCCACTGGTGAGTTTTACAAACTTGTTGACACATTGAGTGCAGTACTTTAACAACAACATCTTATAGGAATTTAAATAGTTCATTTGGAATTCCATCACCTCCACTGGCTTTGTTCATAGTCATTCTTCCTTAGGCCCACTTGACTTGACGTTCCAGGATATTTAGCTCTACGTGACTGACCACAAACATTGTGGTTATCTGAGTCATTAAGACGTTTTTAATATAGTTTTGTGTAATTCTTGCCACCCTTCTTTTCTACTTCTGTTAGGTCCTTAATGTTGCTGCCCTTTATCATGCCCATACTTGCATGAAATATTCCTTTGATCTGTCTAATTTTTTTGAAGAAATGTTTAGTCTTTTCCATTCTATTGTTTTCCTCTATTTCTTTGCATTGCACATTTAAGAAGGCCTTCTTATCTCTCCTTTCTATTCTCTGGATCTCTGCCTTCATTTTGGTATGTATTTCCCTTTCTCCTTTGCCTTTCATTTCTCTTCTTTCCTCATATATTTGTAAAACTTCTTTAGATCATCACTTTGCCTTCTTGAATTTCTTTTTCTTTGGGATGGTTTTGGTCACTGCCTCCTGTACAATGTTACAAACTTCTGTCCGTAGTTCTTCCAACACTATGTCCATCAGATCTAATCCCTTGAATCTATTTGTCATCTCCAGCCTAAAATCATAAAAGATTTGATTTAGGCTACATCTGAATGGCTTAGTGGCTTTCCCTACTTTCCTTAACATAAGCCTGAAATTTCCAATAAAGAGTTTTGATAAAAGCCACAGTCAACTTAAGTCTTGTTTTTGCTGATTGTATACAGCCTCTTCATCATCAACTGCATAGAATACAGTCAATTTATATTTCTGTTTTTCTGCCTTTACCATACTATCTTGACTACTGTAGGTTTGCAGTGTAGTGTGAAATCAAGGAGCCTGAATCGTCCAGGTTCGTTTCTCTTCCTAAAGATTGTTTTGATGATTTGAGGTCTTTTGTGTTCCTTACAAATTATAAAGTGTTTTTTTTTTTCCTAATTCTGTGATAAATACCATTGGTAATTTAACAGAGATTGCATTCAATCTGTAGATTGTTTTGGGTAATACAGTCACTTTCAAAACATTAATTCTTCCCATACAAGAATATGGTCTATCTCTGCATCTGCTTATGTCGTTTTCACTTTCTTATAACAGTATCATATATTCTGTGCCCAAGTCTTTTGCCTTCTTACATACATTTATTCCTAAGTACTTTACTTTTTGCAGCAATGGTAAGAGGGATTGTTTCCTTAATTTCTCTTTCAGATTTTTCATCTTTAGTACATAAAAATGAAAAAGATTTCTGTATATTAATTTCACATCCTGTGGCTCTGCAAGATTCATTGATTATCACTAGTAGTGTCTGGTGGCATCTTTAGGATATTTTACATGTAATATCATGTCATCTGCAAATAGTGACAGTTTTATTCTTTTCCGGTATGGATTTCTTTTATTCCCTTTCCTTGTCTGATTGCTTTCACTAGGACTTCCAAACTGTATTGATTAATAAAGGCTGGAGTAATTAATAAAGGACATTCTTGCCTTGTTCCAGCTTTTAGATGAAATTATTCCCTTTTTAATCATTGAAAATGATGTTTGTTGTGGATTTTTCATATACATATGACCTTTAATGTGTTGAGGTTATTTTCCTCTATGCCCACTTTCTGGGAAGTTTTTACCATAAATGTTTATTTAATTTTGTCAAAAGATGTTATTGAATCCACTGAGATGATCGAATGGTTTTTATTCTTCAGTTTGTTAGTATGGTGAATCACATTTATTAACTTGCATATACTGAAGAATCCTTGCATCTGTTCACTTGATAAGTCCAACTTAACTATGTTATCTGATATTTTTAATGTGTTGTTGGATTTTGTTTACTAATATTTTGAAGAAAACTTTTGCATCTATGTTCATCAATGATATTTGCCTGTAGTTTTCTTTTTTGTGTGTGATATATTTATCAATTTTGGTATCAGGGTAGTTGTGGCCTTGTAGAATGAGCTAGGCAGTGTCCATCCCTTTTCAAGCTTTCAGAAAAATTTGAGAAGGATAAGTGTTAAGTCTTTTCTAAGTATTTGATAGAGTTCACATATGAAGCCATATGTTCCTGGATTTTTGTCTGTTGGAAGATTTTAAAACATAGTTATGATTATTCTTTTCATATTATCTATTTCTTGGTGGTTCAGTCTTGGGAACTTAACCAATCTTAGAACTTGGGATTCTCAAGAATGCATTCATTTCTTCTAGATTGTCCATTTTATTGGCATATACTTGCTTATAGTAGTCTTTTATGATCCTTTGTATTTTTGCAGTGTCACTGGTAACTTTTCCTTTTTCATTAATAATTTTATTGATTTAAGTCCCTCCTTTTTTTCTTGATAAGTTTGGCTGAAGGTTGATCAATTTTATCTTTCCAAAGAACCAATTTTTTAGTGTCATTAAGCTTTGTTATTGTTTTCTTCATTGCTATTTCACTTATTTCTGCTTTGAATTTTATGGTTCCTTTCCTTATACTAACTTTGGGTTTTGATTGTTCATCTTCCTCTAATTGTTTTAAAGAAAATGTTAGGTTGATCATTTGTGCTTTTTCTTATTTTCTGAGGTAAACTTATTTTGCTATAAACATCTCTTTTATAATAGCTTTCCTGCATCCCATATGTTTTTGATAACCTTGCCTTTGTTATCATTTGTCTTTATATATATTTTTAATTTTTTCTTTGATTTCTTAAGTGATCCATTGGTTATTTAGTAGCATATTGTTTAGCCTCCATGTGTTTGCTTCCTATGTTTTTATTCCTAAAATTTGATTGATTTCTTGTTGTTGATTTCTAATCTCATGGTGTTGTGGTCAGAAAGATTCTTGGTATGACTTCAATTTTCTTGTATTTACCGAGGATTGATTTTTGTATCAAGATGTGATCTATTCTAGAGAACATTCTGTATGCATTTGAGAAAAAAAGTGTATTCTACAGTTTTTGGATGGAATGTCCCATTAATTCTATCTGGTCTAATGTGTCATGTAAAATGTGTGTTTCCTTAACAGTTTTCTGTCTGAATGATCTATCCATTGATGTAAGTAGAACATTAAAGGCCCCACTATTATTGAGTCGTCAATTCCTCTTTCATGGCTGTTCAGTTCAGTTCAGTTCAGTTCAGCTCAGTCATTCAGTCGTGTCCTACTCTTTGCAACCCCATGGACTACAGAACACCAGCCTTCCTTGTCTATCACCAACTCCCAGAGCTTGCTCATATTCATGTCCATCAAGTCAGTGATGCCATCCAAGCATCTCATTCTCTGTCATCCCCTTCTCCTCCTGCCTGCAATCTTTCCAAGCATCTTTTATTTCTTCTTCTTTTTCACATGAGTCAGTTCTTTGCATCAGGTGGCCAAAGAAATGGCGTTTCAGCTTCAGCATCAGTCCTTCCAATGAACATTCAGGAATGATTACAGTGAGGATGGACTGGTTGGATCTCCTTGCAGTCCAAGGGACTCTCAAGAGTCTTCTCCAACACCACAACTCAAAGGCATCAGTTCTTCAGCTCTCAGCTTTCATTGTAGTCCAGCTCTCACATCCATACATGACTACTGGAAAAACCATAGCTTTGATGAGACAGACCTTTGTTGGCAAAGTAATGTCTCTGCTTTTTAATATGCTGTCTATGTTGGTCATAACTTTCCTTCCAAGGAACAAGTGTCTTAATTTCATGGCTGCAGTCATCATCTACAGTGATTTTGGAGCCCAAAATAGTAAACTGTGTCACTGTTTCCACTGTTTCTCTTTATATTTGCCATGAAATGATGGGACCAGATTCCATGATCTTGTTTTTCTGAATGTTGAGTTTTAAGCCAACTTTTTCACTCTCTTCTTTCACTTTCATCAATAGTCTCTTTAGTCTTCACTTTCTGCCATAAGGGTGGTGCCATCTTAGTATCTGAGGTTACTGATATTTCTCTGGCAATCTTGATCCCAGCTTGTGCTTCATTCAGTTAGGTATTTTCCATGATGTACTCTGCATATAAGTTAATTAAGGAGGGTGACAATATACAGCCTTAACATACTCCTTTCCCAATTTGGAACTATTCAGTTATTCCATGTCCAGTTCTAACTGTTGCTGCTTGGTTTTCATGACTCTTACCATTGCTTATGTATTGAAGTGTTCCTATGTTTGATGAATGTGTATTTACACTTGTTATATCTTCTTCTCAGATTGATTTCTTGATCATTATGTGGTGTTCTTCCTTGTCTCCTTTAATAGTCTTTATTTTAAAGTCCGTTTTGTCTGATATTAGTATTGCTACTCCAAGTTTCTTTTGAATTCTATTTGCATGAAGCAATGTCTTCCATCTCCTCACTTGCGGTCTGTTTGTGTTCTTGTGTTCCTAGATCTGAAGTACGTCTCTTGTAGACACCGTGTATATGGGTCCTGTTTTTGTATCCATTCAGCCAGTTTGTCTTTTGGTTGGAGCATTTAATCCACTTAAACCAAAAGTAATTATTGCTATATATTATGAGATAGTTAGATAGCATCACCAATTCAATGGACATGAACTTAAGCAAACTCTAGGAGATAGTGGAGGACAGGAAAACCTGGCATACTGCAGCCCATGGGGTTTCAAAGAGTCAGACATGACTTAGTGACTGAACAAAAACAGCAATATCCTTATTACCATTTTCTTAGCTTTTGCTTGTTATAGATCGTTTGGTCTCTTCATATCTGAATAAGAACCTTGCTCTGTTGTGTATTCTTGGTTGAAAGTTTTTCTCTTTATCACTCTATATATATCATGCAAATTCCTTCTTGTCTCCAAAGTTTCTGATGAACAAAATCAGATGATAGTCTTATGGGATTCCCTTGTTTGTTATTTATTGCTTTTCCTTTGCTGCTTTTAGTATATTTTCTTTGTCTTTAAGTTTTTTTCAATTTGATTAACATGTGTTTTGGCATGTTCTTCCTTGGCTTTTCTTATATAGGAGTCTCTGCACTTTCTGAACTTGTTTGACTCTTTTCTTTCCCCTTTAGTGAAGTTTTCATTTATTTTCTCTTCGAATATTTTCTTAGTCTCTTTCTCTCTCTTCTCCTTTGGGACCTATATAATGCAAATCTTGGTGCATTTAATATTGTCCCAGAGGTCTCTTAACTTTCCTAATTTCTTTTTAGTCCTTTTTGCTTTATTATGTTCCACTTAATGATTTCCATCATTCTATCTTCCAGATCACTTATCAGTTTCTCTGCCTCATTTATTCTGCTCCTGATTTCTTCTAGTGTATGTTCTATTTCAGTTATTTTATTCTTCAGCTCTGTTTGTTCTTTCTATCTTCTAGCTCTTTGTTAAAAATTTTTTTGTATCTTCTAGGTCTGTACCTTCATTTTCTCCAAGACCTTGTGTCATCTTTACCATCATTACTCTGATTTATTTTGGGATAGATTTCCCACCTCCATTTCACTTATCTGTTCTTCTAGGGTTTTATTTTGTCCTCTCATCTGGGACATATTTCTCTGCCATCTCATTTTATTTGTATTCATGGCGTCCTTTCCACAGGCTGCAGGATTGTAGCTCCACTTGCTTCCAGTGTCTGCTCTTGGTGAGTGAGATTGAACTAGAAGCTTGTGCAGATTTTTTGGTGGGAGGGACTGGTGTCTGACCACTAGTGAGCAAGATCTCTTGTGGGAAGGGCTATGCCAAATCGTGTGTTTACAGGTGTCTGTTAGCTCAGTAGCACTTTTGGCAGCCTATCTGCTGATGTGTGAATCTGCATTTCTGCCCTGTTTGTTGTTTGGCCTGAAGCATCCTAGCACTGGAGACTATAGTCTAATGGGTGGGTCCAGATCTTACTGCCAAAATAGTAGCCTCCAGAGGGCTCATGCCAGTTCCATGATACCTGTATCATTAATGTCCTCATTCCTACAGTGATCCACAGCTGCCCCTGCCACTACAAGAGACCCTTCAAAACCATGGTCTGGCCCATGTTCCTGTGAAGTTACTGCTTTTTCCCTGAGTCCCAGTGTGCACCAGAGCTTGTCTGTGCCTCTAAGAGCAGAATTTCTTTCCCAAAATCTTGTGGAGCTCCTGAGATTAAGCCTCACTGACCTCAAAACCAAAGGCTCTGGAAGTTCTTCCTCCTAATGCCAGACTCCCCAGTCTTGGGAGTCTGCTGTGTGTCTCAAAATGATCACTTCTGTGGGAGAGCTTCTGCGTTATAATTATTATCCAGTTTGTGGGTCAACTACCCAGTGGATATTGGATTTAATTATATCACAAATGCATCCCTCCTACCATCTCAATGTGGCTTCTTGTCTGTCTTTGGATGTAGAATATCATTTCTTGTTAGTTCCAGTGTTTTTGACTGATGGTTGGTCAGCATTTAGTTGTGATTTTGGTGGAGTATTTTTTTTTTTTTAGAGAAGGTGAGCTCAAGTTCTTCTACTCAAACATCTTGTCTCCAATTCAGGTTGTAATATATTTTTTATAATATCACATTTTCAGTGCAATTGTGGAGCATTTTTTTAGTAGTAATTTTAAAATTCTAGGTAACAAAATATCAGGAACATATGCCTCAATTAAACGTGTACTAAGATGCTCTAGTTTCAGATAGATTCATTACCTAGTAACGAACAATTAATTCAAAGTTTGGTCTGTGCTTAATGAAGAACTGGCTATGAGCACATAATACACAATTAAAAGTTTTGGAGTTTAGAAAATTATATTTATGTCATGAAAATAATACACAAGATATATTTAGTCTAGAGAATACTTAGAGTTTCAGTAGCTTTACATTTGGGCATTTAAAATTATTTCTCATTTATTTGAAAGAGCTAGATTTATTACTATAAATACAGTGATATATATATATATACTTTAGTTGCATACCTAGAAAAACTTGAGGTTATTAAAAACCTGGTCATTCAATAATCTAATACTAATTTAATAATCTATAATAATATAATTTAATAATCTAATCTATTAACATATTAACTGATTTTCTTTCAATGATATAAATTTGCATTAAAAGTATGATTTAAAACTATTTGTCACTATTACTTTGCAATTCTCTTATGCAATATTTGTTTCAGTTATCACAAATGACATTCAAATTTACTCCAAATTTGACATGCAAATGACATTCAAAATTACTCCCCCAACCCATCTCTGAATTTCTAAGATAAATCTTAATATTTCCTTAACATTTTAAACTAAGATTATCAAGATCAAATGTAAATTCTCTACAAACTTTTTTCATTCCTTTCTTCCTCTGGTTAATAGTGTCATTATTCTTCTAGCCATTTCTGCATTAAAATGTCTTTTATTCCTGCCTTACCAAGTCATACTGTACACCTTCCACTAAAGTATTCTTGAACAGCTGTGGTTGCCCATCCTCTCTCGCTCCATCACACAGGTACATACTAAGTAGAATTTCATTGTTTCCACAATTCATCTACCTCAGCTAAGGCCTAAAACATGTCTTGTTTTGCTTACTCTATGACTCACCCATACTTTTTGTATTAAGTGAAATTATTTAGAAAATTGGACAACATTCAATTTATTTTCTTAAAACATTAATTACTATTCTTTTTACTAGTTAATGGGGCTTCCCTCATGTCTCAGATGACAAAGAATCCGCCTGCAATGAAGGAGACCAGGTTTGATCTCTGCATTGAGAAGATACCCTGGACAAGGGAATGGCAACCCATTCCAGTATTATTGCCTGGAAAATTTCATAGACAGAGGAACCTGGTGGACAATAGTCCATGGTATCACAAAGAGTCAGATAGGACTGAGCAACTAACACCTTTTGCTAATCAGCAATCTGTTCCATGTTTAATCTATATGTAATAATTTTAAAATAAGAGAGTGGCAAATATTCTAATTAATCAGAGTATAAGGTATGTTGAACAGAATAGGCTCCACCAGCATTTACATCAATGGATATACCAAAGCTCTCAGCCTGTAATGTTGGGAACTTGATTTTGTCAGCATTGTCTATGTTAGTTCTGATTCCCCCAGAATCAGGTTTAACTTGGATTAAACATGTAAGGACTTCTTTAGGGAACATGTTCTTATGGCGAAAAAGATAAATGAGTAAGTAAAGAGGGAGCCAAGGAAGGATGGAGAGCCCTCACAATAGAATATCTGATCCAAAGTAAAGAGAGGTCCTAGACAGCCTGGGAAAATGGCATTATAGGGAAATTCAGCTCGGCTGTCTAGAAATCCTTGTGGCACAGGCAGAGGAGACTTGTAACTCCCAGGTATCACTTATTTTAGCATTTCAATCACATTTGATCATTCACTGGGAGTTCCTCTTGGGTAGAGGGCCTTGGGACCAATATGAGTTCAGAACAAGGCAAGAGGAATTCTACTGTCAGTTACATCTGCAGTTACAGCTCTGAGTTCAGTTGGCCAACACAACCCTGGGAGATGATCCAGTGTTTAAAATATATTATATCTAACTACCTCATAAGAAATTTGATTACATATTAGCAATCAGTTCATTTTAGTCGCTCAGTCGTGTCCGACTCTTTGTGACCCCATGAATCGCAGCACGCCAGGCCTCCCTGTCCATCACCAACTCCCAGAGTTCACTCAGATTCACATCCATCGAGTCAGTGATGCCATCCAGCCATCTCATCCTCTGTCGTCCCCTTCTCCTCCTGCCCCCAATCCCTCCCAACATCAAAGTCTTTTCCAATGAGTCAACTCTTCGCATGAGGTGGCCAAAGTACTGGAGCTTCAGCTTTAGCATGAGTCCTTCCAAAGAAATCTCAGGGCTGATCTCCTTCAGAATGGACTGGTTGGATCTCCTTGCAGTCCAAAGAACTCTCAAGAGTCTTCTCCAACACCACAGTTCAAAAGCATCAATTCTTCAGTGCTCAGCCTTCTTCACAGTCCAACTCTCACATCCATACATGACCACTGGAAAAACCATAGCCTTGACTAGACGGACCTTAGTCGGCAAAGTAATGTCTCTGCTTTTGAATATGTTATCTAGGTTGGTCATAACTTTCCTTCCAAGGAGTAAGCATCTTTTAATTTCATGGCTGCAGTCACCATCTTCAGTGATTTTGGAGCCCCCCAAAAATAAAGTCAATAGTGTTTTGCTTATACTAAGAGCTAACAATCTTAGTGTCAAATTTTGACATTAATATTTATAATAGTACATTGTTTAATTCTGTCATAAGATATGCTCTAAAGTAATATTACATGTATAAATTTATCTGCAATTTATTAACTTTTTCTCAGCCTTAAATGTTGCAAAAATTAGAATATGTCTCTTTTTTATAATTCATGACAACCTGGAGGGATAGGATAGAGAGAGAGATGGAAGAGGAGGTTCAGGATGGAAGAGACACATGTATGTATACCTATGGCTGATTCACATTGATATATGGCAAAAACTATCACAATATTGAAATTATTCTTCAATTAAAATAAATTAAAAAAAAATACTTTGGGGGTCCATGGATTTTCATTAGATAAGAAGCTGCAAAGATCTGCTGTCAAATTAGGAATATTATATGGGAGAAACATTATGGAATTAATTTTTCATTTGATAGTGACTAGTCATTTCAATCAGAAGGAGCAATCTGTCACATTCCCCAATCCTAATAAAATATTAGGCATGTTAATTATTCAGTTTCATTGCTGTGTGAATGTGAAAAATAAGAGGTATAAATTGAGTAATATATGACTTGTTATTTGTCAATAGCTCTTCTGTCAATCTACTCTCCTGAATCCATTATTCAGGTGCTGAACAGGGTGAACACGAAAGCAACATGTTAAAAATAAAAAGTAAATGCTTTGGAATGATTAGTACTTTTACATGTGAACAAAGTAGTTTTGGGGGCATGAGGTAAACTTTGTGTTAGAAATGCTTGTAGATTGCATGCACCTCCCCATCTTCTAGCCTGGGATATGCAGATGAGTGCACGGTTTCCATATGCTGTTACTATAACTCACATTCATAGAGCTAACCTGGCTCAAGTGTCCACAAGACCTCAGACATCATTTATGTTAACCCAAACATTGCTACAAATATTTCTTATCTCAATTCCTAGATAGCTCATGACTTTCACTTAAACCCATCTTTAATGAAATAGAATTTACTTGGATTGCCCGTTTCACAAAAATACCAATTATCCGGTTTTGCATTGCTCCACCAGGAGTTTGTGTGTGTGTGTGTGTGTGTGTGTGTGTGTGTGTACATTCACATAAGTGTAGCAGTAAAAAGAGGAACAGGTAAGACTAACACTAGTTTTTTGCATACAGCATTCATCTTCATTGACTCAGGTCATTCTTTAGTCCTATTTAAATGACAGATATGTTTCCACATTAGTGCAGGACCAAGCTAGTCTCTTTGACTTTGACTCAGTCTCTGACTGCTATGAAGCTTCTCTTCTGCTCTGGCTATTATTCTCCATCAGCCCATAGCTAGAACACATAGGAAAGTATTTATTTTTTAAACATTGCTCATCAAGTTGTTTAGTTCAATTTGCACAGCTTCCAAGTTGTCTGAAACTGGCCATTCACTTGAATTTTTAAATTATTTTAGCACAGTGTCTACTTTGGTCCTTGGAGTTGACCCTCTTCAGTTTATGTGTCAGGGATAATTGAGTGTTATGCAGTCATTCACAATCTGCACATGCTCATTCCAGTAAAGTTGTTTATCTTATGAGCAACCATAACCGTGGTACCTTCTAAAATATTGTTCTGTATTGTTATCTGTTCTTTTCTGGCTAACATATAAAGTCATATCCTAGCAAATCTCATTTGATTTCCAGTTGTGTACTTCCTTGATAAAAGAAGCAATTTCAATTTCTCTCCATAAAACTAAGAACTTAAAGTATGTTTACTTTTACGTCATTTTGGATTTTTGTATATGTCTCCAGCAAATAAATGAAAAAAAAAAAACAAAAACCTTTTTTCTTACTGTGTTTGTTCAGTTCTAGGAGCTTCAGGCCCCATTTTAACTCAACAGGTCATTTTTTTTTTTTTTTTTTTAGGACTATAATGATGAAATTCGTCAGGAACAACTACGTGAATTATCTTACTTAAATGGCTCAGAGGACTCTGGTCGTGGCAGAGGTGTTAAAGGCAGAGGGATAAGAATAGCTCCCACAGCTCCATCAAGGTACATTACTTCTTCCTTTAAATAAATTAACAGTCACTAAAGGTGGCAATCCTTCACCGGCCTGTTCTCTGTCATGATCACAGCTAGGAATAAACAACATCAGCAACAATAACCACCACTGACCAAAAAAAAAAAAAAAAAATCAATAACAACAGATGCTTATATAGCTCATAAGAGCTTTACATAAATTATCACCAGTGTATAGTTAAGCATTATCTACAGGTGAGCAACTAATAAAGATGTAACCAATATGCCTGAGAACATACGAGCAGTCTGACTCCAAAATTCAGAGTCTGAGCTCTTAACAACTGTTCCAAAAAGAAAAGAGGCGCAAACCTGAGACTTTTTACTCTGGTCTTGTCCCCAGGATTAAGGCAAGCAGATGATATAGTTATACACATCTTTGAACCAGGATGACCTTGCATAAAGAGAAAATTTCAAATATCTTCAGTGCCTTAAGTGGCCCTTGAATTGATACAGTCTTGCCAGATAGGTATAGAGATAAATGAGGATAATGATAGATGGAGGTAAATAAGTAGATATTTAAATAAATAAAGAGTCCAGAAAGCCAGATGTATATTACCTACATGGGTGAGAGTAAGAATATTTTAAGTTTAGTTATATTTGGTTGTTCAATGTCCTCAGAGAATATTGTCTTTGATATAATTCACGTCACAAACAAACTGGAATCTTTCTGTATCAGAATTTGTTTTGTAGGATTCTGTGTTTGTCAATCTTTGAACAGAAAGCATTGTTCTGTAAAGAGGTAAAATGAAAAATATTCACACACTTCACACAGAGACTGTGTAATTCTGTCCTCTTTATCCTGTTGAAGTTGGCTTTCAAATCTGTAAATGTCTTAGAATTAGAGTAGTATATTGCCTAGAAACCATTTCAAGAGAGAGATTCCAAGATACTTTACTAATTCAATTTGCTTTTATTTGCTTTTATTAAAATCATCATTAATTTATTTTTCTTTTTAAATTAAATTATTTATTTTAATGAGGATAATTGCTTAAGAATATTGTGACAATTTTTGCCATACATTAACATGAATCAGCCACAGCTATATATGTGTCCTCTCATCCTGAAATCCTTCCCACCTCTTTCCTCACCCTATCCCTCTGAATTGTGCTTTTTTATTTTTTAAATTATATCCCAAATATTTTAACCACCTTCCATCACTGGTTTTAACCTTTAATCACACACATCAAAAAAATCTATACTTAGGAAAAAAAAAGATAAGAATGACAATTTCCCAAACGAAGTATCAGGGGAATAATTGACTATCTAAATGTAAAACCTGGCAGCTATGCAATTAATTTGCCTAATGAAAAACCTTCTGAAAATGTTTCATTGATTATTTTTACATTTTTATTCTTCAAAAAATTTTTATAATTGAGCTTTCTAATGCTACCCAGAAACAGTTTATATTTATGGATACACCTTTTATGAAATCAGTCTTTTATAAGACCCTTATATTAACCCTATTTTTATGGGTTGGGGGATGACATCACTGCAACTAATATTAAATTGATCATACCTTAGGGTTTAAATAATGAAATTGTCATTTTTGTAGCTTAAAAATTTATAATTTTGGCAGCAGTTTTTTATGGTGTAAATTATGCATTAAAGGAGAAGGAAATGGCAATCCACTCCAGTATTCTTACCTGGGAAATCCCATGGATAGAGGTGCCTGGCAGGCTATAGTCCATGGGGTCAAAAGATATGGACATGACTTAGTAACTAAACAACCACTACCAAGTATGTATTGAATGAGTATGCAGGCAACTAGTCTTTTTATGTTCCATATTTCTTGGAATTGGGACCATTTTAAAAAAATAATGCATTAGCCTGTTTTTGAATTATAAAATAATTATAATATAATTTTGAATTATAAAATAATTCTATTAAAGGATTTTGTTTTGTTATTGATGTTTCTTAAGGTAATAATTCAGTTGTCATATTTGAGTAAGCCATATAAAATTTCAACTTTAGTGAATTTTTATTGTAAAATATTAATTTCTCCAATTGTTTAGTAAAGGACAGAGCATTGTATTCTTGATTTTTAAATACTTTGGAAAAATTTGATTGAAAGCTTTGCTCAATCTGATACTGCATATGTAAAAGAGAGAACTAATATTGAAAATTAAACCTCAATTTCAATGCCATCTTAATGTTATTAATATATTAACATTTATAAAAGTAAATGTAGCAGAACTCTGATGTTTTCTTTTTCAGACCACATGATGAAATGCATCTGCAGTTGTAAGAATACGCATCAAAAGATGCTTGCTTTTTGGAAAGAAAGCTATGACAAATCTGATATGAAGAATTAGCTTATTGTTAAAGACCCTGACACTGAGAAAGATTTAATCAAGAGGAGAAGATGGCTACAGAGGATAAGATGGTTAGATAGCATTACCAACTCAATGGACATAAACTTGAGCAAACTATGGGAGACAGTGGAGGTCAGAGGACACATGTGCTATAGTCCATGGGGTCACAAAGAGTCAGACATAACTTAGCTACTGAACAGTAAAAAAAAAATTACATAACTGAAGACTTAAGATCTTTACATATATCACCACTACATGTTGGATGAGTGTAAACAGTAGAAAAATAAGACATTTGAGGCAGTCTTTGAAGTTATTTTTGTTTGTTTGCTACAATGAGAACTATGGACGGAGGAGCCTGGTAGGCTGCAGTCCATGGGGTCGCTAGGAGTTGGGCACGACTCAGCGACTTCACTTTCATGCATTGGAGAAGGAAATGACAACCCACTCCAGTGTTCTTGCCTGGAGAATCCCAGGGATGGGGGAGACTTGTGGGCTGCCATCTATGGGGTTGCACAGAGTCAGACATGACTAAAGTGACTTAGCAGCAGCAGCAGCAGAAACAATGAGAACTAACACATAGAATAAATGGAACTTGTTAAAGAGAAGAGTAATCACATTTGTTTCCAAGAAAGATGACTCAATCACTACTGTGATAACAGAGAAAAATTAGAGAAAGACACAGAGAGACAGACACTAATGGCAGAGAACCCAGTGAAAAAGAAAGTCCATTATTCCACCCAGAAATAAATACCACTCAGAATATTAGAGGTAAATGATGAGATTAGAGACAACAATTTTTATGAATTAGTTTCTGGTTGGGCTTCCCATTTGGCTCAGCTGGTAAATAATCTGCTTCTAATGCAGGAGACCTGGGTTCAGTCCGTGGGTTGGGAAGATCCCTTGAAAAAGGGAAAGGCTACCCACTTCAGTATTCTGGCCTGTAGAATTCCACAGACTATATAGTCCATGGGGTTGCGATGAGTCAGTCACAACTGAGTGGCTTTCACTTTCACTTTACTTTCAGTGCCTGATTAGATGTTGGAGATCAGAGAGTGGTCCTACACAGGATAAATCTCTGATGTCTGCCCTGGTTAGAGATTAATGACATCCATTAAGATTATGTAAAAGACCAAGTTTAATGAAAACTATAATTATTCCTATAATTGATCCTAGGTCTATGGATTGCCGGTGTGTCCTTGGGAATATGACTTGTATTTTCTGTGACTTAGTTCTCAACCTTTTATAATAGCTTAGAAATAGCTATGTGACAACTTTGTCAAGATTTTTAAGTTAGATGACACATGTTAAGCACTGTTTCCCAAACTGGTTCTGTTCAGTTCAGTTGCTTAGTTATGTCTGACTCTCTGACGCCATGGCAAAACTGGTTAGCACATTGGAATCACTGAAGATCACTGCTGCTGGAGACTGTGATTTAATCATCGTGGAGTGGAGTCTGGAGTCTGGACCTTTTCAATGAATTTTAGGTGACTCTAACATGCAGACCAGATAAGGAGACATGGTCCAGGTTATGGTGGATGGTAGGGAGGAAAGTGCTAAGAGCCATCAGAGTGAGAGACTGCAAAGTGCACTGTGAGGCACAGAAAACGGTGACAATCATCTCCCAAGGAGGGCCTAGGAGCAGATGTTAGTGTATAAACCTGAGGAGTAAAAAGGAGGAATGGGAAGATAAGCAGAGTTATACATATCCAAAGAAGGCATTTATAACCCACACTGATAAGTGTAGGAAGTACTGTGATATGGAGGCTATGTAAATGAACCTGGTGGATCTGGAAACTAGTAAGATACTGGTGACACCAGTCAAAAGTATTTTCAACAAAGTGGAAAAATCAATAAACAAATTTCATTTGATTCAGGAATGAACGTGAGGGGGGTGGAATTAAGGATAGAAAACTTTCAAGAAGTCAGAAAAGTAGAGAAAAGAACACTATAGTGTTGATTCAGCCAGGAACACTTATGTTCTAAATAGATGATATCAATCTTGAGTTGAATTGAAGATCTGAGTTGATGAGAGATATAGGGTTAATATTCCAGGGTAAGAACATACGATATCAGAGGTAATAAGTCAGGTTCAAGAAACAGCAAGGCTTTGTCTGGGAGACACTTGATGAAGAAATGGGATGAGAAATTAAATTCGATGTGAGCGTAATGTAATTCTAAAGTCGGAATAATTGTTATAGATTCAGAAATCTTATTTTACCCACTAAGAAAAGTTATAACAACTCAGGCTTAGGGAGTTAGAACAACTTACCTGTGATCGTTCAATGGCATAAATAGAATTTGTGGCTAAAGTATGGTGACATGATTTACTACCCACCCAAAGGACACTTTCAAAAGTATTAAAATGCTAAATTAGGACAACAATTATAATTCTGAACTATACTGGGCAAACCTAGATATATGCACACCTTACATATGAAGTGTTAGGAGGCCTAGTGAAGGCAAAAATTAGTCTATATTTCCATTTTATAGACGGGCTTTTGTGTTACACAGTAGTTTAGAATATTATGGGCTTAGATATATTGTGATTGAAGGGGGCACTGGGCCTTTCAGGATCTCCCAATGTAGGAGAGCATTCTCTATACATTAGATTCACAGTAAGTTCCCTAATAATTTCTCTATTCATCAGCTCTATAATCTATTGAAAAATTTTAAAAGCTTTACCAGTATTCTTACTGTTCACTCTTAAAGCTCATTTACCACAAAAGCCAACTGCCTACTATTCATAGCAGAAAGCATAACCTACACCCCTACTTGTTCAGTTCAGTTCAATTCAATTCAGTCACTCAGTCCTGTCTGACTCTTTGAGACTGCATGGACTACAGCAAGCCAGGCCTCCCTGTCCATCACCAACTCCCAGAGTTTACTCAAACGCATGTGCATTGAGTTGGTGATGACGTCCAACCATCTCATCCTCTGTCATCCTTTTCTTCTGCCTTCAATCTTTACAGCATCAGGGTCTTTTCAAATGAGTCAGTTCTTACAATCAGGTGGCCAAAGAATTGGGGTCTCAGCAACAGTTCTTCCAATGAATATTCAGGACTGATTTCCTTTAAGATGGACTGGTTGGATCTTGTTGCTGTCCAAGGGACTCTCAAGAATCTTCTCCAACATCACAGTTCAAAAGCATCAACTCTTCAGTGCTCAGCTTTCTTTAGAGTCCAACTCTCACATCCATACATGACTACTGGAAAAACAATAGCTTTGACTAGACAGAACTTTGATGGCAAAGTAATGTCTCTGCCTTTTAATATGCTGTCTAGATTGGTTATAACTTTCCTTCCAAGGAGTAACCATCTTTTAATTTCATGTCTTCAGTCACTATGGAAATATAAACAAAATTTTGCCTAATTTTTGATTTTGGAGCCTAAAAATAAAGTGTGCCACTGTTTTCACTGTTTTCTGATCTATTTGCCATGATGTAATGGGAACAGATGTCATGATCTTAGTTTTCTGAATGTTGAGATTTAAGCCAACTTTTTCACTCTCCTCTTTCACTTTCAAGAAGCTCTTTAGATCTTCTTTGCTTTCTGCAATAAGGGTGGTATAATCTGCATATCTGGGGTTATTGATATTTTCCTGGAAATCTTGATTCCAGTTTGTGCTTCATCCAGCACATCATTTCTCATGATGTATTCTGCATATAAGTTAAAAAAGCAGAGTGACAATATACAGCCTTGATGCACTCTTATTTGGAACCAGTCAGTTGTTCCATGTCCAACTCTAACTGCTGCTTCCTGACCTGCATACAGATTTCTCAGGAGGCAGGTGAGTTGGTCTGGTATTTCCATCTCTTTCAGAATTTTCCACATGTATTGTGATCCACACAGTCAAAGGCTTTGGCTTAGTCAATAAAGCAGAAATTGATGTTGTTCTGGAACACTCTTGCTTTTTCGATGATCCAACAGATGTTGGCATTTTGATCTCTGGTTCCTCTACCTTTTCTAAATCCAGCCTGAACATCCAGAAGTTCATGTACTATTGAAGCCTGGCTTGCAGAATTTTGAGAATTACTTTGCTAGCATGTGAGATGAGTGCAACTGTGTGGTAGTTTGAGCATACTTGGTATTGTCTTTCTTTGGGATTGAAATGAAAACTGACGTTTTCCAGTCTTGTGGCCACAGCTGAGTTTTCTAAATTTGCTGGCATGTTGAGTGCAGCACTTTAAGAGCATCATCTTTTAGGATTTGAAGTACCTCAGTTGGAATTCCATCTCCTCTACTAGCTTTGTTCATAGTGATGCTTCCTAAGGCCACTTGACTTTGAATTCCAGGATGTCTGGCTCTAGATGAGTGATCACACCATTGTGGTTATCTAGGTCATGAAAATCTTTTTTATATAGTTCTTCTGTGCTTTCTTGTCACCTCTTCTTAGTATCTTCTGCTTCTGTTAGGTCCATACCATTTCCGTCCTTTATTGTGCCCATTTTTGCCTGAAAAGTTCCCTTGGTATCTTTAATTTTCTTGAAGAGACTTTTAGTCTTTCCCATTCTACATCCCATGATCATCATTTTCCTAAAAGTCTTAGCAATCTTGCTGAAAGTAGTGCTTTCTGGAGGCTATAATTTCAGACAGAATAAAAAGTTTGCCCAAAGATTTTAGACAAACATTCAACCTTTCCAAAGGCCTCATAATACTTAAGAATTAACTGCAGCCATTTGATCTTATGCTTTTAGTACAAGTTACTTTTGTGTCCAGCACTACAGTGCAAGGTACTCAGTTATTATTTTTATAGCAGAGTCCATATGTGTTCACTAGCACCATAGTTACCCCAGGAAATAAATTATATCAGAGACACTGCCCGTTTAAAGGGTTACATGCATAACAATAAATCAGTGACAATGAGTTGTGATTCAAGTGACCTTAAATTAAATCTAAGCTACTATTATAAGCAGAATGATATCATGATAGCTCCAAGTATTTTCAAAGTGCAAACAGCTTTTTTTTTTTCTTTAAGTGTCAAAATTGCCTATCACTGTCAGTTACCTCCAGCATGGAGGAGTCATTGAAAATCAGGTGCTCTGAATGGTCCAGTGAGTCATATATTAGACATTGCTCTTGTTTTTGCCTTTTTGGTAAACTTGGAATAGAAATCAGAGTGCGTTAATTTTTGGTTGTTTTGCTTTAAATTTTTAGTGTTATAAAAAGTATCAAAGTATTTTACACGGTTTTCATGATAACTAAGTCATACCCAATATTTACAAAACTTATTCTGTGGAGGTCAAAATGCTTTATATCCTAAAGAATCTCCATTAAACACACACACTCACACTCTCAGGCATGTAGAAATAAATGTAGTTTTCTTCCCATTGTATACAGCCTGTAAGATGAGAAATTTGCCAGGTTTAATTCTGTTCTCTCATCACTTGTTTCTCATCTGTACATGGCCTGTTTCTCCTAGGGGACGTGGGGGAGCCATTCCTCCTCCCCCACCACCTGGACGAGGCATTCTCACCCCTCGAGGGACCACTGTGACCCGTGGTGCTCTTCCAGCGCCCCCTATAGCAAGAGGCGTTCCTACCCCACGAGCCCGGGGGTCACCCACCATGCCAGGATACAGGGCACCCCCTCTGCCAGCCCACAAGGGGTACGAAGAGTATGTAAGTACTCTTGAGAAATCAATTGTTAGGAGGAGTTAAACTGGTTGAGCATCAAGCTAATCTTCAAAGACATTCATATACCATCAGTATAGTAGATGATGTTTGTTGCAGGAAACAAGTGTCATTTGCAACAGAATGTAGTAGTGCATTTAAATGAGGCCATTTTGAGAAAAGATTTCATTGTACAGGTTCCATCACTGTTGTTATTACCAGTTAAATAGCTTACATTTTAAGAAACAAGCTATCTTGAGGTTTTCTTATATTTAGAAGACTTGATTAATTTCAAAAAGAAATAATTATGAACATAATGTGAATAGTCATGTATGTAGAAGATTCTCCTGGGACATGATAAAGATGACTATAACTCAGAAATATTTGACAAATATAATGTGATTATATTACCAACTTTGTTAGTAATTTAAGACCAGGTGGTTGGTTTTTCATTTAATTATCCTACTCAGTGTATGAAAGATAAGAAATTGGCAGGTGTGAATTCAGAGCTCAGTACAGAATGAATATATGAATTGCAGTGTCTCTAAGTACCTCTTCCTCTTCTACTCCTCTGTATTACTTTACACTCCTTTTGAACCTTTCACCTGAGTTGTTAACTTTCTTCTGATCACATGTTCTAGTTTCTGTCTCCATTTGTCCTACTGAATTGTTAATCTTGTTAAAAGGGGAAGTTTCTTATTCACTTCTGTAACCATATTAAGTCCACTGTAAAAGTTTGATTGAATTGACACAACCAGATTATCATCCTATGAAACAGATACATTTTGCCTTTAACCTCTCCAAGGTGTCCATCCACTAACCTATGTGTTTGCTTCATTCTAACATAGATACACTGTCCTTTGTGAATTATTACTTATATAAACTCTTCAGGAACAGTTAGCATCACATTCTATTCATTAAAAGCATATAAATATTTTATGAATTGGTCAATAACCAAGCAAAACTTAATCCTAAAATAAAGTAAAAAATGTTTGCTAGGCATCCCTAAGAACTTTAATGGTTAGAGCATGTTAGTTTTTAGGAAAGTTACTGATTAAAAATGAAACATGGAATAATGTCTCTAAGAGAGAAGAAAAATATTGTTTAATGATCAACTTCTACAGGATAATGGAAATGTGTTCATCTAAGTATCTTTTAAACAACATCAGCTATCAATATTTAAAATCAGTCTGAAAAATTGAAAAATCTGCAGCAGATACTGTATTCTTTCTTCTGAACAAGCCCACGGATCTAGAAACTTAGAACCTGGTCCTGGTCCTACCGACTTTTCAGTGAGACATATGTGCTGCTTCAGAAATAAGTGCTCTTTAAATGAATGAATGAATAATTCACAACAGGGACAGTGGGATTTTGTTGTTTTGTTTTGTTTTCCTTTTTCTTATCTCTGAGGAACCAGGTCTACCATCTTTATGTGTATTGACACTATGATGTTTTTGTCTACCAAACAGAGAGCTAAACAGTCAGATCTTTATCTTATCAATAAATAAATTTACAGCACTTATATGGCACAGTAAAAGAGAACAAGATTGGAAAAACTGTAGTCCTTCATGTAGCTTCAAAAGCATTGTGGCCTTTCACATTCATTCCAATTTGTAGTGAATAAATCAAGGAGTGCAAGGCAAAAACAGTAAGCTGCAAAGGCATAAAGATTTTATGGAAACATGAGCATATTCTGAAAAAGGTTATATTCTGAATTGGAAATTTTAGGAGGATTCTTATAGTAAGTAAAGAATGTCAAGCCTTGTAAATCTGATTTTTAAAACTTAAATTTAAAGTATCAATTCCTTCATTCATTCAGGTTTCAGTAAACCTCTGAATCTAGATCAAGGGTCTGCATCCGTATAAGCACATCCCTGGTTAAGGAAACAGCAAGCAGAAAGGCACTCAGAAGAACCTGCTCAAAATGTTTGGGGATCAGCTAGGAAAACATCAGAACTGGAGAATATGTGACGGAGACAGAGAAGGGCAAAGGCAGGGCAGGCAAATTTATGTTACTATTGGAGAGCTTGAGGCAAGAAAACCACATGAGCAGATTTATGTTTTAAAAGATTTCTTCTGTACACATTGCAGTGGACAGAAAATGCAATGAGATGGGCGCAGGAATAGAAACAAGGCGACTGGTGACATCCTCATGGACAGAACAAGGCTCAGAGGGGTGAGAAGAGATCTATTCTGAGTCTATGGAAATGATCTAGAAGGATTTGATGATGGGACAGAGGGAGAATGTGTGCAAACAGAAAGGAGTAAAAGATAACTTTGTGAAGTTTTGTGAAATGTAGGTTAAACTTACCAACCAGATAAAATTGAGGTGTCATTTGTTGAATTTTCGAGTACAGGGTGGTGGGGGTGGGAGGAATGGAAAGGTTGTTGGAGATCTAGTGAAGTGTTTGGCTTTCAGGAAAGTCTGTCGTGTTGCTGGGTGGACCTTACCTGACTTTAAAAACAGAAAGCAGCATCCCACAGTTTGAATTCAAACTGTGTCACTAGCTTGTAATTTAGAACAGTCTGGGTACTAGATTTCCTCTTCTATAAAATGGGGATAATCATTTCAGCCTCACAAGACTCCACTGAATATTAGAAATAAACATCCATAAGCACTTAAAACATAAGTATTCATGAGTACCCAGAAGATTATAGACAGTAAATAAGAAGTAACTATTATAAAAATTTCATCATGTATCATACTCTACAGTTTCCCCCTAGGTAAATTATGGACCCACTGAAGTCACAAATATTTATTTACTTTTTGTAAATTAACCTGGCAAATTAGTTGTTTTCAAATAGAGAAGCTGTGTCATCTTCTTTTAATGATAAATAAATAAGTGAACAAACAAACATGGGGAGATGCTGTGTTGATGAAAACATTCAGTAAACTATCTATAATAGGAATAAAATAGAGTTTTACTGGAGCCAAACTGAAGACAGTAACCCAGAAGACAGCTTCCAAGATTACCCTCAAGAACTGTTCAGGATAAGCAGGGTTTTCAGCATAGTTTTATCTCTTGCCAGAAGAAGGAACACCAAACAAGTTAAGGATTCTTCCCTTCAAGTTTTCTGAAAAGCCAGATCAACACACACAGGTAGTCAGCATGGCCCTGGCACATGCAAAGGGAGTCTTATCAACCAGCAGGACTAACACTGGTGTCCTGGGAAGGGAAGCATTTAATCTTATTGTAAACTTGGACATTTTTTTTTCCACTTCTGGTCATTGCACACTTTTATTTAATAATTAAAGTAGATGTACAATGTATGTTATCAAACAAACTATTCTCTTTAGCAAAAAAGTCAAGCTAACGTGTATAAGCCAGAATGACTTCCCTACACCTCAGCATGTGAACATTTCTTTTACTGGATGTCATGAAGTCCAGTAATAAGAATGCCATCAGGGCTGAAGAAACAGCTAGACTGAGGCACTAGTGTCTCCCCACATTTCCTCTCTATTTTCTTTGCACGTATGTTTCATCCCACGCTAATGTACAGACTGGATATTTGGCTTCTCTGATCAACTTGGCTCAGCTAGTGGTGAAATACTTCCACCCTAGGACTGCAGCATCTACACGTCCAGTTCTCCTCACTGGCAGATACTGGCTGGCTGGCTGAATCGAATTCAGATACCTGGGTAGGAGAATCATATTCACTTGGGCATGCCAGGTGTCTATGACTATAGAACAAGAGTTTCAGGAAATCAGATCTGGGATCTACACTCATTAGCCACCAGTGACATGGGTGGTTCAGGTGTGAAGTTCACTGATACAAGTTCATGGATACAAGCACGGTTCCTGGGGACTCAGCCCCAAGTGTCATATGGAGAGACATCAGTTTCCACAGAAGGAGAAAAATATTATAAACTTTGCAGATATCCTAACTATACCTTTAATAGCATACTGTTGGTAATAAGTAAAAGGAGATATTATCTCTTTAAAAACTTATACTTTATTAAAACCTGTCATATTTTCTATAAATAATCCTGAATACATACAATGTTGAACACGTGGCTGATAATCTCTGACACTAGTTTTTGATATCTCCATCCAAACCCAGATTAACATTCAAAGGCTGCTGCTCTCTGCTTTAATTTTAAACAAATTGAGTCCTCTTAAACAAAAAGTTTGTCTCTCAGTAGTAAAATAACAGGACCATGATAAGTTGATGGTGCAAATATCAAAGGAGTTATTCACTTTAAGATAAAATTTCTTAGACAAGTTTCCCTTTAAAGTGACACTACAGAGCAATTCACTCTTCACAATTTTCTTCCTTCCCTGCTAAGGCTCTGATCACATAGACTGTCTACATGTGGCCAGATCATCTCTTTGCAGCTCACCGTCAATGAGACTGCTGTTTAAAACCATCATTAGTATTAGTAGAGACATTACTTTGCTGACAAAGTTCCATCTACTCAAAGCTATGGTTTTTCATTTCTTTCTTTTTTTTTTAATTAATTTATTTTTTAAAGGATAATTGTTTTATACAATTTTTCTGTTTTCTGTCAAACCTCAACATGAATCAGCCATAGGTATACATATATCCCCTCCATTTTGAAACTCTCTCCCATATCCCTTCCCATCCCACCCCTCTAGTTTGATACAGAGCACCTGTTTGAGTTTCCTGAGCCATACAGAAAATTCTCGTTGGCTATCTATTTCATATATGGTAATGTAAGTTTCCATGTTACTCTTTCATACATCTCATCCTCTCCTCCCCTCTCCTCATGTTCATAAGTCTATTTTCTATGTCTGTTTCGCCATTGTTGCCCTGTAAATAAAATTTTCAGTACCATTTTTCTAGATTCTGTATATATGTGATAGAATATGGTATTTATCTTTCTCTTTCTGACTCACTTCACTCTGTATAATAGGTTCTAGGTTCATCCACCTCATTAGAATTGACTCAAATGCATTCTTTTTTATGGCTGAGTAATATTTTGCTGTGTATATATGCCACAAATTCTTTATTCATTCATCTGATGATGGACATCTAGGTAGCTTCCATGTTCTAGCTATTGTAAATAGTGCTGCAGTGAACAATAGGATACATGTGTCTCTTTCAATTTTGGTTTCCCCAAGGTATATGGCTAGGGGTGGAATTGCTGGGTCATATGGAAGCAACAGTTAGAACTGGCCATGGAACAACAGACTGGTTCCAAATAGGAAAAGGAGTACATCAAGGTTGTATACTGTCACCCTGCTTATTTAAATTATATGCAGGGTATATGAGAAATGCTGGGCTGGAAGAAGCACAAGCTGGAATCAAGATTGCCAGGAGAAATATCAATAACCTCAGATATGGAGATGACACCACCTTTATGGTAGAGAGTGAAGAGGAACTGAAAAGCCTCTTGATGAAGGTGAAAGAGGAGAGTGAGAAAGTTGGCTTAAAGCTCAACATTCAAAAAATGAAGACCATGGCATCCAGTCCCATCACTTCATAGGAAATAGATGGGGAAACAATGGAAACAGTATCAGACTTTTTTGGGCGGGGCTCCAAAATCACTGCAGATGGTGACTGCAGCCATGAAATTAAAAGACACTTACTCCTTAGAAGGAAAGTTATGACCAACCTAGATAGCATATTACAAAGCAGACATTACTTTGCCAACAAAGATCCATCTAGTCAAGGCTATGGTTTTTCCAGTAGTCATATATGGATGTGAGAGTTGGACTGTAAGGAAAGCTGAGCACCAAAGAATTGATGCTTTTGAACTGTGGTGTTGGAGAAGACTCTTGAGAATTCCTTGGACTGCAAGAAGATCCAACCAGTCCATCCTAAAGGGGACCAGTCCTGGGTGTTCATTTGAAGGAATGATGCTGAGGCTGAAACTCCTATACTTTGGCCACCTCCTGCAAAGAGCTAACTCATTGGAAAAGACCATGATGTGGGAGGGTTTGTTGTATAAACTCCATGTGTTTGTGTTTCTTAGTTTTTTTTTTTTTTCCTTGTAATTGATATCTAGTCTGATAGCATTGTCATCAGAGGAGATGCCTGATGTGGTTTCAATTTTCTTAAATTTACTGAGGTTTGATTTGTGACCCAAGATGTGGTCTATCCTGGAGAATGTTCCAAGTGCACTTGAAAGGAAGGTATATTTCCCTGCATTTGGATGGAATGTCCTGAAGATATCGATAAGATCCATTTCATGTAATGTATCATTTAAGACTTGCATTTCCTTCTTAATTTTCTGTTTGATGATCTGTCCTTCGGTGTGAGTGCGGTGGTAACGCCTCCCACTATTATTTTGTTACTGTCAACTTCTCCTTTTATGTCTGTTAGTGTTCGTTTTATGTATTGAGGTGCTCCTATGTAGGGTGCATAGATATTTACAATTGTTATGTCTTCCTTTTGGATTAATCCCTTTATCATTATGTGGTGTCCTCCCTTATCTCTTGTAATTGTCTTGAGTTCTGTTTTGTCTGATATGAGGATTGCTACTCAAGCTTTCTTTTGCTTCCCATTTGCGTGGAATATATTTTTCCTCTCACTTTCAGGCTACATGTGTCTTGAGGTCTGAAATGAGTTCCCTGTAGACAGCATATGTGTCAGTTTTTGTTTGTTTGTTTGTATTCATTCAGAGAGTCTGTTTTGGTAGGAGCATTTAATCCATTTACATTTAAAGTAACTAAGCACAGGTGGCTGTGGCTGGTGCACTAAGCACAGCTGAGAGGAGCTACCCCATGTCCGAGGTCAGGGGCAGCGACCTAGAGTGCCAGGCTGTGACGGTACAGGAACAACTGAGAGAAGCTACCCTGCGTCCGAGGTCAGGGGTCGAGAGGAGCTACCCCGCGTCCAAGGTCAGGAATGGTGGCTGGGAGGAGCTATACCACATCTGAGGTTGGGGGCAAGAGTCAAGAGGAGCTACACCATGTCTGAGGCCGGGGACGGTGGCCAAGAAGAGATACCCCACGTCCGAGGTCAGGGGCGGCAACTGAGAGGAGCCACTCCGTGTCCAAAGCCAGGGGCGGCACCCGAGGCCAGAGGCAGTGGCCGGGAGGAGTAACCCCATGCATGAGCCCAGGGCGGCGACCGGGAGGAGCAAGTCCACACCTGAGGCCAGAGGCGGTGGCCGGGAGGAGTAACCCCATGTCCAAGGAGTGGTGGCTGCACAGGCACAGGATGGCCTAGAGGAGCCATCCCAGGTTGAAGGTCAGGAAGGGTGGAAGTGAGGAGATACCCCTCATCAAAGGTAAGGAGCAGCAGCTGCACTTTGCTGGAGCAGCCGTGAAGGGATACCCCACACCCAAGGTAAGAGAAACCCAAGTAAGATGGTAGGTGTTGCAAGAGGGCATCAGAGGGCAGACACACTGAAACCATACTCACAGAAAACTAGTCAATCTAATCACACTAGGACCACAGCCTTGTCTAACTCAATGAAACTAAGCCATGCCTGTTGGGCAACCCAAGACTGGCAGGTCATGGTGGAGAGGTCTGACAGAATGTGGTCCACTGGAGAAGGGAATGGCAAACCACTTCAGTATTCTTGCCTTGAGAACCCCATGAACAGTATGAAAAGGCAAAATGATAGGATACTTGCCGGGGTCCAGCCCCGGTGGATCCAGGGAATTCAAAGGGTGGACGGAGTCGACGATTGATTTAGAAAGAGATAGATAAGGAAAGAATGTTGTAGATAAGAAAATAGAGGAGAGAAGAAAAGAGGCTGATGTTCCTTGGTTTATACAGAAAACCCATAAAGTCTCAAGACAAGAGACTTGCACTGTGTACATAAGGTGACAGGTGCCCTCCCGGTCTCCTGAGGGAGTGAAGGCACAGGGCACCTTCCTGTTCAGATCTTAGAAACCCAGGCAAATAAGTAGACATGGCGGACCTCTGTATTCCAGATGGGAACTAGCCTGAAGGAGAGAGTAAGAGGAGGAGAGAATGATTGACACAGGGAGACCAAGCTGTTTCAGTGAGCAAGGCCCCAATAACTTTATTTTTTAAAAGAACTTTATACCTTTCCCACAAATGATGTTGTGTACATTATCTTCTGGCCTTGGAGGCCTGTGAAACATTCCTCTTTTGATAAAGGCTGCTCAACCAGAAAACTTATTTTCCCTTGAAGTATTTTTTCTTTATATTTCTAATCTATGTCAGCCTCAGAAAGTATCAAACAAAGTTATTTTCACGAAGCAAAGGTGCAGTAAGTTACAACAAAGAAAGAACCAATTAGCTCAAAAGTCTGATGTGGTCAGTTTCAAGGCTACACTTGTTTTTCTTACATTCTAACTATGTTAATGAATGTGCTCCCAGGTGCACAGTGGATAAGAGATATGGGAAATTAGCAACAAGCATTGGCTCAACAGTGAAATCTTACACCAGCGCTACTCTAATAACTTTTAACTCTTTGAAAGGCTTTATGTTTTAGGCTTCCCGTGCCTCTCACAGTTGGGGGGGGGTGCTGTAAACAATCACATGCATAGTTGTAAAAGTCCAGGTAAGGCAAGTTAGAGAGCCATCAGAGGGGTTTGAGCTAAAACACTCCTTTTATATGCAGGAGACTGTTAACTGGAGCCCTAAGTTAATTATTTTTAGAGGAAGGTGATCGGGGATGGCCCCCTGTTATGTCAGGAGAGTGGAAAGCACAGTACAATAAGGCAGGCAGACTTTGGTTTTTTGGGGGTAGATGCTCGAGAAAATTCAGCGAGCATCCCTTAAGGCCTGAGTCACCTTTGTCTGTCGGACCACTTAACCTCATGACCTTTGCCATGGGCGAGACTCCTCGTGCTGGCTCCTGGCAGATACTGAAAGAGGAACTCCCCAGGTCAATTGGTGCCCAATATGCTACCAGAGATCAGTGGAGAAATAACTCTAGAAATAATGAAGGGATGGAGCAAAAAAAAAAAAAAAAACCACCAATACCTAGCTGTGGAAGTGACTGGTGATAGAAGCAAGGTCCGATGTTGTAAAGAGCAATATTGCATAGGAACCTGGAATGTCAGGTCCATGAATCAAGGCAAATTGGAAGTGGTCAAACAAGAGATGGCAAGAGTGAATGTTGACATTCTAGGAATCAGTGAAATAAAATGGACTGGAATGGGTGAATTTAACTCAGATGACCACTATATCTACTACTGCAGGCTTGAATCCCTCAGAAGAAATGCAGTAGCCATCATGGTCAACAAAAAAGTCCGAAATGCAGTACTTGGATGCAATCTCAAAAATGACAGAATGATCTCTGTTCGTCTCCAAGGCAAACCATTCAATATCACGGTAATCCAAGTCTATGCCCCAACCAGTAATGCTGAAGAAGCTGAAGTGGAATGGTTCTATGAAGACCTACAAGATCTTGTAGAACTAACACCCAAAAAAAGATGTTTTTTTTTTTTTCATTATATGGGACTGGAATGCAAAAGTAGGAAGTCAAGAAACACCTGGAGTAACAGACAAATTTGGCCTTGGAATGCGGAAGGAAGCAGGGCAAAGACTAATAGAGTTTTGCCAATAAAATGCACTGGTCATAGTAAAACTCTCTTGCAACAACACAAGAGAAGACTCTACACATGGACATCACCAGATGGTCAACAACAAAATCAGATTGATTATATTCTTTGCAGCCAAAGATGGAGAAGCTCTATACAGTCAACAAAAACAAGACCAGGAGCTGACTGGCTCAGATTATGAACTCCTTATTACCAAATTCAGGCTTAAATTGAAGAAAGTAGGGAAAACCACTAGACCATTCAGGTATGACCTAAATCAAATCCCTTATGATTATACAGTGGATGTGAGAAATAGATTTAAGGGCCTAGATCTGATAGATTGCCCGATGAACTATGGAATGTGGTTCGTGACATTGTACAGGAGACAGGGATCAAGATCATCCCCATGGAAAAGGAGTACAAAAAAGCAAAATGGTTGTCTGGGGAGGCCTTCAAATAGCTGTGAAAAGAAGAGAAGCAAAAAGCAAAGGAGAAAAGGAAAGATACAAGCATTTGAACGCAGAATTCCAAAGAATAGCAAGAAGATATAAGAAAGCCTTCTTCAGGTATCAATGCAAAGAAATAGAGGAAAAGAAAAGAATAGGAAAGACTAGAGTTCTCATCAAGAAAATTAGAGATATCAAGGGAACATTTCATGCAAAGATAAGCTCGATAAAGGACAGAAATGGTATGGACCTAACAGAAGCAGAAGATATTAAGAAGAGGTGGCAAGAATACACAGAAGAACTGTACAGAAAAAGATCTTTATGACCGAGATAATCACGATGGTGTGATCATTCATCTAGAGCCAGACATCCTGGAATGTGAAGTCAAGTGGGCCCTAGAAAGCATCACTATGAATAAAGCTAGTGGAGCTTATGGAATTCCAGTGGAGCTATTTCAAATCCTGAAAGATGATGCTTTGAAAGTGCTGCACTCAATATGCCAGCAAATTTGGAAAACTCAGCAGTGGTCACAGGACTGGAAGAGGTCAGTGTTCATTCCAATGCCAAAGAAAGGCAATGCCAAAGAATGCTCAAACTACCACACAATTGCACTCATCTCACACCCTAGTAAAGTAATGCTCAAAATTCTCCAAGCCAGGCTTCAGCAATACGTGAACCGTGAACTGCCTGATGTTCAAGCTGGTTTTAGAAAAGGCAGAGGAACCAGAGATCAAATTGCCAACATCCGCTGGATCATGGAAAAAGCAAGAGAGTTCCAGAAAGACATCTATTTCCGCTTTATTGACTATGTCAAAGCCTTTGACTGTGTGGATCACAATAAACTGTGGAAAATTCTGAGAGACATGGGAATACCAGACCACCTGACCTCCCTCTTGAGAAATCTGTATGCAGGTCAGGTGTAACAGTTAGAACTGGACATGGAACAACAGACTGGTTCCAAATAGGAAAAGGAGTATGTCAAGCTGTATATTGTCACCTTGCTTATTTAACTTATATGCAGAATACATCTTGAGATACGCTGGACTGAAGAAACACAAGCTGGAATCAAGATTGTCGAGAGAAATATCAATAACCTCCAAGATGCAGATGACACCACCCTTATGGCAGAAAGTGAAGAGGAACTAAAAAGCCTCTTGATGAAAGTGAAAGAGGAGAGTGAAAAAGTTGGCTTAAAGCTCAACATGCAGAAAACGAAGATCATGGCATCCCGTCCCATTATTTCATGGGAAATAGATGGGAAAACAGTGGAAACAGTGTCAGACTTTATTTTCTTGGTCTCCAAAATTACTGCAGATGGTGACTGCAGCCATGAAATTAAAAGACGCTTACTCCTTGGAAGAAAAGTTATGATCAACCTAGATAGCATATTCAAAAGCAGAGACATTACTTTGTCGACTAAGTTCTGTCTAGTCAAGGCTATGGTTTTTCCAGTAGTCATGTATGGATGTGAGAGTTGGACTGTGAAGAAAACTGAGTGGTGAAGAATTGATGCTTTTGAACTGTGGTGTTGGAGAAGACACTTGAGAGTGCCTTGGTCTACAAGGAGATCCAACCAGTCCATTCTGAAGGAGATCAGCCCTGGGATTTCTTTGGAAGGAGTGATATTAAAGCTCAAACTCCAATACTTTGGCCACCTCATGCAAAGATTTGACTCATTGGAAAAGACTTTGATGTTGCAAGGAATTGGGTGCAGGAGGAGAAAGGGACAACAGAGGATGAGATGGCTGGATGGCATCACTGACTCAATGGATGTGAATCATACAATTAAAATAAATAAATTTATATTAAAAAATATTCATCTTGGGTAACTAAAGTAGCTATTGATATATATGTTCCTATTGCCATTTTCTAATTGTTTGGTGTTGGTTTTGTAGACCTTTTTTTCTTCTGTTTTATTTCTTGACTATAGGAGTCCTTTTAACATTTGTCATAAAGCTGGTTTGGTGGTACTGAATTCTCTTAACTTTTGCTTGTCTGAAAAGCTTTTTATTTCTCTGTCAATTTTTAATGAGATCCTTGCTGGGTACAGTAATCTTGGTTGTAGATTTTTCCCTTTTAGTACCTTAAATATATTCTACCATTCCCTTCTGGCTTGCAGAGTTTCTACTGAAAGATCAGCTGTTAAAAGTATGAGCTTTCCCTTGTATGTAACTTGTTGCTTTTCCCTTGCTGCTTTTAATATTCTTTCTCTGCGTTTAGTATTTGTTAGTTTGATTAGTATGTGTCCTTGGGCTTATCCTGTATAGGACTTTTTGTGTCTCTTGGAATTAATGGGCTATTTCCTTTTCCATGTTGGGGAAATTTTCAACTATAATAGCTTCAAAATTTTTCTTACACCCTTTCTTTCTCTTTTATTCTTCTGGGACCCCTCTAGTTCGAATGTTGGTGCTTTTGATATGGTCCCAAAGGTCTCTGAGACTGTCCTCAGCTCTTTTCATTCTTTCTATTTTATTCTACTCTTTAGAAGTTATTTCCACCATTTTATCTTCCAGCTCACTGAGTCATTCTTCTGCTTCAGATATTCTGCAATTGATTCCTTCTGGTGTATTTTTAATTTCAGTAATTGTGTTATTTGTCTCTTTATGCTTATTCTTTAATTTTTCTAGGTCTTTGTTAATTAATTATTGCGCTTTCTCCATTTGTTCTCAAGGCTTTTGATCATCTTTACTATCATTATTCTGAATTCTTTTTCAGGTAATTTTCCTATTTCCTCTGTGTTTATTTGGACTTCTGTGTTTCTAATTTGTTCCTTCATTTGTGCAGTATTTCTTTGCCTTTTCATTTTCTTTTTTTAAGTTATTGAGGTCTCCTTTCCCTGGCTTCAAGGAAAGTTGAATTATTTCCTTGAAGAAGGTTGAATTATTTCTTCCTTTTGGTTTCTGTCCTCCTAAGGTTGGTCCAGTGGTTTGTGTGAGTTTTGTATAGGGTGAGATTTGTGATGAGTTTTTATTTGTTTGTTTGTTTTTCCTCTGATAGACAGGCTGAGTGAAATGGTACTCCTATATGCTTATGATTGGGTTTGTATTTTTGTTTTGTTTATTGTTTAGATGAGGCGACCTGCATGGGGAGCTACTGTTGGTTGGGTGATGCTGGGTTTTGTATTCAAGTGGTTTCCTTTGTGTGAGTTCTCAGTATTTTACACTCCCTAAGGTTAGTTTTCTGATAGGCTAGGGTATTGTAGTCAGTGTTCCCACTGCAAAGGCTCAGGCTTTGATCTCTGGTCGAGAACGAATGTTCCATAACTGGTTTGGTATAGCACTAAGGGAGAGTAAAACAAATATCCAAAAATAAGAAACCAAAGATGAACCCCAGACTAATGGCAGTTACCAAATCAGGCAAATAATAATTAAAATAATAGAATATACACATATGCATATACACTTATGTGCAAAGTGAAAACAGTCCAACAAAATAAAGTACATTAGATTGGTCCAGTGAACAAACATAATAAAGAAAAAATTATATTTGCCAGTTAAGAACAAAACTAACTTAAGAACAAACTGGAAAACAAAACTAAAGCAAGGTGTCAAGTGGGGAATAAAGCAATGAAAACAAAACTAACAAATAATTGAAAGGAAAGAAAGAATAGACATGCAAAGGTAAATGGAGGTAGATGAGGAAGATTTATATACATTAAAGTTTAACTGTAAGAAGAAAAGAACAGTAAAAAAGGCAAATGAAGGAATAAATGTAGAAAAAGTATAATAGGTTTTAAAAATTAAAATCATAAAAAAGAAAAAAAAAGAGAAACAAAAAAGCAGAGGAAGAAAGAAAAAGGGAGGAAAAAAAGGAAAACTCCACAGAACTGCAAAAGCCCAAAACAGAGGCAGAGATTTATAACAATAATAGAAAATATGACTGAATATACACATATACACCCATAAGCCAAATCAAAACAGTCCAACAAAAATTAAGTACAGTAGATTGACCCGGTGAACAAAGGAAACCGAAAATTATATCTACCATAACAAAAGTAATTAAAACACAAAATGGAAAAGAAAACAAAAGCAGGGTGCCAATTGCTGAATAAAGCAATGAAAATAAAACTAACAAATATGTTTTGAGGAAAAGAGAGGAAGAAATGAAAGAAAGAATAAATATGCAAAGTTAAATAGAGGTAGATAAAGAAGATTTATATACGTTAAAGATTAACTGCAAGGAGAAAAGAATAGTAGGGAATGTGCACAAGGGAATAAATGTAGACTAATAATAGGTTTAAAAAATTGAAATTTAAAATGAGGAAAAGAGAAAAGAAAGAAGAAAACTCCACAAAACTGCAAAAGCCCAACATAGAGGCAGAGGTTTAAACAACAACAAAAATCTGTGACTGAGAAAAAAAAAAGAAAAGAAAAGCTCAAACTCTTAATTGGATTTCTTAGTGACAATAAGATCAACAACTACAACACGGGGGAGGGGGGAGGGGAAGGAAGAAAAGAAAAAAGAAATCCAAAAGAATCTACAGAACAAGTAAAACAATTAAGAATAATAAATGTTTTTTCTTGAGTCACTCTTCTCAGAGTCCTTTCTTGTGCTTACCTCCCTAGAATGCCCTCCAACACTGTGTTGATCTCCTGACCTGCTGTGGAAGGTGCTCAGATTCTAATCTGGTCCTATGCTTCTATGTTCTTGCCTCCGATGTCCACAACTGTCAGAGCTAGTTCATTTTCTTTTGTGGGAACACTCAATGTCCTTTTATATATTCCATAGACACAGAGTCTGCCTTTTTGATTGTGTGGATTTAATCTGCAGCTTGTACAAATGGTCTGAAGGTTTTGAGTCTTCTTCCTTAGCCACATTGCCCATGGGTTTCAATTGTGATTTTATTTCCACTTCTGGATATGAGTCATCAACTGGGGTTTAGCTCCTGAGGCTACCCTGGAGGACTTGGCTTTGCCTCTCTGAGGACCAGGTGTGGATGTGGTGCAGCTACTTGGGTCGCAGGGGTGCTGGCAACACCAGATGCTCAGGGCGTTGGCAGCCAAGTTATTAGGAAATATAGAGCTCTTGCCTGGAGAACCCCTTCCCTGACAGAGAAGCTTGAAGGCCAAGGTCTACAGAGTCGCAAAGAGTCAGACAGGACTGAAGTGACCCTGCATGTGACTTCGTTTTTTTTTTTTTTTTTTTTTTTTTTGCCTGTGGCAGTTCTGGCCCAGTGAGGCTTGAGCATGAGGGTAGTGCAGCTGCTTGAAGTAGTACTTTCCTTATTGGAACCATGAAGTGATGAGACCAGATGTCATAACCTTAGTTTTCTGAATGCTGGAGTTTAAGCCAACTTTTTCACTCTCCTTTCATCAAGAGACTCAAGAGACTCTTGAGTTCTTCCTCACTTTCTGTCATAGGGTATTGTCATCTGCATATCTGAGGTTATTGATATTTCTCCTGGCAATCTTGATTCCAGCTTGTGCTTCTTCTAGCCCAGCATTTCTCATGATGTATTCTTCATATAAGTTAAATAAGTGGGGTGACAATACAAAACTTTGATGTACTCCTTTCCTCATTGGAATCAGTCTGATGCTCCATGTCCATTGGAGCTTCAGGTTCAGCATCAGTCCTTCCAATGAATATTCAGGACTGATTTTCTTTAAGATTGACAGGGACTCTCAAGAGTCTTCTCCAACACCACAGTTGAAAAGCATTAACTCTTCAGTGCTTAGCTTTCTTAATAGTCCAACTCTCACATCCATACATGACTACTGGAAAAACAATAGTTTTGACTAGATGAACCTTTGTTGCCAAAGTAACATCTCTGCTTTTTAATATGTTGCCTAGGTTGGTCATAACATTTCTTCCAAGGATCAAGAGTCATTTAACATTTAATTTCATGGCTGCAGTCACCATCTGCATGGTTTTGAAGCCCCCAAAATAAAGTCTGTCACTGTTTCCACTGGTTCCCCTTATATTTGCCATAAAGTGATGGGACCAGATGCCATGATCTTAGTTTTCTGAATACTGAATTTTAAGCCAACTTTTTCACTCCCCTCTTTCACGTTCCTCAAGAGGCTCTTTAGTTCTTCTTCACTTTCTGTCATAAGGGTAGTGTCATCTGCATATCTGAGGTTATTGATATTTCTCCTGGAAAGTTTTATTCCAGCTTGTGCTTCTTCCAGCCCAGCATTTCTCATGATGTATTCTTCATATAAGTTAAACAAGCAGGGTGACAATGCACAACCTTGACGTACAGCTTTCCTTATTGGAACCAGTCTGATGCTCCATGTCTACTTCTAGCTGTTGCTTCATGACCTGCATACAGATTTCTCAAGAGGCAGGTCAGGTGGTCTGGTATTCCCGTTTCTTAGATTTTTTTTTTCTTCTGGAACTCTCTTTCTTTTTTGATGATCCAATGGATATTGGCAATTTGATCTCTGGTTCCTCTGTCTTTTCTAAAACCAGCTTGAACATCTGGAAGTTCACAGTTCATGTATTGTTGAAGCCTGGCTTAGAGAATTTTGAACATAACTTTACTAGCGAGTGAGATGAGTGCAGTTGTATAGTAGTTTGAGCATTCTTTGACATTGCCTTTCTTTGGGGTTGAAATGAAAACTGACCTCTTCCAGTCTTATGGCCACTGCTGAGTTTTCCAAATTTGTTGACATACTGAGTGCAGCACTTTGACAGCATTATCATTTAGGATTTGAAATAGCTCAACTGGAATTTCATCACCTCCACTAGCTTTGTTGGTAGTGATGCTTCCTAAGGTCCAATTGACTTTGCATTCCAGGATGTCTAGCTCTAGGTGAGTGATCACACCATAGTGATTATCTGGGTTATGAAGATCTTTTTTGTATAGTTCTTCTGTGTATTCTTGCCACCTCTTCTTAATATCTTCTGCTTCTATTAGGTCCATACCATTTCAGTCCTTTATTGTTTCCTGTCACATCATAGTATGTATTGTGTCAAGTAGAGACTGTACCTTCTCCAGAAAAGAGAATTATCTTTATGATTATAGGTGTTAAGAGAAATCCCAAAGATGGTAAGCAAAACAGCAGCAGACCAAGATGAATAAAAATTACTTTTTTTTTCCTTTTTAACCAGTATGTGTAAATTAAATTATATTTGCTATTTTATTTTTTATTTGAAAACCTTTTTATTCTAGAAATTTGAGGATCAAGAATATCACTAATATTCAAATACAATTAGTTTAGACATTTATTTGAAAAGGAGAGAGAAGAGCTAGGATGCTCCATGCAAAAAAAAAAAAAAAAAGTGGAGTGGGGATGAAATACAAGACAAGAAGAAGGACTTTCTAAAGCAAACGTGAAATATATGGGGAAATAGTTAGGGGAATCAGTATTCATTTAAAATAGAAGGGAAAATAATACAGGGATAAAGACCTCAAAAGCTGAGATTATAACATCACTGATTGTAATTAAGGGCCACCTGAAAGTTTTTAGGCAGAGGATACAGTATGGTGTAGGAGGATTTTCTAATTCTCAATTGCTAAGGGAGGATTGGAGAACAGAGTAAAGAAAGGGGAAAATATTTAGGAATTCAACCATTGTGAGATTTACTGAGATGTGGCCTTGGCTAGGTGCACAAGGATGGGCTTGGAAATTAGGAAAAGGTAACACTGAAGATGGAAACACTGAAGTCTGACATCAGGGGGATGAGGAAGGAGTCAGGTCAAGTAGTCTAGGCTCAAGCAGAGGTGTGTCTCTGTGTTGGGGGGATTGTTCATGGGGAACAGGAGAAAGGAAGGCTGTGCCAGGGAGGGTGAGCAGTGAAGAACTGACCTCTCAACTTCAGGGAGGAGGCTGCCAAGTGTGCGCACACGGTCAGTTTTCACTCCAAGTCCAAAGAAAGGCAATGCAAAAGAATGCTCAAACTACTGCACAATTGCACTCATCTCATATCCTAGTAAAGTAATTCTCAAAATTCTCCAAGCCAGACTTCAGCAATACATGAACTGTGAACTCCCTGATGTTCAAGCTGGTTTTAGAAAAGGAAGAGGAACCAGAGATCAAATTGCCAACATCTACTGGATCATGGAAAAAGCAAGAGAGTTCCAGAAAAACATCTATTTCTGTTTTATTGACTATGCCAAAGCCTTTGACTCTGTTGATCACAATAAACTGTGGAAAATTCTGAAAGAGATGGGAATACTAGACCACCTAACCTGCCTCTTGAGAAATCTATATGCAGGTCAGGAAGCAACAGTTAGAACTGGGCATGGAACAACTGATTGGTTCTAAATAGGAAAAGGAGTACGTCAAGGCTGTATATTGTCACCCTGATTATTTAACTTCTATGCAGAGTACATCATGAGAAAAGCTGGACTGGAAGAAACACAAGCTGGAATCAAGATTGCCGGGAGAAATATCAATAACCTCAGATATGCAGATGACACCACCTGCATGGAAGAAAGTGAAGAGGAACTAAAAAGCCTCTTGATGAAAGTGAAAGTGGAGAGTGAAAACGTTAGCTTAAAGCTCAACATGCAGAAAACGAAGATCATGGCATCTGGTCCCATTACTTCATGGGAAATAGATGGGGAAACAGTGTCAGACTTTATTTTTGGGGGCTCCAAAATCACTGCAGATGGTGACTGCAGACATGAAATTAAAAGACGCTTACTCCTTGGAAGAAAAGTTATGACCAACCAAGATAGTATATTGAAAAGCAGAGACATTACTTTGCCGACTAAGGTCCGTCTAGTCAAGGCTATGGTTTTTCCTGTGGTCATGTATGGATGTGAGAGTTGGACTGTGAAGAAGGCTGAGTGCCGAAGAATTGATGTTTTTGAACTGTGGTGTTGGAGAAGACTCTTGAGGGTCCCTTGGACTGCAAGGAGATCCAACCAGTCCATTCTGAAGGAGATCAACCTGGGATTTCTTTGGAAGGAAGGATGCTAAAGCTGAAACTCCAGTACTTTGGACACCTTATGTGAAGAGTTGACTCATTGGAAAAGACTCTGATGCTGGGAGAGATTGGGGGCAGGAGAAGAAAGGGACGACCCAGGATGAGATGGCTGGATGGCATCACTGACTCAATGAACATGAGTCTGAGTGAACTCTGGAAGATGATGATGGACAGGGAGGCCTGGCGTGCTGCGATTCACGGGGTCACGAAGAGTCAGACACGAATGAGCGACTGAATTGAACTGAACTGAACTGAACTGAAGGTGTTTTACTTGCTATCAGATGTGATCTTTTGCACATCTGTCACACTTCCACTTGGGTGGTTGTATTAGAGTAAACAAAGTTGCTTGTGGGATCATGCCAAGTGGAGTTTCTGTTGGAGATCTGTAAGTTTGGATTTATCAGTCTAGTTTTATTTGTGTGATTTAGTTATCAGTAGCACTCTTTTGTAGAAATGACTCCAGGGATATTTTTCCCATCTCCTCTGTTGTTTTCATGGATGGAGGTGTGATTCTGCTGTTCATTTGTGATCTCAAGCACTGTTGCTGGAATATGTGGTTATGGTTGGAATAAAAGTGACTGATTGTTTGGGGCCATAAATTATCTGTCAAAATTTCTTCTATGACATTTAGCTCAGCTGGGAAAGAAATTTGATAGAGGCTTCCCCCAATTTGACAATTCTAACCGTCTACACCATAACACTAATGAGATGTGAAACTGAAAGAAAGGCTTCAAAAATATCAGTGTTAAAAATGTTTTCTATCAATCACACTAAAGGGAAAAAATTTGAATTTCTTCACCTCTTCATAGAAAATACTATGTCATATTAGAGATGAAAAAGAACTATGCTTCAAAAAGTAGGGAAAGGTTTAGGGCTATATCAGGCAGTTAATAAAATACTGTATCATTTTCTGGATTTTATGATATTTATAGGATCATCAGCTTTTAAAATTTTGCAGTTGGTATTGATTGCTTTTCTCCCTCAAAATAAATGTTCACTCTAATGTTTAACTTCCATTAATAATTTTGCAACTTTTTTTTCTTAAGGATAGAATGCAAAATTATATAATCTTCAAACCCATGAACTCTGGATCCTATAGAGGAAAACAATGGAAACATTGATAGGAAAGTGTATATATAAGGTTGGAGGGGTCCAGTGGGTATTGTTTAAAGACAAAACTGTTTAATCTTTGTTTAGAGTACTGCAAGTCTATTCTGCAGTGCTTTGCTACAACCATGTTGCTACTATTGATATGTATGCTGTTTCCAGTGGAGATGCTGTCCTTTTAACAAAACCTTTATGGGAGAATTGAGATGTAAGTAATGGCACACAGGTTTGGAAGTGCCCACTGGAGCCTAACACTCTGTGAAAATACACCGCCGACACTATAAATACTCTCTAGCACCTTATGTGTTGGTATAACATGAAAACAAACAAAGAAGTCAAACCAGTGCAAATTCGATTCATGAAGCAGGGCACCCAAAGCTGGTGCTCTGGGACAACCCAGAGGGAGGGGGAAGACAGGGAGGTGGGAAGGAGGTTCAGAACGGTGGGACACATGTACACTCATGGCTGATTCATGTTGATATATGGCAAAAACCACCAAAATATTGTAGAGAAATACGCCTCCAATTAAAATAAAATTTGAAAAAGTGCACAAAATACTTTCTAGCTTTCAAAGACATAGGCATAATTTATTTTTATTTTATTTTATTTTTAAATTAACATTTTAATTGAAGGCTAATTACTTTATCTGATGTTTTTGCTGACAGTTCATAGGCAGACATCAGGGACCTGTATGGGAGCAAGCAAAGCAAGGAGGGATGTCAGCTCAGTTCTGTGCAAGAGGTACTGGTTATATATAATATCATGTTAACCTAATTTATAAAATTCACTTTAGAAAAATTTTGAGAAGATTTTCTTCCCCTAAGCCTATTGGCACTTCAGCACATCCTACCATCTATTTCAAATTTCTAGTAACATTGATAGAACTAGAAAATTCCCTGTGAATGAAGAGTCCTTAAAAGTTCCATGAATGAATTAAGGCTGCCAACCTTAAATTTCATGGTATGGAGTATTTTTTTGACAAGGGAGGGAAATAAGTATTAATAATTGAAATCAAATCTTGTGCCATTTTTTGGAAGGAAAGATTATGAGTCTGAAATATAATGCATTGGAGGAGGAGCTATGTGGTAGGTAATTTTCTGTGTAATAGCTAAGATCCATTAACCAGTGAAAGGAGATTCATATTAGAGTTTCTAGATTGGATATTTGTATTCCATTAAATGTTCTTGTTTAAGTTTCATACTCAGCTCTCAGTTCTGTCACTCAGTCATGTCCGACTCTTTGCCACCCCATGAATCGCAGCACGCCAGGCCTCCCTGTCCATCACCAACTCCCGGAGTTCACTCAGAGTAACTTCCATCGAGTCGGTGATGCCGTCCAGCCATCTCATCCTCGGTCGTCCCCTTCTCCTCCTGCCCCCTATCCCTCTCAGCATCAGAGTTTTTCCAATGAGTCAACTCTTGGCATGAGGTGGCCAAAGTACTGGAGTTTCAGCTTTAGCATCATTCCCTCCAAAGAAATCCCAGAGCTGATCTCCTTCAGAATGGACTGGTTGGATCTCCTTGCAGTCCAAGGGACTCTCAAGAGTCTTCTCCAACACCACAGTTCAAAAGCATCAATTCTTCAGTGCTCAGCTTTCTTCACAGTCCAACTCTCACATCCATACATGACCACAGGAAAAACCATAGCCTTGACTAGATGGACCTTTGTTGGCAAAGTAAAGTCTCTGTTTTTCGATATGCTATCTAGTTTGGTCATAACTTTTCTTCCAAGGAGTAAGCATCTTTTAATTTCATGGCTGCAGTTACCATCTGAAGTGATTTTGGAGCCCCCTAAAAATAAAGTCTGAAACTGTTTCCCCATCTACTTCCCTTGAAGTGATGGGGCCAGATACCATGATCTTCGTTTTCTGCATGTTGAGCTTTAAGCCAACTTTTTCACTCTCCTCTTTCACTTTCATCAAGAGGCTTTTTAGTTTCTCTTCACTTTCTGCCATAAGGGTGGTGGAATCTGTGTGTCTGAGGTTATTGATATTTCTTCTGGCAATCTTGATTCCAACTTGTGATTCCTCCAGCCCAGCATTTCTCATGATGTACACTGCATATAAGTTAAATAAACAGGATGACAATATACAGCTTGACGTACTCCTTTTCCTATTTGGAACCAGTCTGTTGTTCCATGTTCAGTTCTAACTGTTGCTTCCTGTCTTGCATATAGGTTTCTCAAGAGGCAGGTCAGGTGGTCTGGTATTCCCATCTCTTTCAGAATTTTCCACAGTTTATTGTGATCCACACAGTCAAAGGCTTTGGCATAGTCAATAAAGCAGAAATAGATGCTTTTCTGGACTCTCTTGCTTTTTCCATCATCCAGACATATTAACCAGAATGCATTGTAGAATTTTGTTTTGTGGAATGGAATGATTAAGTGCAGGAGGAGAAGGGAGTAACAGACAATAAGATGGTTTGATGTCATCACCAACTTAATGGACATGAGTTTGAGCAAACTCCGGGAGATAGTTAAGGACAGGGAAGCTTGGTGTGCTATTGTCCATGGGATCTCAAAGAGTCAAACACGATGTAGTGATGGAACAACAACTAACATTTTCAATAACTAAAACATGTATGGTAAATGAAGCATTTTTTGAAACTATATTATGGGCAAAATACTACTGTGATTCAAATGCTTATAGGAACTTAGTGATATTTAAACAGTAATAAATATTAAAATATACTCCCAAAGAGTATAACTGTTGTCTTTTAAAATTGTGTACATTTTTCTTTCAAGGTTGAGATTTGAATAAGCTATCCTTCTAGCCTCGTGTTTTAGATTTTTAATCCACTTTAGAAAAGGTCTTAATTCTGGAAAGGATTGAGGGAAAATGGAGAAGAGGGCAGCAGAGAACGAGTTGGTATGACTGAGTTTTTAGCATTACCAGCTCAATGGACATGGACTTGACCAAACTCCAAGAGATAGAGCAAGACAGAGAAGCTTGGAGTGCTACAGTCCATAAGGTCACAAAGAGTGAACATGACTTAGAGATTGAACAACAACAATAAGAAAAGATTTAGATTATTCAATTAGCCACACACTTGAAGATTGTACCTGCACCTTTTTTTTTTCCAGAAAATTCCGTTTATTCAAAATAAGACTTGCAAATAGGAAGACAGTAAATGTATCTCCCCAGAAGTGAGGGAGTCCCTCAATGAATGAAAAGATAAGAGCTCAAATAGTGGACACAATATAATTTTGAAATTAATTGAACTTTGGCATATTTGAGTCTTTTGATGGTGTTCTTAATGTTAATTAATTAAATTTTAATTGGAGGACAATTGCTTTAAAATACTGTGATGCTTTTTTGCCATACATTGGCATGAACCAGTCATGGATGCACATGTATCCCCTGATCCTGAATCCCCCGTCCAGACCACTGGCCTTGAACACTCTGATTCACGCATTGAACTTGCACTGGTCATTGATTATATATATGGCAATATAAATGTTTCAATGCTATTCTCTCAAATCATCCCACCCTTGCCTTCTCCCACAGAGTACAAAAGTCTGTTCTTTACATCTGTGTCTCTTTTGCTGCCTTGCATATAGGATCATCGTTACCATATTTCTAAATTCCATATATATGTGTTAGTATATATTACTGGTGTTTCTCTTTCTGACTTACTTCACTCTGTATAATAGGTGCAAGTTTCATCTGCCTCATTAGAACTCACTCAAATGTGTTCCATTTTATAGCTGAGTAGTATTCCATTTTGTAAATGTACCACAACTTCCTTATCAATTCTTCTGCAGATGGACACCTAGGTTGCTTCCATGTCTCAGATATTGTAAACAGTGTTTCAATGAACATTTGAGTCCATATGTTTCTTTCAGTTCTGCTTTCCTCTGTGTGCATGCCCAGCAGTGGGATTGCTGGGTCATATGGCAATTCTATTTCCAGTTTTTTTTTTTTTTTTTAAGGAATCTCCACACTGTTCTCCAAAGTGGCTGTACCAGTTTGCACTCCCACCAATAGTGCAAGAGGGTTCCATTTTCTCCACACCCTCTCTAGTATTTATTGTTTGTAGACTTTTGAATTACAGCCATTCTGACCAATGTGAGATGATACATGGTTTTGATTTGCATTTCTCTAAAAATGAGTGATACTGAGCATCTTTTCATGAGTTTATTAGCCATATGTCTTCTTTGAAGAAATGTCTGTTTAGTTCTTTGGCCCAAGTTTTAATTGAGTTGCTCATTTTTCTGATATTGAGCTATGTGAACTGCTTGCATTTTTCAGAGATTATTTTTTTTGTCAGTTTCCTATGCTATTATTTTCTCCCATTCCTGCTGGGGGCCAGCGTGAGGAAACCCGCCCATGACAAGGTCATGTGGAAGGAAGCCTGACAAAACGCAAGGACATGATAAGGCTTCAGCGGTACCCCCTGGAATTTCCTGAGCATCCACCCCCCAAGACTTGCTTTACTGTGTTATGCTTTCCACTTACTCTTCTGTCATTAACAGGGGGCTGTCCCCCCACCACCTTTTTCTGGAAAAAATTAGAGCTTTTAGATAATAAATCTCCTGGGCATAATACAAGTGTTTCAATCCAAAAACCCCTCTGATGGCTTTCTAGCCTGCCTGCAGGACTCGTACAACTGCACATGTGATTGTTTGAGGCCTCCTGACCACAGGAAGCACAGGAAGCTTAAAACATTCTAGGAATGTAGGGGCTTCTGAGGAGTCAAAATCATTAGAATAGGACTGATTAAAGGTTTCATTTGTCGAGCCAATACTTGCTGCCAAATTTTCTTATCTTTTACTTGTTGATATAGTTGGTATATAGAAAAAACAAGTAGCAACATTAGATCTTTGAGTTAAGTACCTTCTTTGTTATAACCCACTGTGCCTTTGTTCTATAGAGATGTAACTTTAGTGCTTTAAGGAGATGCAGATTAAAGAAAAACAGTTCAGGGAAATGAAATTAACATTCATTAAGGAAGAGAGCCGAAAAGTGTTAGCAAGCCTCTTGGCCAGAAGATAATGTAAATCACCTGAGACCTTTTGTATACAAAAAGATATACAGAAAGAGTCTGGGCTGCTAACACTACATAATTTTGTATTACCCATTGATCTCTATGTACAATCAGAAAGGTATAAAAGGCCTTTCTAGACAATAGAGGCCAGGGCCAGTCGCTGGACTGGTTTCCCCCGTGTCTCCTCTTTACTCTAATTTCAGGCTGAATTCCCATCTGGAGTGGGGCAGCCCACCAAGTCTACTTAGTTGTCCTGGCTTCTAAGACCTGCTCAAAAGGGAGCCTAAGGTGGGGCACCCTTTGATATTCAAGTGGGCGCCGGTGGCCCAACGTAGATGGTGCAGATCTCATGTCCTGAGATTTTATTGGTCTTCTCCATAAGCCAAGTTATTCAACCTCCTTTCTCCACTAATTTTCCTACTACACTATTTTTTCCTAATCTTATATTAATAAATAAATAAGTCTTTCCTTGCCAATGCCATCCTCACTTCGAATTCCCTGGATCCACTGGGGCTGGCCCCTGGCACATTCCGAAGGCTGCCTTTTCACTTTGCTTACAGTTGCCTTCATTGTGCAAAAGCTTTTAAGTTTAATAGGTACCATTTGCTTATCTTTGCTTTTATTTCCATTACTCTGGGAGGTGGCTCCTACAGCGATCCACCTTCCATTACTCTGAGGTGGATAATAGAGAAACCTTATGTTTCCTCTAAAAGCTTTATAGTTTCTGGTATTACATTTAGATCTTTAATCCATTTGACTTTATTTATGTGTATGGTGTTAGAAAGTATTCTGGTTTCATTCTTCTGCATGTTGTTGACCAGTTATACCAGCACCACTTGTTAAAGAGATTGTGTTTTCTCCATTGTATATTGTTGCCTCCTTTGGCAAAGATAAGGTGTCCATAGGTGTGTGGATTTATCCCTGAGCTTTCTATTTTATTCCATTGATTTACGTTTGTCTTTGTGACAGGACTATACAGTCCTGATAACTGTAGCTTTGTAGTATAGCCTGAAGTCAGACATGATGATTCCTCCAGTTCCAATCTTATTTCTCAACATTGCTTTGAATATTCGAGGTTTGTTTGATTTTCATACAAATTGTGAAATCATTTGTTCTAGTTCTGTGAAAAAACCATTGGTAGCTTGATAGGGATTGCATTGAATCTGTAGATTGCCTTGGGTAGTATACTCATTTTCACTATATTGAGTCTTCCAAGCCATGAACATGGTATACTTCTCCATCTATTTGTGTTCTCTATGAGTTCTTTCTTCAGTGTTTTATAGTTTTCTATAAAACTACAGAAAACTTTCAATAGTTTTATAGACATAGTTTTATAGAAATCATTTTCTATAAGATAAATCAGTTCAGTTCAGTTCAGATGCTCAGTCGTGTCCGACTCTTTGCAACCCCATGAATCGCAGCATGCCAGGCCTCCCTGTCCATCGCCAACTCCCGGAGTTCACTCAGACTCATGTCCATCAAGTCAGTGACACCATCTCATCCTTGGTCATCCCCTTCTCCTCCTGCCCACAATCCCTCCCAGTATCAGAGTCGTTTCCAATGAGTCAACTCGTCACATGAGGTGGCCAAACTACTGGAGTTTCAGCTTTAGCATCATTCCTTCCAAAGAAATCCCAGGGCTAATCTCCTTCAGAATGGACTGGTTAGATCTCCTTGCAGTCGAAGGACTCTCAAGAGTCTTCTCCAACACCACAGTTTAAAAGCATCAATTTTTCGGTGCTCAGCTTTCTTCACAGTCCAACTCTCACATGCATACATGACCACAGGAGAAACCATAACATTCACTGATGGACCTTAGTCAGCAAAGTAATTGTCCCTGCTTTTGAATATGCTATCTAGGTTGGTCATAACTTTCCTTCCAAGGAGTAAGCGTCTTTTAATTTCATGGCTGCAGTCACCATCTGCAGTGATTTTGGAGCCCCAAAAAATAAAGTCTGACACTGTTTCCACTGTTTTCCCATCTATTTCCCATGAAGTGATGCAACTGGATGCCATGATCTTCATTTTCTGAATGTTGAGCCTTAAGCCAACTTTTTCACTTCCAACTTTCACTTTCATCAAGAGGCTTTTTAAGTCCTCTTCACTTTATGCCATAAGGGTGGTGTCATCTGCATATCTGAGATTATTGATATTTCTCCTGGCAATCTCAATTCCAGCTTGTGTTTCTTCCAGTCCAGCGTTTCTCATTACATACTCTGCTTATAAGTTAAATAAGCAGGGTGACAATATACAGCCTTGACGTACTCCTTTCCTTTATTTTTCTTTTTTTGTGGGGAAATTATGTATTTTTGAGGCCTTACAAATTCTAACCATGAAAAAAGTATTTAATTCATTTTATTTATTTATTTATTTTATTTTTTCTTTTGCTTTACAATTCTGTATTGGTTTTGCCATACATTGACATGAATCCACCACGGGTGTACATGCATTCCTAAACATGAACCCCCCTCCCACCCTCCTCCCCACAACATCTCTCTGGGTCAACTCAGTGCACCAGCCCCAAGCGTGCCATATCCTGAATCGGACATAGACTGGCAATTCGATTCTTACATGATATTATACATGTTTCAATGCCATGCTCCCAAATCATCTCACACTCTCCCTCTCCCTCTCAGTCCAAAAGTCTGCTATACACATCTGTGTCTTTTTTGCTGTCCTGCATACAGGGTCATCATTGCCATCTTTCTAAATTCCATATATATGTGTTAGTATACAGTATTGGTGTTTTTCTTTCTGGCTTACTTCACTCTGTATAATCGGCTCCAGTTTCATCCATCTCATCAGAACTGATTCAAATGTATTCTTTTTAATGGCTGAGTAATACTCCATTGTGTATGTGTACCACAGCTTTCTTATCCATTCATCTGCTGATGGACATCTAGGTTGTTTCCATGTCCTGGCTATTATAAACAGTGCTGCAATGAAAATTGAGGTACATGTGTCTCTTTCAATTCTGATTTCCTCCGTGTGTATGGCCAGCAATGGGATTGCTGGTTCATAAGGCAGTTCTATTTGCAATTTTTTAAGGAATCTCCACACTGTTCTCCATAGTGGCTGTACTAGTTTGCATTCCCACCAACAGTGTAGGAGGGTTTCCTTCTCTCCACACCCTCTCCAGCATTTATTGCTTGCAGATTTTTGGATCGCAGACATTCTGACTGGTGTGAAGTGGTACCTCATTGTAGTTTTGATTTGCATTTCTCTAATAATGAGTGATGTTGAGCATCTTTTCATGTGTTTGTTAGCCATCCGTATGTCTTCTGTGGAGAGATGTCTATTTAGTTCTTTGGCCCATTTTTTGATTGGGTCGTTTATTTTTCTGGAATTGAGCTGCATAAGTTGCTTGTATATTTTTGAGATTAGTTGTTTGTCAGTTACTTCATTTGCTATTATTTTCTCCCATTCGGAAGGCTGTCTTTTCACTTTGCTTATATTTTCCTTTGTTTTGCAGAAGCTTTTAATTTTAATTAGGTCCCATTTGTTTATTTTTGCTTTTATTTCCGGAATTCTGGGAGGTGGATCATAGAGGATCCTGCTGTGGTTTATGTTGGAGAGTGTTTTGCCTATGTTCTCTAGGAGTTTTACAGTTTCTGGTCTTACCTTTAGATCTTTAATCCATTTTGAGTTTATCTTTGTGTGCAGTGTTAGAAAGTGATCTAGTTTCATTCTTTTACAAGTGGTTGACCAGTTTTCCCAGCACCACTTGTTAAAGAGATTGTCTTTACTCCATTGTATATTCTTGCCTCCTTTGTCAAAGATAAGGTGTCCATAGGTGTGTGGATTTATCTCTGGACTTTCTATTTTGTTCCACTGATCTGTATTTCTGTCTTTGTGCCAATACCATACTGTCTTGATGACTGTGGCTTTGTAGTAGAGCCTGAAGTCAGGCACGTTGATTCCTCCAGTTCCATTCTTCTTTCTCAAGATTGCTTTGGCTATTCGTGGTTTTTTGTATTTCCATACAAATCTTGAAATTATTTGTTCTAGTTCTGTGAAAAATATCGCTGGAAGCTTGATAGGGATTGCATTGAATTTGTAACTTGCTTTGGGTAGTATACTCATTTTCACTATATTGATTCTTCCGATCCATGAGCATGGGATATTTCTCCATCTATTAGTGTCCTCTTTGATTTCTTTCATCAGTGTTTTATAGTTTTCTATATATAGGTCTTTAGTTTCTTTAGGTAGATATATTCCTAAGTATTTTGTTCTTTTTGTTGCAATGGTGAATGGAATTGTTTCCTTAATTTCTTCTTCTACTTTCTCATTATTAGTGTATACGAATGCAAGGGATTTCTGTGTGTTGATTTTATATCCTGCAACTTTACTATATTCATTAATTAGCTCTAGTAATTTTCTGGTAGAGTCTTTAGTGTTTTCTATGTAGAGGATCATGTCATCTGCACACAGTGAGAGTTTTACTTCTTCTTTTCCAATTTGGATTCCTTTTATTTCTTTTCTGCTCTGATTGCTGTGGCTAAAACTTGCAGAACTATGTTGAATAGTAGTGGTGAAAGTGGGCACCCTTGTCTTGTTCCTGACTTTAGGGGAAATGCTTTCAATTTTTCACCATTGAGGATAATGTTTGCAGTGTGTTTGTCATATATAGCTTTTATTATGTTGAGGTATGTTCCTTCTATTCCTGCTTTCTGAAGAGTTTTTATCATAAATGGATGTTGAATTTTGTCAAAGGCCTTTTCTGCATCTATTGAGATAATCATATGGTTTTTATTTTTCAATTTGTTAATCTGGTGAATTACATTGATTGATTTGCGGATATTGAAGAATCCTTGCATTCCTGGGTTAAAGCCCACTTGGTCATGGTGTACGATCTTTTTAATGTGTTGTTGGATTCTGATTGCTAGAATTTTGTTGAGGATTTTTGCATCTATGTTCATCAGTGATATTGGCCTGTAGTTTTCTTTTTTTTTTGTAGCATCTTTGTCAGGTTTTGGTATTAGGGTGATGGTGGCCTCATAGAATGAGTTTGGAAGTTTCCCTTCCTCTGCAATTTTCTGGAAGAGTTTGAGTAGGATAGGTGTTAACTCTTCTCTAAATTTTTGGTAGAATTCAGCTGTGAAGCTGTCTGGACCTGGGCTTTTGTTAGCTGGAAGATTTCTGATTACAGTTTCAATTTCCGTGCTATGATGGGTCTGTTAAGATTATCTATTTCTTCCTGGTTCAGTTTTGGAAAATTGTGCTTTTCTAAGAATTTGTCCATTTCTTCCACGTTGTCCATTTATTGGCATATAATTGCTGATAGTAGTCTCTTATGATCCTTTGTATTTCTGTGTTGTCTGTTGTGATCTCTCCATTTTCATTTCTAATTTTATTGATTTGATTATTCTCTCTTTGCTTCTTGATGAGTCTGACTAATGGTCTGTTAATTTTATTTATCCTTTCAAAGAACCAGCTTTTGGCTTTGTTGATTTTTGCTATGGTCTCTTTTGTTTCTTTTGCATTTATTTCTGCCCTAATTTTTAAGATTACTTTCCTTCTGCTAACTCTGAGGTTCTCCAATTCTTCCTTTTCTAGTTGCTTTAGGTGTAGAGTTACGTTATTTATTTGACTTTTTTCTTGTTTCTTGAGGTATGCCTGTATTGCTATGAACTTTCCTCTTAGCACTGCTTTTATAGTGTCACACAGGTTTTGGTTTGTTGTGTTTTCATTTTCATTAGTTTCTATGCATATTTTGATTTCTTTTTGATTTCTTCTGTGATTTGTTGTTTATTCAGAAGCGTGTTGTTCAACCTCTATATGTTGGATTTTTTAATAGTTTTCCTCCTGTAATTGAGATCTAATCTTAGTGCATTATGGTCAGAAAAGATGCTTGGAATGATTTCGATTTTTTTGAATTTATCAAGGTTATACTTATGGCCCAGGATGTGATCTATCCTGGAGAAGGTTCCATGAGCACCTGAGAAAAAGGTGAAATTCATTGTTTTGGGGTGAAATGTCCTATAGATATCAATTAGGTCTAACTGGTCTAATGTATCATTTAAAGTTTGCGTTTCTTTGTTAATTTTCTGTTTAGTTGATCTGTCCATAGGTGTGAGTGGGGTATTGAAGTCTCCCAGTCTTATTGTGTTATTGTTAATTTCCCCTTTCATAGTTGTTAGCATTTGTCCTACATATTGTGGTGCTCCTATATTGGGTGCATATATATTTATAATTGTTATATCTTCTTCTTGGATTGATCCTTTGATCATTATGTAGTGGCGTTCCTTGTCTCTTTTCACAGCCTTTGTTTTAAAGTCTATTTTATCGGATATGAGTATTGCCACTCCTGCTTTCTTTTGGTCTCTATTTGCATGGAATATCTTTTTCCAACCCTTCACTTTCAGTCTGTATGTGTCCCTTGTTTTGAGGTGGGTGTCTTGTAAGCAGCATATAGAGGGTTCTTGTTTTTGTATCTATTCAGCCAGTCTTTGCCTTTTGGTTGGGGCATTCAATCCATTTACATTTAAGGTAATTATTGATAAGTATGATCCCGTTGCCATTTACTTTATTATTTTGGGTTCGGGTTTATACTCCCTTTTTGTGTTTGCTGTCTAGAGAATATCCTTTAGAATTTGTTGGAGAGCTGGTTTGGTGGTGCTGAATTCTCTCAGCTTTTGCTTGTCTGTAAAGCTTTTGATTTCTCCTTCATATTTGAATGAGATCCTTGCTGGGTATAGTAATCTGGGCTGTAGGTTATTTTCTTCCATCACTTTAAGTATCTGTTGCCATTCCCTCCTGGCCTGAAGAGTTTCTATTGAGAGATCAGCTGTTATTCTTATGGGAATCCCCTTGTGTGTTATTTCTTGTTTTTCCCTTGCTGCTTTTAATAGTTGTTCTTTGTGTTTGATCTTTGTTAATTTGATTAATATGTGTCTTGGGGCGTTTCGCCTTGGGTTTATCCTATTTGGAACTCTCTGCGTTTCTTGGACTTGGGTAATTATTTCCTTCCCCATTTTAGGGAAGTTTTCAACTATTATCTCCTCAAGGATTTTTTCATGGTCTTTCTTTTTGTCTTCTTCTTCTGGGACTCCTATAATTCGAATGTTGGAGCATTTCATATTGTCCTGGAGGTCTCTGAGATTGTCCTCATTTCTTTTAATTCGTTTTTCTTTTTTTCCTCTCTGATTCATTTATTTCTACCATTCTATCTTCTATTTCACTAATCCTATCTTCTGCCTCCGTTATTCTACTATTTGTTGCCTCCAGAGTGTTTCTGATCTCATTTATTGTGTTATTCATTGTATATTGACTCTTTTTTATTTCTTCTAGGTCCTTGTTAAACCTTTCTTGCATCTTCTCAATCCTTGTCTCTAGGCTATTTATCTGTGATTCCATTTTGATTTCAAGATTTTGGATCATTTTCACTATCAATATTCGGAATTCTTTCTCAGGTAGATTCCCTATCTCTTCCTCTTTTGTTTGGTTTGGTGGGCATTTCTCCTGTTCCTTTACCTGCTGAGTATTCCTCTGTCTCTTCATCTTGGTTATATTGCTGTGTTTGGGATGGCCTTTTTATATTCTGGTAATTTGTGGAGTTCTCTTTATTGTGGAGTTTCCTCACTGTGGGTGGGGTTGTATCAGTGGCTTGTCAAGGTTTCCTGGTTTGGGAGGCTTGTGTTGGAGGTCTGGTGGGTGGAGCTGGGTTTCTTCTCTCTGGTTTGCAGTGGAGTGACCAGTAATCGGTTATGAGACGTCTAAAGTTTTGGAGTAACTTTGAGCTGCCTGTATATTGAAGCTCATGAGTGTGTTCCTGTGTTGCTGGAGAATTTGTGTGATATGTCTTGCTCTGAAACTTGTTGGCCCTTGGGTGGAGCTTTGTTTCAGTGTAGGTATGGAGATGTTTGATGAGCTCCCTATTGCTTAATGTTCCCTGAATTCAGGAGTTCTCTGATGTTCTCAAGCTTTGGACTTAAGCCTCCTGCTTCTGGTTTTTGGTTTTATTTTTACAGTGGTCTCTAGACTTCTCCATCTATACAGCACTGATGATAAAACATCTAGGTTAAAGATGAAAGGTTTCTCCACATTGAGGGACACCCAGAGAGGTTCACTGGGTTACATGGAGAAGAGAAGAGGGAGGGGGTAGTTAGAGATGACTGGAATGAGATGCGGTGAGATCAAAAGAGGAGAGAGCAAGCTAGTCAATAGTCACTTCCTTATGTGCGCTCCATAGTCTGGACCGCTCAGAGGTATTCACGGAGTTATACAGGGAAGAGGAGAGGGAGGAAGTAGACAGAGGTGGCCAGGAGGGTAAGAGAGAGGAATGAAAAGGAGAGAGACAAGTCCAGCCGGTAATCAGTTCCTTAGGTGTTCTCCACCATCTAGAACACACAGAGAATCACAGAGTTGGATATAGAAGAGATGGGGGAGGAAAGAGACAGAGGCCACCTGGTGGAGAAAAAGGAGAGTCCAAAAGGAGGAGAGAGTGGTCAAGCCAGTAATCTCGCTGTCAGGTAAAATTGGATTTTGAAATGTACAAAATTGACAACAAAAACCAAAAAGCGAAGATTAAAAACCTAGAGTAGAGGTCGGATTTTCAAAAATACAATATTAAAGAGAAGAAGTTGAAGGAAGAAAGAAAAAAGAAGAAAAAAAAAAAACACAAGAATAAAAAAGAAATACCAACAACAACCACGCAAAGACTATATATGGTGTTTGCCTTAAAAAAGTAGAGTCTTTTTTTTTAAAGTAATAGTAAGTTATAGAAATAAAAAGTAGAGAAATAGCAGACTTAACAATTAAAAAAAAGTTAGAAAAAAAAGAAAAGAAAAAGGAATGATTGTAGAAATAGTGAAGATATATCTGGCCCTTCTCTGATATTATGGGCCATGTGGGGTCACTTCCAAGGCGGTTCCCTCTGTTTAACTTCTTCTGTTTGCTGGTCTCTTCAGTGTCTGAGTTCCATCCTGACACAGGGGGGCGGTGGTGGACACTTTTTTTTTTTTAGGCTCCCTAGTTCAGTCGCGCTGTGGGGAGGGGGGGATGCTGCAAACAAATAGCACTGTCGTGGGCACACAGCATCCCAGCCCCGCTGGCCCTGTCCGGCCCCCCCCCCCCCCACGGCGCACAAACCGCTCCGGCTCCATGGTGCTCAGCCGGGAACCGTCCGAGGCTGTCCCCAGGCTGCGTGCACCTCCCCGGTCCAAGCCGCTCAGGTTTGGTGCGCAGGTAGCCCTCAGAGGCACAGACTCATTTGGGACTGCGCTCTGCGCCCCTCCCAGGTCCGAGCAGCTCAGGAGCTTGGCGAGCGCGGTCGCCGCGACTTGTCACCTTCTCTGTCTCTACTGCTCAGTTTTCTGGGTGTACTGCTGGCGCTCCTTGTGAGGTGGATGGTGACTGTCCAGCACCCCCTGAAGTCTCAGCAAAGAAGCCTGCCTGCAGTTTGTTAGGTAAAGTATCTCCAGGGCTGTGATTGCCCCTTTCCAGTCCTTACAGCTCTGGCTGCCTGTCCCCGCCGGGGGATGGTCTGCAGCCGGCTATTTCCGTTCCGTCCTTTGTTCTGTGCGCGGTCCTGGGGGGGTCTTATGTTCCACCTTTTCACGTGGTAGCTATCCCCCACTCTGGTTTGCTAGCCCAAGTTCGGTCGCTCTGGTTACGCCTGGGGCGTTTCTGCCCGATTCTTACCGAGCGCGGCAGCCTGTGCCTCCCGAGCTTCCCTGCCCTGCCCCCACTTGCTAGTGGCGGATGCAGGCATCTGCACTGCTTTTCCGCTGGGGGAGTTAGTGTTGGGCTTGTAATCTGTTGGTTTTAATTATTTATTTGTTTTTCCTTCCTGTTATGTTGCCCTCTGTGTTTCCAAGGCTCGCCACAGACTCGCCAGGGAGAGTGTTTCCTTGTATTTGGAAACCTCTCTTCTTAGAATTCCCTTCCCAGGACGGGCTTCCCTTCCCGGGATGGAGCTCCCTCCCCACCTCCTTTGTCTCTTTTCTCGTCTTTTATATTTTTTCCTACCTGTTTTTGAAGACAATGATCTGCTTTTCTGGTTGCCTGATGTCCTCTGCCTGCATTCAGAGGTTTTTTTTGCGGAGTTTGCTCCGCGTTGAAATGATCTTTTGAGGAATTCGTGAGGAAGAAAGTGGTCTTCCCATCCTATTCCTCCGCCATCTTAGGATCACCCCCCCATACTCCTTTCCTTACTTGGAACTAGTCTGTTGTTCCATGTCCAGTTCTAACTGTTGCTTCCTGACCTACATACAGATTTCTCAAGAGGCAGGTCAGGTGGTCTGGTATTCCATCTCTTTCAGAATTTTCCACAGTTTATTGTGATCCACACAGTCAAAGGCTTTGGCATAATCAATAAAGCAGAAAAAGATGTTTTTCTGAAACTCTCTTGCTTTTTCCATGATCCAGCTGATGTTGGCAATTTGATTTCAGGTTCCTCTGCCTTTTCTAAAACCAGCTTGAACATCTGGAAGTTCATGATTAATGTATTGCTAAAGCTTGGCTTGGAGATTTTTGAGCATTACTTTACTAGCATGTGAGATGAGTACAATTGTGTGGTAGTTTGAGCATTTTTGACATTTCCTTTGTTTGGAATTCAATGGAAACTGATCTTTCCCTGTCCTCTGGCAACTGCTGAGTTTTCCAAACTTGCTGGCATATTGAGTACAGCACTTTCACAGCATCATCTTTCAGGATTTGAAATTCTGAATTCCATCACCTCCACTATCTTTGTACATAGTGATGGTTTCTAAGGCCCACTTGACTTCACATTCGTGGATGTCTGCCTCTAGATGAGTGATCACACCATCGTGATTATCTGGGTCATGAAGATCTTTTTTGTACAGTTCTTCTGTGTATTCTTGCCACCTCTTCTTAATATCTTCTGCTTCTGTTAGGTCCAGACCATTTCTGTCCTTTATCGAGCCCATCTTTTCATGAAATGTCCCCTTGGTATCTCTAATTTTCTTGAAGATATCTCTAGTCTTTCCCATTCTGTTCTTTTCCTCTTATTTCTTTGCATTGATCGCTGAAGAAGGCTTTCTTATCTCTTCTTGCTCTTCTTTGGAACTCTGCATTCAGATGCTTATATCGTTCCTTTTCTCCTCTGCTTTTCACCTCTCTTCTTTTCACAGCTATTTGTAAGGCTTCCCCAGACAGCCATATTTCCTTTTTGCATTTCTTTGAAGAAAAGGGAACCCTCTTACATTGTTGGTAGGAATGCAAACTAGTACGTCCACTATCGAGAACAGTGTGGATTCCTTCAAAAACTGGAAATAGAACTACCTTATGACCCAGCAATCCCACTGCTGGGCATACACACCGAAGAAATCAGAATTGAAAGAGACACACATACCCCAAAGTTCATCACAGCACTGTTTATAATAGTCACGACATGGAAGCAAGCTAGATGTCCATCAGCAGATGAATGGATAAGAAAGCAGTGGTACATATACACAATGGAGTATTAATCAGCCATTAAAAAGAATACATTTGAATCAGTTCTAATGAGGTGGATGAAACTGGAGCTGAGTGAAGTAAGCCAGAAAGACAAACACCAATACAGTATACTAACACATATATATGGAATTTAGAAAGATGGTAGCGATAACCCTGTATGCCAGACAGCAAAAGAGACACAGAATTAGAGGACAGTCCTTTGGACCTTGTGAGAGAGGGAGAGGCTGGGATGATTTGGGAGAATGGCATTGAAACATGTATAATATCATGTAAGAAACAAATCGCCAGTCTATGTTCAATGCAGGATACAGGATGCTTGGGGCTGGTGCACTGGGATGACCCAGAGAGATGGTATGTGGAGGGAGGTGGAAGGGAGGTTCAGGATTGGGAACACGTGTACACCCATGGCAGATTCATGTGGATATATGGCAAAACCAATACAGTATCGTAAAGTAAAATAAATAAAAAAACCTAATAATTTCATGGCTGCAATCACCATCTGCAGTGATTTTGGAGCTCAAAAAAATAAAGTCTGACAATGTTTCCACTGTTTCCCCATTTATTTCCCATGAAGTGATGGGACCGGATGCCATGATCTTCATTTTCTGAATGCTGAGATTTAAGCCGACTTTTTCACTCTCCTCTTTCACTTTCATCAAGAGACTTTTTAGTTCCTCTTCACTTTCTGCCATAAGGATGGTGTCATCTGCCTATCTGAGGTTATTGATATTTCTCTCGGCATCCTTGATTCCAGCTTGTGCTTCTTCCAGCCAGCATTTCTCATGATGTACTCTGCATTTAAGTTAAATAAGCAGAGTGACAATATACAGCCTTGACGTACTCCTTTTCCTATCTGGAACCAGTCTGTTGTTTCATGTCCAGTTCTAACTGTTGCTTCCAGACCTGCATATAGGTTTCTCAAGACGTGAGTCAGGTGGTCTGGTATTCCCATCTCTTTCAGAATTATCCAAATTTTATTGTGATCCACACAGTCAAAGGCTTTGTCATAGTCAATAAAGCAGAAATAGATGGTGTTCTGTAACTCTCTTGCTTTTTTGATGATCCAGCAGACGTTGGCAATTTTATCTCTGGTTCCTCTGTCTTTTCTAAAACCAGCTTGAACATCTGGAAGTTCACGGTTCACATATTGCTGAAGCCTGGCTTGGAGAATTATGAGCATTACTTGACTAGTGTGTGAGATGAGTGCAATTGTATGGTAGTTTGAGGCCTCTTTGGCATTGCTCTTCTTTGGGATTGGAATGAAAACTGACCTTTTCCCATCCTGTGGCCACTGCTGAGTTTTCCAAATTTGCTGGCATATTGACTACAGCAGTTTCACAGCATCATCTTTGAGGATCTAAAATAGCTCAACTGGGATTCCATAACCTCCACTAGCTTTGTTCATAGTGATGGTTTCTAATGCCCAGTTGACTTCACATTCCAGGATATTTGGTTCTTGGTGAGTGATGACACCATCATGATTATCTGGGTTGTGAAGATCTTTTTGGTACTTCTGTGTATTCTTCTGTGTATTCTTGCCACCTCTTCTCATTTCTTTAAGTAATGTTATTTCTAAGTATTTTATTCTTTTCATTGCAATGGTGAATGGGATTGTTTACTTAAATTCTGTTTTTTCATTGTTAATGTATAGGAATGCAAGGGATTTCTGTGTATTACCTTTATATCCTGCTACATTACTATATTCATTGATTAGCTCTAGTAATTTTCTCGAGGTTTCTTTAGGGTTTTCTATGTAGAGGGTCATGTCATCTGCAAACAGTGAGTGCTTTACCTCTTCTTTTCCAACCAGGATTCCATTTATTTATTTTTCTTCTCTGGTCGCTGTAGTTAGGACTTCCAAAACTGTATTGAATTGTATTAGTGAGAGTGGGCATGCTTGTCTTGTTCCTAATTTTAAAGGAAATGCTTTCAATTTTTTGCCATTGAGGATAATGTTTCTTGTGAGTTTGTCATATATGGTTCTTATTATGTTGAGGTATGTTCTTTGTATGTCTGCTTTCTAGAGAGTTTTTATCATAAATGGGGGTTGAATTTCGTGAAAGGCTTTCTCTGCATCTATTAAGAAAGTCATGATTTTTTATCTTTGAATTTGTTAATGTGGTTTATCACCTTGATTCATTTGCGAATATGGAAGAATCCTTAAATCCCTGGAATAAATCTTGATCATGATGCATTTGAGAGTCTGCCTAAAATCTGCAATTTTATGGTAGAGTTTGAGTAGGATAGGCTTTAGCTCTCATCTAATTTTTGGGTAGAATTCACCTGTGAAACCGTCTGGTTCTGGGCTTTTGATTGTTGGAAGATTTATTACAGTTGTGATTGGTCTCCTCAGATTTTCTATTTTTCCTTGTTCAGGTTACACATTTCTAAGAATTTGTCCATTTCTTCCAAGTTGTCCATTTGATTGGCATATAGTTGCTCATAGTAGTCTCTTATGATCTTTACTATTTATGAGCTGTCTGCTGTGATTTCTCCATTTTCATTTCTAATTGTATTGCTTTGATTCTTCTCCATTTTTTCCTTGATGAGTCTGGCTAACAGTTTGTCAATTTTATTTATCTTCTCAATGAGCCATCTTTTAGTTTTGCTGATCTTAGCTATAGTGTCTTTTGTTTCTTGTTTATTTCTGCTCTGATTTTTATGATTTGTTTCCTTCTACTAACTTTGGGGTTCTCTTGTTCTTTTTCTAGTTTCTTTAGGTGTAACGTTAGGTTGTTTATTTGATGTTTCTGTTGTTTCTTGAGGTAGACTTCTGTTGCTACAAACCTCCCTCTTTGTATTGCTTTTACTAATCCCATAAGTTCTGGGTTGTCATATATTCATTATCATTGCTATTTTGTATGTTTTCATTTCCTTTTTGATTTCTTCCATGATCTGTTTGGTTATTCAGAAGAGTGCTGTTTTGCCTCCATGTTCATAGTTTTGTTGTTATTGTTCATATCTAATCTTACTACATTATGATCAGAAAAGATGCATGAAATATTTTCAGTTGTCGTTGTTTTAATTTACTAACACTAGATTTGTGGCCCAGGATGTGATCTATCCTAGAGAATGTTTCGTGTGCACTTGAGAAGAGTGAAATCTATTGTTTTGGGGTAAAATGTCCTTTAGATATCATTAGGTTTAACTGGTCCCTTGTATCATTTAAAGATTATGTTTTCTTGCTAATTTTCTGTTTGGTTGATGTATTCATAGGTGTGAGTGAGGAATTAAAGTCCTCCACTATTATCATGTTACTGTTAATTTCCCCTTTCATACTTGTGAGTATTTGCCTTATGGATTGAAATGCTCCTATGTTGAGTGCATATATATTTATAATTGTTATATCTTTCTCTTGGATTGATCCCTTGATCATTATGTGGTATCATGTTCTTTATTTCAAAGTTTATTTTATTGATATGAACATTGCTGATCCTGGTTTTTTTTGGCCTGCATTTGCATGAAAAAAAAATTTTTTTTCCCCAGCCCCTCATTATCAGTCTGTATGTGTCACTAGGTTTGACGTGGGTCTTATGGAGACAGCATATATAGGAGTTTTGCTTTTGCATCCAATTAGTCAGTCTTTGTCTTTGGGTTGGAACATTTAACCCATTTACAATTAAAGTAATTATTGATAAGTGTGATCCCTTTACCATTTACTTTGTTGTTTGGGTTCATTTTTATAAAACTTTTCTGTATTTTCTGTTTAGAGAAGATCCTTTAGCATTTGTTGAAGAGATGGTTTGGTGGTGTGAATTCTTTCAGTTTTTGTTTATCTATAAAGCTTTTGATTTCTCCTTTGAATATGAATGAATCTTTGCTGGGTAGAGTAATCTTTGTTGTATGTTTGCTTCTTTCCTCATTTTAAATATGTCCTGCCATTCCCTTCTTGCTTAAGGTTTCTATTGAAAGATCAGATGTGATCCTTATGTGGATTCCCTTATGTGTTATTTGTCGCTTTCCCCTGCTGCTTTTAATATGTGCTCTTTGTGTTTAGTTTTTGTTACTCTGATTAACATGTGTTTTGCCTTGTGTTTACCCTGTTTGGGACTCTCTGGGTTCCTTAACCTTGGGTGGCTGTTTCTTTACCCATTTTATGGAAGTTCTGCCTATTATATTAAGTATTTTCTCATTAAATTTTCATCTTCTTCTGGGACACATATGATTTGAATGTTGGGGTGTTTAACGGTGTCCCAGAGGTTCTGAGATTATCCTCATTTATTTAAATTCTTTAATCTTTTTTCCTATCTGCTTCATTTATTTACAACCTTCTATCTTCCACCTCACTTATCCACTCTTCTGTCTAAGTTATTTTATTGCAGCTATGAAATTAAAAGATGCTTACTCCTTGGAAGGAAAGTTATGACCAAATCTAGAGAGCATATTAAAAAGCAGAAACATTAGTTTTCCAACAAAGGTCTGTCTAGTCAAGGCTATGGTTTTTCCAGTAGTCATGTATGGATGTGAGAGTTGGACTGTGAAGAAGGCTGAGTGCCGAAGAATTGATGCTTTTGAACTGTAGTGTTGGAGAAGACTCTTGAGAGTCCCTTGGAATGCAAGGTGATCCAACCAGTCCATTCTAAAGGAGATCAGTCCTGGGTGTTCTTTGGAAGGAATGATGCTGAAGCTGAAACTCCAGTACTTTGGCCACCTCATGCAAAGAGTTGACTCATTGGAAAAGACTCTGATGCTGGGAAGGATTGGGGGCAGGAGGAGAAGTGGACGACAGAGAATGAGATGGCTGGATGGCACCACCGATTCGATGGACGTGAGTTTGAGTGAACTCCGGGAGATGGTGATGGACAGGGAGGCCTGGCGTGCTGCAATTCATGCCATCGCCAAGAGTCGGACACAACTGAGCGACTGAACCGAACTGAACTGAACTGAGTTCTCTCCAGAGTGTTTTTAACATCAGTTATGGCATTGTCCATTATTGATTAGCTCCTTTTATTTTTCTTGGTCCTTGTTAAACATTCCTTGTCGCTTCTCAATCTTTGTCTCTAGTCTATTATCTGTAATTCCATTTTGTTTTGAAAGTTTTGGATCATCTTTTACATCATTTTTCTGAATTATTTTTCAGGTAAACTCCCTATCTTCTTCTCTTTGTTTTGTTTGGTAGGTTTTTTATCATATTCCTTCACCTACTGGATTTCTCTGTCTTTTCATTTTGTTAACTTGCTGTGTTTGGGGTGCCCCTATCTGCAGGCTGGTAGGTAATCAGTTCAGTTCAGTTCAGTTCAGTCGCTCAGTTGTGTCCAAATCTTTGCAGTTCCATGAACCACAGAATGATAGGCTTCCCTATCCATCACCAACTACCAGAGTCTACCCAAGCCCATGTTTATTGAGTTGGTATTGCCATCTAGCCATCTCATCCTCTGTCATCCCCTTTTCCTCATGCCCTCAATCTTTTCCAGCATCAGGGCTTTTCAAATGAGTCAGTTCTTCACATCAGGTGGCGAAAGTATTGGAGTTTCAGCTTCAGCATCTGTCCTTCCAACGAACACGCAGGACCGATCTCCTGTAGGATGGACTGGTTGAATCTCCTTGCAGTCCAAGGGATTCTCAAGATTCTTCTCCAACAACACAGTTCAAAAGCATCAATTCTTCAGTGGACAACCTTCTTTATAGTCCAACTCTCACATCCATACATGACTATTGGAAAAACCACAGCTTTGATTAGACGGACATTTGTTGACAAAGTAATGTCTCTGCTTTTTAATATTCTATCTAGGTTCGTCATAACTTTCCTTCCAAGGAGTAAGCATCTTTTAATTTCATGGCTGTAATCGCCATCTGCAGTAATTTTGGAGCCAAATAAATAAAGTTGGTCACTGTTTCCACTGTTTCCCCATCTATTTGTCATGAAATGATGGGACCGGAAGCCATGACCTTAATTTTCTGAATGTTGAGCTTTAAGCCAACTTTTTCACTCTCCTCTTTCACTTTCTTCAAGAGGCTCTTTAGTTCTTCACTCTTGTTATAAGGGTGGTGTCATCTGCATATATGAGGTTACTGAAATTTCTTCCAGTAATCTTGATTCTAGCTTGTGCTTCCTCCAGTCCAGCGTTTCTCATGATATACTCTGCATAATAGTTAAATAAACAGTGTGACAATATACAGCCTTGACATACTCCTTTTCCTATTTGAACCAGTCTGTTGTTCCATGTCCAGTTCTAACTGTTGCTTCCTGACCTGCATACATGTTTCTCAAGAGGCATGATATGTGGTCTGGTGTTCCAATCTCTTTCAGAATTATCCATGGTTTATTGTGATTAACACAGTCAAAGGCTTTGATATAGTCAAGAAAACAGAAATAGATGTTGTTCTGTAACTCTCTTGCTTTTTGGATGATCCAGCAGACATTGGCAATTTGATCTCTACTTCCTCTGCCTTTTCTAAAACCAGCTTGAACATCTGGAACTTCCAGGAAGAGATAAGGGAGAGTCAAAATGGGAGCAATGTATGAAGCCACTAATCAGATCCATAAGTGAAAACGGATAATGTAGGTTAGATTCTTAAAGGTATAAAATTGATAACAAATATCAAAAAGCAAAGATTAACAACCTAGAATAGAGGTTAGACTCTAGAAAATAAAATATAAAAAGTACAAAACAGAATTGACTACAAAAATTTAAAAAATATATATGTGGAATATATTTTTTAAAACAGTGTTTTTAAAGAAAGATTATAGTAGGCTGAAAGTGGAGGAGGTTGCTTGGGATGAAATTGAAGTCGCTTAGTCGTGTCCGATTCTTTGCAACCCCATGGACTGTAGCCTACCAGGCATCTCTGTCCATGGGATTTTCCAGGCAATAGTACTGGAGTGGATTGCCATTTTCTTCTCCAGGGGATCTTCCCGACCCAGGGATCAAACCCTGGTCTCCCACATTGTAGACAGACGCTTTACCGTCTGAGCCACCAGGGAACTGGCGGGGGTGGGGGTGGGGGGCTGTGTGGTGGCGGGGGAGAGGCGGGAAGGAGGTGGTGGAGAGAGCAAGCACTAGGAAGCAGGGGGATAGGCCCGGAAGCGCTGCGGCGGCGAGCAGGAAGACCCACGAGGTGAGGAAGCCGGGAGGGGGATGGGGTGTTGGGAAGGCGCTCACCAGGCCTGGAAACCCAACCGCCCAGTCCCACCCGCAGCGAGGATGCCTGATCGCGCGCACACCCTCCGTTCACGAGGGTCGCAGCGCGCTGCAGCCACTTCGCGGAGGGACCAGGCGGGGGAGAAGGGCGGCGGGCCCCCCTCCTCCTCCACCCCACACCCCGTCGCGAGCCCGCCCGACCCGGTGGCGGCCCTGGGATCCGAGCCGGGGACCCCTGGCAAAGACCACACCGGGGACGGCCTACGCGCGCCCGCGGCGTCCATCAGTCCGCCTGCCCCAGAGGGGCGGGGGATGCCGGGCGGCGAGGATACGGCGACCGGCCCGCGGTGGGCAGACTGGGGGCCCGACTCACGCTCGGGCGAGCGCACCCGAGCGCGGGCGCGGCTGGGGTCACGGGCGCTCCCCCTCATCCAGCACGCGACGGCTGCGGCAGCGGCGGACCGGCGGCGGAGAAACGAGCAACGGATCGGGGCCGCGGCGGGCCCGGGAAGCGAGACACACTAGAGGAGCAGCAGAGGGCGAGCGGACTGAGGCGGACGGACGGACTGAGAGGGGCACCGACGGGGTGCGGCCACGCGAGGCCAACGCCAAGGAACGGCGGCGGAGGTGGGGTGGCCGCGCGCCACCACGAGGGGAATGGCTAAAAGCGACCTGGGCGGGACGCGAGTCGGCCGCCAGGGCACACCGCGGGATCTCACTGCTGGAGGCCTCCCAGCACAGGGGCGGTTCCGCGGCACACCCGGGAAGACAGACTGGCGCCCCCACCCTCACGGGGCTCGCGCCCACCGCCACCGCCACACCCAGAGCCGCTGCCGGCCCGGGAGAACGGTCTCTCGCCGCGGCCCACAGGGCCCTCACAAGCGCAAGGCTCCCCGCCCCGCCCCCTTTCTCGGGGCTCCGAGGGCACTGCTCCGCCCCCGGGACGCCACCGGCTGACGGAGGCCGGGGGACGACACCCACGTGAGGCGAGGCCGGCTCGGTCCCAGGCAGGGCAAGGGAACGCGGGCAATCGCACGCGCGGGACGAGGAGGAAAGGCTGGCAGCAGCGGGGAAGGGCCGACAAGCATGCACGGCGGGGGCCGCGGGACAGGGGCGCGGGCGCCCTCCAGGGACCAGAAAAACACCGGGACACGGCCGGGCAAGCAGGAAATCCGGCGGGGCATCCCACCGCCACCCACACACGAGGGCGTTCCCGCGACGCCTGCGATGCCGTCCGGTCCTGGCCATTCCCGGAGCGTGCCCCAGGATCCGGCCCCGCCGCCAGGGCCGGCGAGCCGTCCACCCATCTTGCTCCATCCGTCCTCTACAGACAGATCCGTCTTCAATCTAGTCTGACCCCGAGGCTCGACATCCTGGGGACAACGCTCTGGAGCGGGGTGGCCCTAGTAGCTATAAAGATGAAAGTTAAAAGATTAGTAACTAACATTTAAAACAATAATAAAACATGATAATAGTAAAAATATATCTAGAAATTTCTCTGGAGCTGTTGTGGGCAGTGTGGGGTCAGTTCAGGGTAAGATTGTCCCTTATTCCTACTTGTACTTGTTCTCAAAGTATATAGTTGCTGCTCAAATGCAGTCTCAGCATTAACTGTAGGGTTTTAATCTGTTGCACCTGTCACTTCCAGAGCAGTTCCTTCAGATCTTTGTTCATTTTGGCTTCCTCTGTTAACAAGTCTCTTCAATGTCTAATTTCTGCCCTGACATGATGGGGTGAAGGTGGCCAAGTTCACTTGTTCAGTTGTGCTGTGGAGAGAGGAACCCTGCAAACAAATACTGCTGATATGTGTGGGGAGAGAGGAACCCTGCAAACAAATACTGCTGGTATGTGTGGGGAGTGCTTGCGGTGGATGGACCACACTGGGTTAGCCACAGCTCAAAGCAGTATGTACTTCCTGGGTGCACACTGCTCCGGCTCCCAGGGTGTTCCATGCGGGCCCTATCCCAACTGGACCCTGTGTTTCGTGCATTCCCAGGTCTAAAGTGCTCAGGTGCTTAGCTGCTCTGCAAGGGCACAGACCCAGATGGGCTGTGCGTTTTGTGCTCTTCCCAGGTCCAAGCTTCTCAGGTGATCAGGTGCTTGGTGAGCACACTGTCCCAGGTGGGCTATGCATCTTATGTACCACCCGGTACCTGGCTGCTTGGTTTCCTGGGGGAACCATGAGGGCACAGTCCCAAGGATGCCGTGCGTCTCCTCTGGGGAGCTGATCTCCAGCGGTGGCACTCCTGGTGGATGTGAACCATCCAGGATCCCAGGAAGATGTGCTTTACAACTGGCAGCCTGCTCACAGTTTGGTAGAACATGAGGTCTCTGGGACTGAGATTGCCATGGCCCCTAGCCTTCTGGCTCTGGCTGTTGCACCTGCCTTTCTGCCTCCAGGGCAGGAGAGCCCTAAGTGGCAGCCAGCTTCTTCTCCTTTGGTATTCACTAGGGCACAATCCTTTGTTCTGTGAGCACACCAAGTGTCACTGTGCACTGTGTGGGAAAGGTGGTTGTTGTTGTTTAATGTCTCTCTGGCCATCCCACAGTTTGGGTTGCTAGGTCACATTAGCCCTCTCAGATTGTTCTCAGGACATTTGAGCCCAGTCCTTACCCTAAGGACCAATGATGCAACCTATGCCTCCCTGCCCAGCCCTCACTAGCTGCTGGTGGACGTGAGCATCTGAGCCCCTTTTCTACTGGTAATTGCAGTTAGGCCCATACTCTGTGGGTGTTTCCATCCGGATTATTTTGCCCTCTGAGGTTTCAAAGCTCCCCACTGACACACCTGTGAGAGGGTTTCCTGTTGTGTGGAAACCTCTCGCCCATGACTCCCTCTCCAGGATTGGGCTCCATCCCTAAATCCTTTTTCTCTGTTTTCATCTTTTATATTTTGTCCTACCTCCTTTCAAAGAGACGGGGCTGCCTTTCTTGGTGTCTGGAGTCCTCTAACAGCATTCAGCGGTTTTGTGGAAGTTTTTCCATATTCAAATGATCTTGTGAAGAATTTTTCAGGGAGAAAGTGGTCTCCCTATCCTATTCCTCCACCATTCTGGGACCCACTCCAAACTTGTACCTTATAATTGCCATGATAATTTCTTTTGTAACATTTGCAAGGATGAAAATATATTTTTTCTCTCTGTACCTTTTAAAGGTAAATTTTAGCTGATAGAAAATACATCTTATGTATTAATAATATTTTAAAACTTCTTCTAAACTCTGCAGCTATGATCTTTTCATAGTGTCTTATATGGGGAGAAGAGCAAAACTGCCACTTCAACGTTAAGAAAGTCTACCATTTTCTTGTTTTTCTCTTGTTTTTTTTTTTTTTTCCCATTATTAGTATATATTTAGTTTTTTATTTTTAGTTATCTTTAGTTTTTAAACATGGCCTAAGGTTTAATAATGAAAGTGAGTTGAGCCTTAATTTACTGCTATAGGTATGTTCTTGAAAGGCTCTTTGGGTACAAGCTAATAATTTTTATATAATGTTTTTCTGAATTGTTTATGGTTTTGATGATTATATGCACACTGAAAAATTAAGACACAGTAAATGTGACAAATACCTAAGTATACTTAAGAATCCCAAAGTTTATTTATTTTTTGTTTGTTTTGCTGGTTGAAAAGCATTATTCTGGGTGTTTTGCCAACACCACTCTCATAATTTTCAGTAAAAGAAAGCTTAATTAAATACAACTTGCATGGGTAGTTTGATTATCAATGGTTTTTCCAAATTGAAATGGTTACATAGCAGTAAGTCCTTGTCCATATTTTGGCTGTCTTCCATTTTGGAGTCTTCATTCAGTGAAAAATAGTGGCTGCTAATTCTTTCCTTCAGTTACAGATTTTTGTGATTATTTTTCATGATGTTTTATGAACTAAAGCCTTTCACTGGTGAAACTATGTGTTCTTTGCAATAACTTTTAAAAGCTCATTATTTGAGTTAAAGCAATTTCTCTTAATTAGTGAAGATAGGAAATCTTACATTCCCTTTAAATGAAAACATATTATATGATAGTTTTCATATGTAATTTAGGCAGCAAATAAACATTCTAAAATAAATCTACCAAATCCCCTTCCTCCATTAAACATTTCCATTAAATTTTTTTCCTAAACAACCGAGTTTTATCCAGCTATATTCCACCTTTTCTACTGGGTTATCATAACATAACATTTTCAGTTTCCATCTCCAAAACTATGTTAAACTTTGACTCTCCTTGTGGACCTACTTGTCTTTAGAGGTTCCAAATCTTTGTGGAGCTTTCCACTCAGACGCCTTTCTCTTCCTATGCACACTCATCTAAACTATCCATCAGTGTCTCCCATTTTAGTGTTTCTACTGATTTGTCTTCTTCTACTTAGTTGAACCTCAAAATATTTCCAAGTGGCTCAGTGGTAAATAATCCACCTGCCAATGCAGGAGATGCAGAAGTTACACGTTTGATCCCTGCATCAAGAATATTCCCTGAAGAAGGAAATGGAAACCCACTCAATATTCTTGTGTGAAAAATCTCATGGACATAGGAACCTGGCCAGCTGCAGTCCATGGGGTCATAAAGAGTTGGACACAATTTAGTGATTGAGTATACATACACACACACACAATTTACACTCAATTGTGTTTCTTTATTTTGTTTTAACTGCTAAATTCAGATTTGTTTTCCTAAAATACTGAATTCATAATGGTACTACTTTGTTAAATAACAACAATCTCTCCCTGGTGCCTAAAGAATAAAAGTCCATCTTCTTAATTTTATTAGAAGGAGAAGCATTCCAGTTTTATGTGCTTACTTGCTATTAAATTTGTTTCCTTTTCAAATGAGATTTTGAACATGAATAAAAAAAATGAACAGTCTATGTTTGATGCAGGATACAGGATGCTTGGGGCTGGTGCATGGGGATGATCCAGAGAGATGATGTGGGGTGGGAGGTGGGATGGGGTTCACGTATGGGAACTCATGTACACCCATGGTGGATTCATGTCAATCTATGGCAAAACCAATACAGTATTGTAAAGTAAAATAAAGTAAAAATAAAAATTAAAAAAATGAATGAACAAGAGAGAAAAGTTCTAAATTTATATAGCCAGTCCAGTTATTGGCAACTTCATAATGCTTAGCATATTAGAATGTATTGTGCTAGTTGATTCAATTCAACTTATCACTTATTGAATGCTCATTCTATATTATGTGAATTTCCACAGGAGGAGGCAATGAGGGATTAAAAAAAAAAACTAATCTGTGGTATCTTTTAATAGTTGGCTGTTGTATTTTAGGACCTTTACATGCATAATCTCACAACAATCATAAGAGTTAAGAGGTAGAATCTTTGCTTTTCTATTAGGAAATTGTGGGGTCAGAGGATTAGAGAATTCTATCAATCACCCATCTGACAGCAGAACCAGATAGCTCTGTCTTCATAATTAATATATTTTTGGATATAAATACGCAAAATGCAAATCTCCTGGCTTAAAAGGACAACAGATAAAAACACCTGGACAAATTCCACAGATTCAGAGCAGAGTAGAATTTTTGAGACTGGATTTAGACTTCATTGTATGAAATATGCTGATATTTTTCTGATTTATTTAATAAACTAGGTGTAAAGTAGTTATGACACTTGCTGGAAATCCCACTAACTAAACATATTTGTAATTTTTTAAATTTGCTTTTCTTCCACTCAGAAAGCTTGATGAACTTATTAGTTCTAATGCTGTCTATTTGATATCCTGCAAATAAAGAAATTTAGAAGGAAAGCAACTAATAATCTTCAACTTTATAATAGTCAATTGAAAAGACTGGGGCAGTTGGGCACATCCTCAAGTTCTCCAGAAGCATAAATTTAAAAGTAGCAAAAAGTCCAATGATGATAATAAATAATGATAATATTGATAATAGAAACAATTATTAATAATAAAAGTACTTATTATGAGCCAGGCACTGCACGTAATTTTCCAGCTTCAGCATTGAATTTTTACAACAATCTTACTATGTTGGCATTATTCCCATTTAACAGTTGAAGAAACTGAGATTTAAAGAGGGTAAATTGTTCACTCAGGTACATGGCCAGTAAGCAACAGTGCAAAATATTCTTAAGAATCTAAGGATGGTTCTCATACTCTCAAAGCTATAACATGGTCCATAGTGCACAGCAGGTGCTTGCCTAAGTACTCTATGTGCATAGATTCAAGTGACCCTCTTGTCATCTCTATGCATTAGGTAGTATTACTTTCTTAGAAACAAAAGCTTACAGATAGGATAGATTGCGTAGCTCAGCCAACATCACCCAGGCAACCAACAGCAGAACTGGGATTTCAAACCTTCTAGTTCCAATCCACATCACCTTGCTCTGCTGTCTCTAAGAGAACTAGAGAACTAGCGAAAAATAATAATAATTTGAAAAATTATTTGCAAATGATACCAATATAATTTGGAAAAGAAATAAGTGAAACACTTCAGAAAACCACTTGGTAAATCCACCTGTTCTAGAATGAACAAATAAAATCAAGAACTTGTCAGGGATAGAATAAGGAGGGAAGGCTTGATCATATGTTGGAGCCAAATAATAAAATGAATTGTAGGGAAATGCCTGGAAGGAAGTATAGGATTTAAGTTGATCATTAGTAGGGACTGGTTATCCATTTCTAAGACATCCGGGAATTAATGTGGCTGTGCACATAGGCAAGGACTGAGGCGGGCAGACGCCGGAGGCAGGAAACACCATGGAAAACTTGATGTCATGATTTCAACAAGAGGGAACAGACAAAAGGGGAGAATGAAAGAGATGGTGAATTATGAACTCTGGAACTAATTTCAAATTTTCAGTTCAGCAAAACACTTCAGGTAATCTAAAAATAAAATACTATTCATTATTATTTCTCTTCTTATTTTCAGGTTGAAAATAGATTATCATAGAAAATGTTTTTTAAAAATTTATATATGTGGCAATCAGATTCTTTTCCAGTCCTGTTGAGATACTACTGACATAAAACATGCAATTATAACATGTATAATGTGATAATTAGATAGATTATATATTGCAAATTGATTATCACAATTAGATTAGTTAACACTTCCATCCTCTCACATAATTACAATATTTCTCTGTGTGTGGTGATAACATTTAGGATCTATTGTTTTAGCAACTTTCAAGTATATAACACATTATTGCTATTGTGACCATAAATCTTATTTACCTTTTAAGTGGGAGTTTATTTCCTTTGACCAACATCGTCCCATTTCTCTACTCTCAATATTACTTTTTTTCACCCTCTTTTACTATAAATCTTGTTTTCCAATTTATCTACATCATAATAAAAGCTTAATTTAGGACACATTTTAGACAACTGTTTATGAAAACCACAACTTTAAATGAGATTTTTAAAAAGAGATTTAGAAAAGAAAAATTGTATTCTTTTTTTCTTTAAGTAAAATAATATAATGTAGTCTTATAATGACTACTGATTTCACTTCAACCAAATGCTTGACCCACTTTCTAAAGTGATATTTCAAGTGATATATCATCACTATAACAGCATGGTTTTTACACTATTTTTTTTAGAGGTACCCATCTGTCAAAGGCAGTGTTAGACCTTGCTCTGATTACATAATAGTGGGGAACAAGTTTTTCGTTTTTTCTGTTCATCTGATAATTAATTTTCATTATGTGTCAGAGGTCATTTCTCTGTTTTCAGGGCCTCTGCAGCTCCTCTGGGGGGATGGTGTGGTCCAAGGAGCAATGACTTCTGAGGGGAGGAGCAGGACTGAGCCTGAGTGGGGAAGTGATGTGCTTGAGGAGAGGAGTTTGGGAAGGGAAGCTGGGATGAGTAATAGACCACCTTCTTTTTGCTTATCACCTATTACATTTTCTTTCTACTTTTAGGAAAACATTTACAATGTTTAGGAATTGTGGAATTGTTTTTACCCCTATGTATTTTGTAGGCATTTGCATTCCTCTAGCTCTTACCTTTCTGTTCCTTCAGGCTCTTCAGCCAGAACCACCAGAACATCTGGACAGTACACAATGGAGCTAGTCCAACACAGCGGTCAGCAAACTCTGACTATAAAGGGCCAGAAAGTCATCATTTTTGGATTTTGAGAAACACAGTAATTGTCAGAACTACTTAGATTTACTTTTGTAGCACAAAAGCTGCCATGCTCAGCACAAAAATGAATGAAAGTGACTTCTGTGTCCAATAAAAAGTAACAAAAAAATATGTGACAAGGCTGATTTGGCCCACTGGCTTAATGTATAGCAGCCATTGCATTTTGCATTAATCCCAAAACACATACCAGAATCAGATTTACAAGTAACATATTACTGCAATGGTGGGAAAAAGAAGACCCTGGAGGTTTATCTCATGTAAATTGCCTGAGGCAGCCCCTGATCTCATAGGAGCTGCCTACCAAAGAGAAGGGTAAGATATTACAACAAACCATATGAAATTTACTCCAGCAGTTCTGAGATGTCAGTTTACATAAAATTAATTTCATTTCAAGCCCTTCCTGCCCTTTTAAAAATGCTTGTGTGATGAAGCACACTGCCAAACACCTCACCACAACAGCTGAATACCACTGAATAAAAAGATCTCATTTTCAGCAGAGTTTCTGAAGGCTGGGGAATGAAGTCATAGTTCAGATGAGTGTCTTGTTAAATGAAAGTGAACTTTGATCATCATAGTTTTTAGAAGAATGTAGGTACAGTGATACTAATATTGTATAATGTCACCTACTTCTGATGATAAAGTCTCCTCTATGTCACCTCACTGGGAGTGCTACAGCCCTGCCATTTTATTACTCTAGTATTATAAGCTGCTGTCAGGTAAATATTCCACAAGTGCACTGCTTGTTTTCTCCTGAAAGAACTCATTCATCACCATGCCTCAGACAGACTCAAATTTAATGCAACCTTTTAAAAATGTATCCGGTAGTAAAAATCTTGTGGAAATTGATCTTGTTGTAAAATTTAGCACCTTAGATATGACATTATGCCACTCAGGGACTTCGGCAATTAGTAAGGCAGAGAGGCAACAACTGACTTTCAAGGTAATAGTTCTAAAGGCATAAATTGAGAAATTGGAACAGGTTACCAACCTAATCTTTCAAGTTGGTCATTTATTTGTCACCTACTGCTGCCCTAGGGTTCCCCACATGTACAAACTAATAAATAAATAATGTCTTCCTTCCCAGCATTTTTTTTTTAACCTAAGAGGATAGATCTGAAGATTTTAAGATTATTCCATCTTCACAGAGGACCAGAAAAAAAAACAGCGAATGATTTTTTTTTTATTTTGAGTATTTACTTTTTATTTTTATTTATTTTTTAACATGTCCAACCTTGTTTTATTTTTTTTAATTTTTAATATAAATTTATTTTAATTGGAGGTTAATTACTTTACAATATTGTATTGGTTTTGCCATACATCAACATGAATCTGCCACAGGTATACACGTGTTCCCCATCCTGAACCCCCCCTCTCTCCTCCCTCCCTGTACCATCAAGTACAATAAGATTACTATAATTGAGTTTACATTTGGAGAGTTATAACCAAATAGGGTAGTTTGGCTTTAGAAATAAAATAATATGGAATCAACTATTACGGGCATGGAGATTTAAATAATTATCAAGTTGATAAGAGAGGGTGAAAAACTCATATTTGTATGTGATGCCTTTTAGAAGCTTGATGTCAGTGGCACATGTTATAGTCATGACAGAATTCAATAGAAGCATAGATGTAATACTTCATGGAAATGTGGAAAGTTCCTTATTCATGGCTCCCCGTGGTCTGTGAAGGACAGGCAGTTATAGAAAGATAATTGCAACAAATTTCTCAGAGGTAACCTGAATCAATCCTGAACAGTGTAGATTGTAAACTTCTGAGGAGCATCACCTTCAGGCAAGAGTGGGATCTGAGTAAAACAGACTGAATGGACTTTACTCATTGGCACCTGTTACATGGGTGTATGATGAGGTGTTTTTTGTTTACCCTGGAACTGGTATTTCAATACTGGCTTGATATTCCGATTCATTTTCTCCTGCATCTTGCTTCTCTAAACCCTAGCTTCTAGTTACTCACCCACAACACCATGTGCGTTTTCACTCCTCCTGCATTTGTTCTGTTTCCTCCTACTTTTCAAACATACACACACAAAGATTGACACATAAGTTCTACTCAAACTTCAGGTTCCCAGCTCAGAATTTACACAAGCGTTACTTTAACTGACACCTTAAAAAGTGATTCTGGGTGTGGTCTGCCTTTAATATAATTAATTACACACTTGACTATTTCTTCTGCTAGATTGTAAGTCCCACTGAGGACACCATATGGCTTATTCTCATTTATTTTCTATGTTATTTACAAATAAGTAGCCAATAAGAAGAATCAATTGAATGACCATAATCAATCTAGTCAGTCACTTGAAAAAAGATGTGAAACCCAGTGAGGGGATAGAATGATGTGAAAGTCCCAAGAGGCTTTTAAACTGTGGCATCAGGTGTTCTGACTAGACTCCAGGACTGACTGGGGATGAGTGTGGTGGGCAAGGCTAAACATCTGTGTCTAGACTACTGTCCATCAAGTTGCCTCCATTATCCAGAGGTGTTTTATTCATTCCTTAGACCTTCGGATTCATCTACACGAGGTGCCCATTGGGGTTGAGCTATGTATTCTCATAAGACATCACTTTCTTTACCAGCGTCAACCTTGTGATATAGGCACAAATAATGAAGAAGCAATTAAGCAAATGTTTAGATTAAATACTGATTAGGTAAAGTATTTTCTTAGTAGTAATTAATGATTTGGATAAAGGAGAAAAAAAAAGTATGCCACTTAGATAGAAGGGAGCTAAATCACATCAATTGATTCCTGATGTAAACTAGAGACTACTTTTGTGTTCCTTTTGCCAGCTATGGCTTCCCTGGAAGCTCAGTTGACAAAGAATCCACCTGCAGTGCTGGAGACCCTGGTTTGATTCCTGGGTCAGGAAGATCCGCTGGAGAAGGGATAGGCTACCCACTCCAGTGTTTTTCGGCTTCCCTTGTGGCTCAGCTGGTAAAGAATCTGTGTGTAATGCAGGAGACCTGGGTTCGATTGCTGGGTTGGGAAGAACCCCTGGAGGAGGGAAAGGCTACCCACTCCAGTATTCTAACCTAGAGAATTCCATGGACTGTGTAGTCCATGAAATCACAAAACTCAGACATGACCGAGCGATTTTCACTTTGCCAGCTATTCTGTTTAAACAATATGAATTCTTACATGATGCTGACAAATGTTTTAAATGAAGCACTTTGTGGAAATTGTTGTTAATTACTAGGTTTCTTAAAAGAAAATTATGTATCAGGATTTATTTTTGAGGACATTTAAACTTATGTTTTGTGCATAAGTGTAATGAATGTTAGCTGCTATTTCTTATCTGAAAAAAAATCATACAAATGAATCAATTCCTCTGGTATTTTATATAGAAGCAACATAAAATCAAAAGCAATTTTCAAAAATTAAAAATGCAATTATCCCTTATCCTAAATTGCTTTCATTATTCTTTTTTTTTTCCCCCTGTGGAGACTTTCATACATATAAGAGTTTATATCATTAATGTGCAGTTTAAAGAATAACATTATTCATAAAATAAAAACATGGAAAACACAGAGACAAAAAATAACCATTACAAGTCTGAAGCTCCCCATGCATCCCCATCTAATCACAGCCCCTTCACATGTAATAGGCTGAACTGAATAGTAATCATCACCTTGATACTCTTTTGTCACTTATATATCAAAATAATGTGCTGTTTAGTTTTCTTTTTAAACTTTATATACAGATTATGCTTGTTCTTAATTTTAAAGTTTATTTATATTGGTACAAGTAGTTATAGCTTGTTCATTTTCACTGAGGAATATACCATCATTTTTAAAATTCATTTGGATGGTCTCTCATTTTTTACTTTTATGAACATTCTTGTGTTTGTTTCCTGGGGCTGTGCCATAGGGAAAGAGAATGTTCGTTCAGTTTCTTGAGATATGTTACCCAATGTATTATTAGAGTCCTCATTACTCCGCATTCTTTCCAATTAATCAAATAAATAAAATTTTATTGTGGTTTTATCTTGCATTTTTATGATTTGTCATATTTTCATATGTTTATGCAATTTTCTCTTTGGGGATGTTTGCATGATTTTGGCCTCTTTTGGGTTGTCTTTTGCATTTATTTTTAAGAATTCTTTCTATACATATACATATACATATATATATTAGTAACCTTTTGTCATTTATATTTATGCTTTAAATCACCCCCTGGTTTGTGGTTTTAACTCTTTTATCTTTTAACTCTTTTTTATGATGTTTGAAGAATGTAGGTTATTCTTTGAATGTGGTAGCATTTGTTAGTTTTTCTTTTACAAAATGTGATTTTTGTGTCTTATATAAGAAATCACTTCCTATTTTATTGTAGTAAAAATCTTCTCATTAGATGTCTTTTGAAAGTGATATTGTTTTTCTTTCCTTATTGAATGACCAGAAAAAGATGTTTTGTGTAGTATGTGAACAGCGTTTCATTTTTTTTTTCCTTCCATGAGCACCAATTAAATCAGTGCAATATATTGAGCAGTCTGTTCTCATATATACAAGTGTATGCATATAAACATGCAGATCTGTTTCCAAGTTCTCTGGTCCATAGTTCTCTTTCTGCAAGTCTATACAACAGTGACTAATTTTCATAACTTTTTAATTGAATCCTGGTATCTAGTCACCCAAGTCCTCTTGTTCCCTCTTCAGGAACATCCTACACTGCTCTGAGCCTGTTTTCCTTCATATAAAAAGCATTGATATATTATTTGGGAAGGAATTAATATCTTTATGAGACTGAGTTTCCAATTTCATTCAAAAAGTTTTATGTTTTCTTTAATATCTTTTAGGCTTCCATATCGGAGAAGGCACTCCAGTATTCTTGCCTGGAAAATCCCATGGATGGAGGAGCCTGGTAGGCGGCAGTCCATGGGTTCGCTAAGGGTCGGACACGACTGAACGACTTGACTTTCAATTTTCACTTTCATGCATTGGAGAAGGAAATGGCAACCCACTCCAGTGTTCTTGCCTGGAGAATCTCAGGGAAGGGGGAGCTGGTGGGCTGCCGTCTATGGGGTCACACAGAGTCAGACATGACTGAAGTGACTTAGCAGCAGCAGCAGGCTTCCATATTACATGGTAAATTTTTAAAACTTATGTTATTCTAAGATTTATTTTTATCATAAAGCAATTTAATTAAATCTTGTATATGAATATAATATCCTGTAATATTACAAAGCTTTTTGCTAATTCTAATAATGTGTCTGAAGATTCTTTGAGCCCAGAAATTTGGACCTGTGTGCATTATACTTAAAAAAAAAAAAGTTTTATCAGTATTTTAAAACTTCTCTCTTATAACAAAAAAGAACACAGAATTAACAAATTCCAATGAACCTCTCAAATCCTAGACTACTTTCCAGTAATTTTTCACTTTATTTCTGAATTTTTCATGCTTTCTTACTCTCAAAATAAGATAAATTTCCTGTCTAAAATGCATTCCTTAGACGCTAATTTTTTCAGTTCTTAATAGTAATTCTCTAAGTTTTTAATCTGTCTAATATGTTTTCATTTTTACCCTTGTTCACTGAAAGATAGTTTCACTTGATGTAGTCTGAGTCACCAAATATTGTCTCTCATTACTTTGAAGATATTCACCTTGCTTTCATGGTTGTTATTCAGAAGTCAGCCTTGACTGATAGAAAACCCATTTATCTCTGGTTTCTTTTAAGACTTTCTCTTCATCTTTGATATACAACTGTTTTTACCCTGAAATGCCTAAGTATGGATTTATTTTTATGTATTCTTCTTCAGGTTTTTTAGACTTACTAAATTTGTGGGCTAGGTTTTTCAACAATGCTAGAAGCTCTTATAATTTCAAAACTGCCCTTTTTTATTCCATTTGTTATATCATTTTCAAACATTGATTATACCAGAATTTTTTCTCTTTTTTTTCCTATTCCTTTCATCAGCATGAATGAGATCTCATCTCATTTCTCACATCTTTCTTCCATGTTACTTATTTAATCTGATATTTGATTTACTCTAATAGTTATATCTTTAACTTATATTTTGTGTTTCAATCCAGTCACATTCTACTGCCTCCTACTTCTTCTCAGCTACCCATTTCTATTTATGTAAATGTATTGAACACATCTCCATCCTTTCTGCAGTTCTGATACCTGAAGTTTTTCTGAACATTATTCTGAGCTTTGATGTCTGTGTTGGTTCATACTTGAGATGGCTTGTTCCATGATAAATTGTGAGCTCAGAACCGCTGGAACTACACTGAGGCCAGAAGTGCTTCCCAGGCTTGTGGGAGCACTGCCAAACAGAACCATTTAACCAGATCTGGGACTTAAAAGGCTTTGGGTCAGTTGATATTATGAATATAGTCCCAAATCCCATATGAATGGAAGTCTTTTTTTGTTTGTTTGTTTTCTGTCAGTTTTAATCAAATATCTTTTCATGAAGGTATTTGCATTGGTTTCCTCTGTTAGGTGATTTTTCCCTTATTACCCAATAAAGTGTCATCTTTAAAAGGGTTCCAACATTTTGTGAGTTTTTTTTTTTTTTACCTGATTTTGACCTTTCTAGTGCTAAAAGTTAATGTATTTCCTATCCATGCATGTATTCAGACTATTAAAAATCAAGAATTAGGCAGCATGTATAAGTCAATAGTCCAGGGGAAAAGTTTGGCCATAGCGTTTTTGGGTTTTGTTTGTTTGTTTTATAATGAATGAGAGACTCTTTAAATTCTGTAGTGCTTTAAAATTTTCAAAAGTTTCACACATACAATTTCATATAATTCCATAATAAAACTATTTCCCTCTACCCGTATTTTACCCCTCTCCCCTTCCCACCCCCAATAGTAACTACTAGGTTTACTCTGTATATCTGTGAGTCTACTTCTCCTTCTTTTTTTTTTTCCTTATTCACTAGTTTGTTGTATTTGTTTAGATTCTACATATAAGTGACATCATACACTATTTATTTTTCTCTGTCTGACTTATTTCACTCAACATAATGCCCTCTAAGTCCATCTATGTTGCTGCAAATGGCATTATTGTGTTCTTTTTTTTTTGACTGAGTAATATTCCATAGTATATATGCACTACATCTTCTTTACCTATTCGTCTGTTGATGGGTGCTTAGGTTGCTTCCATACCTGTGGCCACAGAGCTTTCTCACTTTTCTGAAATCCCATTTTCTAACTATTTGGGGCTCCATTATTTTTACATCTGCTCACCTATATAATTAAAAATACAGATTTTAAAATAGAGGCTTCCCAGGAGACACAGTGGTAAAGCAATGGCCTGCAGTGTAGAAGACTCAGGTGTGATCCTTGTGTCAGAAAGATCCCCTGGAGAAGAAATGGCAACCCACTCCAGTATTCTTGCTTGGGAAATCCCATAGACAAAGGAACCTTGTAGGTTATAGTCCATGGAATCACAAAGAGTTGGGCACTACTTAGCAACTAAGCATACACACATATGCACATTTTAAAATATTTTTTTCCCTCATGTTTAGGTCTAAAAAGCTTTTCTGAATTTCTCATCCATAGTATCCAGGATCCAATAGAGAAAAGCTCTTGAAAAACTTTTTTGAAGTCTTTATCCACATCTATACATAATCTTAAATGTATACATTTCAATATATATTATGAGTTGAATACTGAGCAAATATATTATATCATTTGCATAGGTTCTTAGAGAATCTGGTGACCATACAGCTCTTATGTAAAAACTGGCTGTTATATATTATATTACAAAGTTAGTAATTTAAAAATATGATAAAAGTAGAAAATGAAATAAGAAGATTCAATACTAACTCATATATTCCCTAAATTTAGCCCTTATAGATGATAAAGAAACAAAAACTTTATATACTATCACATCAAAAACACAGCATTTTTGCTTTTTTTTTTAATGGAAAGGAAGATTTTTGGAAGTGAAACATTGTCTCTCAAATACAAACAGCTGTTAATTTAATGTAGAATAGCAAGTAGGAATAAATGCTTCTGAAGTGCTCATTCAGCTGTTCCAGAGATTAAAAAAAAAAAAAAAAACAATCAATCAAATAAGTCTGGTGTGACAATCTGACAGTGAAAAGTCCATGTCATGTTGTACTATCTTTTAATAAATGAATTTAAAATATACCAAGAATTTCAAAGCATTACAGGGAGTAAGAGTTGCTACACATGATTTATAATCACATCAACCCTGCTTGAGATTTATGAGATCATACTGTTCAATCAATTCTAAAAGCTATGAAGGTAAACTCCATGTATGTAAATAGCCTGCAGTTCACTCTGGGGTTGGGTAAACTAACCTGCAGTATGTTACTAACATGATTTTTATTTAAAGGTGCTATGGCAATTTCAATTGTCTTTTTTAAAAATATGTAATAAATAGTTGTATTTTCCTTTATCCATGGAAAGATTGATTATAGATTCTATGAGCCTCCAGAGAAACTCAAACTCTTAAACCAGTCTTGATTTTTTTTCTTTCTTCACTATGCATACCTATTCCTTATTGTGAATTCTAGTTGATAATTTGTGAAAATTGTAAGGCTTTAATTATAGTTAAATGATAACATGCAAAAGGGACACCATGAAAATGTCATGGGAATTTAGAGAAAAGTTTAATCATTCCTTTAACCTATATTCTGAAAGTTATATTTTCAAATTCATCTTAATCTATGTAGTCATTTCACTTCATAAATTGAAATGAATATGCTATTATATCCAAGACTAATCTGGCATATAGTTTCCATATATTTCTGAAATACTTAGTTAGAATATTACTGGAGTCCATTCAGTTCAGTTCAGTTGCTCAGTCGTGTCCAGTTCTTTGTGATCCCATGAATCGCAGCACGCCAGGCTTCCCTGTCCATCACCAACTCCCAGAGTTTACCCAAACTCATGTCCATCGAGTCGATGATGCCAGCCAGCCATCTTGTTTTCTGTCATCCCCTTCTCCTCCTTCCCCCAATCCCTTCCAGCATCAAAGTCATTTCCAATGAGTCAACTTTTTGCATGACGAGTACAAAGTATTGGAGTTTCAGCCTTAGTATCAGTCCTTCCAATGAACACCCAGGACTGATCTCCTTTAGAATGTACTGATTGGATCTCCTTGCGGTCCAAGGGACTCTCAAGATTCTTCTCCAACACCACAGTTCAAAATCATCAATTCTTCAGCGCTCAGCTTTATTCACAGTCCAACTCTCATATCTATACATGACCACTGGAAAAACCATAGCCTTGACTAGATGGACCTTTGTTGGCAAAGTAATGTCTCTGCTTTTTAATGGGCTATCTAGGTTGGTCATAACTTTCCTTCCAAGGAGTAATCATCTTTCAATTTCATGACAGCAATCACCATCTGCAGTGATTTTGGAGCCCCCAAAAATAAAGTCTGGAATCCATTAAGTCCATTTTTAAGACCACCTTAAAAATAAGGTAGTGGAGACAAATCCAGGAAGGCCCGTTTGTTAATTAAAGTCTATTTTATACTATTATCATTACTGAAATTACTATGAGTGAGTGAGTGAAAGTTGCTCAGTGGTGTCCAGCTGTTTGAGACACCATGGATTGTAGCCCACCAGGCTCCTCTGTCCATGGAATTATCCAGGCAAGAATACTAGAGTGGTTTGCTATTCTCTTCTCCAGGGGATATCCCCCACTCAGGGATCAAACTCAGGTCCCCTGTATTGCAGGTATATTCTTTACCATCTGAGCCACCAGGGAAGCCTGAAATTACTATGTCATATTATTAAATGTGTCCAAAGCAAGTTTAGAACTGTACTCATCAACACGATATTTGAAGGGACTTGCTGCTCATGATTGTTCTCATATTCTGGACAGACAAACTATGCAAAAACACAGGATGAACAGCCATGTATTGTATTGCTGGCCTTGCTCAGAAATTCTAGGAGTGTACCTGGACCTTTTCAAGCACCTGCAAGCCTTTAAAAGCACTGCTATTGAGGTCTCAGCAGAAAATACACCCATACTCCTAGGGGAAAGCACAAGGGAAAAACATGATGGTTTTACAAAACAACACAATAACTCAGTAACCTGGGAAAGAATCTTCTAAATCTATCTTCTAGCCAAAGAGGCAAAAGGAAAGCTTTAAATAAAACTTACATCTAAAATAAGAAATAGCACACAATTATCTTTCAAAATAAAGTGACTGTAACATGGGCTTCATGGGCTTTTCATTATACCCACAATATTCTTCTATTTTCAGATAAATTAAAACCATGAGACTTTAAGCATATTTAAAAAGATTGAGGGACTTCCTTCAAAATCAGTTATGTGTCCTGGGTAAAAATAAGTATGTGATATAGAAGCAAAAATCAAGGTGGCTTTTTTTTTTTTTCTGTTATTAGCAGGGCAACAGACTAGTTACCAGATTGGGGCTAAATCAGCATCATCTGCTCTCAACCGCACCAGCAGTGAAGATCAGATATTAAAGCATGAACACGTGTGTCACGGATCCCACTGAGGACCATAAATGTAATAAAGGGGTAGGGAAGGAGAGGCACAGAGAAAGTAAAATACAAAATAGAGAATGAAAGTACAAAATGAAAATTTAACATCAGACATGAGAGAGGTGGGAAAAATCAACTGGATTACAAACTCACTACACCCAAGTACAGGGAAAAGGAAGTGAGACTGGAATTAGAAGGTGGTGGACAGAAACCTCAGGTATAGCTCAAACTGAACATGAGAATGGTAATGTTGCTGTTAGTTTTTGTTCTGATAAAAATCAGAGCTAGAAACAAGGAGTTGGGCAGAGATCTTTTATTTAAGAGGATATAAGTGAGGTACTTACCCAATAGCCAAAATTTAAGGAGTAGTCTGATTGAAATCCTGCAGATGGAGATTGCAGCTGTGAAATTAAAAGACACTTGCTCCTTGGAACAAAAGCTATGACATATCTAGACAGCATATTAAAAAGCAGAGACATTATTTTGCCAACAAAGGTCCATCTAGTAAAGGCTATGTTTTTTCCAGTAGTCATGTATGGATATGAGAGTTGGACTATAAAGAAAGCTGAACACCAAACAATTCATGTTTTTGAATTGTGTTGTTGGAGAAGACTCTTGAGAGTCCCTTGGACTGCAAGGAGATCCAACCAGTCCATTCTGAAGGAAATCAGTCCTGGATGTTCATTGGAAGGACTGACACTGAAGCTGAAACTCCAATACTTTGGCACCTGATGCGAAGAGCTGACTCACTGGAAAAGACCCTGATGCTGAGGAACGTTGAAGGAAGGAAGAGAAGGGGATTACAGAGGATGAGATGGTTGGATGGCATCAGCGACACAATGAGTTTGGGTAGGCTTCAGGAGTTGGTGATGGGCGGAGAAGCCTGGGGTGCTGCAGTCCACGGGGTCTCAAAGAGTTGGACACAACTGAGCAACTGAATTGACTGAAAGAGAAGGGAACACAAAGCCCTAAAAGGTTCATTGTGTAACTGGTTACTGATGTGGCTCATTCTCACTGGTGCCCTCTCTAGAGCCACGTGGAAGACACCTCAGGAACATACACCAAAGGAAAGGGAGATTGGGACAGTGCATGAGATGCTGTCCTGGAGTCCTGAGTGCCTGTATGGACTGAGTGCTTTCACCAAGCTTCAAGAGAAAATAGCAACAACCAACACCCAGGTTTATAGGTCTGGTTCTAAACAGATATTTATGTCATAAAAACCATACATTAAAGAATAAATGAATTCTAAAATAATTAAGAAATTCGAATCAAGATGATATAAGCCAAAGATGATATTAATAGAATAAGAGGCAGAAGAAAAATTAGAGTATATTGTAAAACTGCTATGGAAAAAGTATAAAATACCACAACTTTAATTTCACAATTATATTTCAAAATTCTCAGAATTATTGAGACTGTGTCAGAAATGGTGAGTTTTCTTTTCAATAATTCTTCTTTAGGTTTCATAGCTGGGGCCACTGGCATCCTTGCAGGTAGGGGAGACCTGTGACTAGGTTCTGGCAAGGGTAGAATATTCTAATGGGAGTTTCAAAAATTGTTTTTCAAGATAGTGTAAAAGATCTTTTTTTCTCTCTTATTCTCCATTTCATCCAGCCAACTCTCAGAAAAGCAGATGCCATCCCTAGTGGACATTGGGGTCAAAGTATTTCAGGACAGGAAAGCAACAACAGAAGGACCTGATGTTTAGGAAACCACAGCAAAGCTAAGCATTCACCTTGACTTTTAGGCAGAGTGATGTTTAAATTATCTCTATCTGGGGCTTTATGTTGCCTGCTCTTGAACCTAATCCTATTGGATAGAGACACAATTCAGCAAATAAGAGTATTGTTACTGTTGCTGCACAATTATGTCAATTAGCACATGTACATACATATATTTGATGTATAGTTGATATATTGGTCAGTGTATATATTGATGTATATTTGACATATATAATTATAGGTATATATATGTATGTATATGTGTGTATGTATATATATATATATATAATGTATGCATATGTATATGAAGTTGCCTGGATAACCATTACTTTTCAAGATATTTTTACATTCCCAACTGTCAGCAGGATGAAAGAAGGTAGGAGACAAAACTCATTGTTAATATTTTAGTTTATTTCCTTCTAGTCTTCTTTTTCTCAATGACTAGATTTTTGGTCACGTAATTGTTATTATATTTATGCAGCTTTTAAATTATTTTTCCATGGTATTACATAAACTTAAGAAATAAATTTTAATACCAAGTGGCACTAGTGGTAAAGAACCTGTCTGCTAATGCATGAGACTTAAGAAACATGGGTTTGGTCCCTGGGTCAGGAAGATCCCCTCGTGTTGGACATGGCAACCCTCTCCAGTATTCTCGCCTGGAGAATCCATGGACAGAGGAGCCTGGCGAGCTACAGTCGATAAGGTGTCAAAGAGCTGGACATTACTGAAGGACTTAGCACATACCAATGAAAGTGAAAGTCGCTCAGTTGTGTCTGACTCTTCACGACCCCATGGTGTGTATAGCCCATGGAATTCTCTAGGCCAAAATACTGGAGAGGGTAACCATTCCCTTTTCCAGGGGATCTTCCCAACCCAGGGATCAAACCAGGTCTCTCACATTGCACGTGGATTCTTTACCAGCTGAGCCACAAGGGTAGACTTTAGCACATAGAAAACAACACATAAGTTTTAATGGCAATAAGTTTTTAAAGCATATGAGAAGTAATGGCTTTCCTGGTGGCTCAGACAGTAAAGAATCCATCTGCAGTTCAGGAGACCCAGATTTCATTCCTGGGTCAGGAAGATCCCCTGGAGAAGGGAATGGCTACCCACTCCACTATTCTTGCTTAGGGAGGAGCCTAAGAGTCTGATATGACTGAGTGATGAACACTTACTTACTTAACTGCGGGAAGTAAATGTAATGGGTATAAAGTGTGAACGTGTAAGAATACCTTAATTAGGCAAGAAACTCATTGACTAGATTTGGGGATAAATTCTAGACAGTTTATGGCTACAGAGAACTCACTAGAACATACAGCAAGAGGAGCAGAGGACACAAAGGTGGAGGGGGTGAGGAATCACGAGGAGGGCAGGGCTCATGGAGGCCAAAGAAATGAAAACTATCAAACATGACCAGCTCTGGACTGACCAAGGAGGGATTCTGAGCTCAAGGGCAGGATCCTAACACAAGAGTACCTTTAAAATGTATATGCAGACACATGTACCCCAATGTTCATCGCAGCACTGTTTATAATAGCCAGGACATGGAAACAACCTAGATGTCCATCAGCAGATGAATGGATAAGAAAGCTGTGGTACATATACACAATGGAGTATTACTCAGCTGTTAAAAAGAATACATTTGAATCAGTTCTGAGGAGATGGATGAAACTGGAGCCGATTATACAGAGTGAAGTAAGCCAGAAAGAAAAACACCAATACGGTATATTAACACATATATATGGAATTTAGAAAGATGGCAATGATGACCCTGTATGCAGGACAGCAAAAAAGACACAGATGTGTATAGCGGACTTTTGGATTCAGAGGGAGAGGGAGAGGGTGAGATGATTTGGGAGAATGGCATTGAAACATGTATAATATCATGTAAGAATCGAATTGCTAGTCTATGTCTGATGCAGGATACAGCATGCTTGGGGCTGGTACACGGGGATGACCCAGAGAGATGTTGTGGGGAGGGGGGTGGGAGGGGGTTTCATGTTTGGGAACGCATGTACACCCATGGTGGATTCATGTCAATGTATGGCAAAAACAATACAGAATTGTAAATAAAATAAAAAAAATTAAAAATAATAAAGGTAACTCATGCAAAAAAAAATGTATATGCATGTAGGGGTGGGGGGGATGCTTCTGTGCATTGGTACAAGGATGGAGAGAACAGGGTCTTGGCATTTAGTAGGTTTTTGCTTAGCTGGTTCGATGTGGCAGGTAGAGTTAAGATGAAAGTGATTCTCAGTTACATTTGTAAGTGGTTTTTAATTTTTCTTTATAAATATTTCAGTAGAGAAAATAAAACATAACCCACCCACCCACCCACACACACATTCAATTTTTGAGATTACTTCCATGAATTATTTAGAAAAATTGGAATTGCTAGGCCATATTTCACTTTGTGTGTGTGTGTGTGTGTTTAATTCTTTATAAAATTTTCTCAGTTGATTCCTGTAAAGCTTCTAGAAAATAAGACTTCTGCCAGTAGTAGATTTGACCTTCTTCTTTAATCATACTGATATTATCAGAAATGTTAAAACGAAAAAAATTCTTTGATAGGTGACTAAATGAATGTTATTCTGGTTTACCCTGATTTGATCAATACAGAAAGTGCATATTTTCTTACAATTATGTGCTAATTTTAGTTTTTAATAAGTTGTATATTAATATTCGTGGCTTATCTGTCAAATGCATGCTTCATTTGTGCAGTAGTACTGCAGTGCAGTTCATGGGGTTGCAAAGAGTTGACATGACTTAGTGAATGAACAACAACATAAAGGACAAAACTTAGTGAATATTTCCTTAAGATGTATGTATCAGTCTGCTTAGAGTTATCCTAAGCAAATATCACAGGTTAGGTGGCTTAAATTTCATTTTCTGACTGTCCTGGAGGCTAGGATTCTAGGATGAGATGTCAGCAGGTTTGACTTCTTCTGAGGCCTACTCCTAGCCTTCCTGCTGATGCTGCTGCTAAGTAACTCCAGTCATGCCCGATTCTGCATTCCCATGGTCTGCAGCATGCCAGGCTTCCCTGTCCTCCACCATCTCCCAGAGCGTGCTCAAACTCATATCCACTAAGTCAGTGATGCCACCCAACCATCTCGTCCATGCCATCCCCTTATCCTCCTGCCTTCAATCTTTCCCAGGATCAGGGTCTTTTCCAAGGAGTCAGATCTTCACATTGAGTGGCCAAAATATTGAAGTTTCTGCTTCACTGTCAGTCCTTCCAATGAATACTCAGGAATGATTTCCTTTAGGATAGACTGGTTTGATCTCCTTGCAGTCCAAGGGGCTCTCAAAAGTCTTCTCCAACATCACAGCACTCAACCTTCTTTATGGTCCAAATCTCACATCCATATGTGACTACTGGAAAAAATATAGATTTGACTATATGGACTTTTGTTGTCAAAGTAATGTCTCTGCTTTTTAATATGCTGTCTAGGTTTGTCATAGCTTTTCTTCCAAGGAGCAAGTGTCTTTTAATTTCATGACTGCAGTCACCATCTGTAATGATTTTGGAGCCCAAGAAAATAAAATCTGTTACTGTTTCCATTGTTTCCCCATTTATTTGCCATGAATGATGGGACCAGATGCTATGCTCTTAGTTTTGTGAATGTTAAATTTTAAGCCAGCTTTTTTACTCTCCTCATTCACCTTCATCAAGAGGCTCTTTAGTTCCTTTTGCTTTCTGTGATAAGGGTGGTGTCATCTGCATATCTGAGGTTATTGATATTTCTCCAGGAAATCTCGATTCCAGCTTATGCTTCAACTAGCCTGGAATTTCACATGATGTACTCTGCATATAAGTTAAATATGCAGGGGCCAATATACAGTCTTGATGTACTACTTTCCCAGTTTTAAACCAATCTGTTCTTCAATGTCTGGTTCTAACTGCTGTTTCTTTTCCTTCATTTCTCCGAAGGCAGATAAGGTGGTCTGGTATTCCCGTTTCTTTAAGAGTTTTCCACAGTTTCTTGTGATCCACACAAAGGCTTTACTGTAGTCAGTGAAGCAGAAGTAGATGTTTTTTTGGAATTCTCTTGCTTTTTTTATGATCCAACAGACATAGGCTTCAGTTCAGTTCAGTTCAGTCACTGAGTCATGTCTGACTCTTTGAGACCCCATGAATTGCAGCAGGCCAAGCCTCCCTGTCCCTTACCAACTCCCAGAGTTCACTCAAACTCACGTCCATCGAGTCGGTGATGCCATTCAGACATCTCATCCTGGTCACAGTGAAAGGAACCAAATTCTTCCTGAGACAATTTTTGGGTAGCTGTTGCTCTTATGTGATACTTAAAGATAATTCTGTCCATTTCTTTGCTTTTTTCCCAAGTTTTGAATAATTTTTTCTGACAACTTCAAATTTTTAAGCTGGTACATTTATGTAAGTATTAAAAATTATATGTGTACCTGCCTTTCAACTTAGCATAGTTGAAAATATAAATAAGAAAATTTTCCCAACTGCAAACACTTTATAGTATAAAAGGGAAACAAGTACGTATACATTATATCATAATAGATGCAATAAAAGCAATATGAATGAGTGATGGTAGGAATCTGATGGTAGAGCCAAGGATTGCAGGTCTTGGTGATCAGGGAAATTCATTAAAGAGATGATAGTGAACAACAGATAAGATGTATGAGAATCATGGAACCTGGTAAAAAGAAAATATGCCTTCATCATACTCAATATATAATTTGTGATGGATTCCCTTCTAGTTTCATTTGTACATGGGGAGAGCTCTACAGTGTTGTACATATAACATTGCAACCTGAGTGTTCAAATGGAAATGTGTTAAGCAATTTTCTCTAGATATGCTACAGTTTTGGAATTTGCATGTAGAAAGAAATAGGGGGAGGGTAGTTAGTTTCATAAATGGTATTTCATAAAATGTGGGGCCCAGAGCCCTGCCTCAGAATTCAGGGGCTGGTTTTAAAAGACAGTTTCAAAAAACCGTTTCCCTGTGACCATTTTGCCTTGTCTTGTATCTTGTATCCAGTGTATAGTTTGGAACATAATCACATGTGAGAAAACACTTTCTAAACTGAACTCTAAGAATTAGTACAGATGTTGAATAATAGGTTCAGTCAGTTAGTTCAGTCGCTCAGTTGTGTCTGACTCTTTGCGACCCCATGAATTGCAGCACGCCAGGCCTCCCTGTTCATCACCATCTCCCAGAGTTCACTCAGACTCACGTCCATCGAGTCCGTGATGCCATCCAGCCATCTCATCCTCTGTCGTCCCCTTCTCCTCCTGTCCCCAATCCCTCCCAGCATCAGAGTATTTTCCAATGAGTCAACTCTTCTCAGGAAGTGGCCAAAGTACTGGAGTTTCAGCTTTAGCATCATTCCTTCCAAAGAAATCCCAGGGCTGATCTCCTTCAGAATGGACTGGTTGGATCTCTTCTCAGTCCAAGGGAATCTCAAGAGTCTTCTCCAACACCACAGTTCAAAAGCATCAATTCTTCAGCGCTCAGCCTTCTTCACAGTCCAACTCTCACATCAATACATGACCACAGGAAAAAACATAGCCTTGACTAGACGGACCTTAGTCGGCAAAGTAATGTCTCTGCTTTTGAATATACTATCTAGCTTGGTAAAAACTTTTCTTCCAAGGAGTAAGCATCTTTTAATTTCATGGCTGCAGTCACCATCTGCAGTGATTTTGGAGCCCCCAAAAATAAAGTCGGACACTGTTTCCACTGTTTCCCCATCTATTTGCCATGAAATGATGGGACTGGATGCCATGATCTTCATTTTCTGAATGTTGAGCTTTAAGCCAACTTTTTTGCTCTCCACTTTCACTTTCATCAAGAGGCTTTTTAATTCCTCTTCATTTTCTGCCATAAGGGTGGTGTCATCTGCATATCTGAGGTTATTGATATTTCTCCCGGCAATCTTGATTCCAGCTTGTGTTTCTTCCAGTCCAGCGTTTCCCTTGATGTACTTTGCATAGAAGTTAAAGAATCAGGGTGACGATATACAGCCTTGACATACCCTTTTCCTATTTGGAACCAGTCTGTTGTTCCATGTCCAGTTCTAACTATTGCTTCCTTACCTGCATACATAGTTCTCAAGAGGCAGGTCAATTGGTCTGGTATTCCCATTTCTTTGAGAATTTTCCACAGTTTATTGTGATCCACACAGTCAAAGGCTTTGGCATAGTCAATAAAGCAGAAATAGATGTTTTTCTGGAACTCTCTTGCTTTTTCCATGATCCAGAAGATGTTGGCAATTTGATCTCTGGCTCCTCTGCCTTTTCTAAAACCAGCTTGAACATCAGGGAGTTCACGGTTCACGTACTGCTGAAGCCTGGCTTGGAAAATTTTGAGCATTACTTTACTAGCGTGTGAGATGAGTGCAATTGTGCGATAGTTTCAGCATTCTTTGCATTTCCTTTCTTTGGGATTGGAATGAAAACGGACCTTTTCCAGTCCTGTGGCCACTGCTGAGTATTCAAAATTTGCTGGCATATTGAGTGCAGCATTTTCATAGCATCATCTTTCAGGATTTGTAATAGCTCAACTGGAATTCCATCACCTCCACTAGCTTTGTTCATAGTGATGCTTTTTAAGGCCCACTTGACTTCACTTTCCATGATGTCTGGCTCTAGATTAGTGATTACATCATCATGATTATCTGGGTCGTGAAGATCTTTTTTGTACAGTTCTTCTGTGTATTCTTGCCACCTCCTCTTAATATCTTCTGCTTCTGTTAGGTCCATATCATTTCTGTCCTTTATCGAGCCCATCTTTGCATGAAATAGTCCCTTGATATCTCTAATTTCCTTGAAGAGATCTCTAGTCTTTCCCATTCTGTTCTTTTCCTCTATTTCTTTGCATTGATCACTGGGGAAGGCTTTCTTATCTCTTCTTGCTTTTCTTTGGAAATCTGCATTCAGATGCTTATGTCTTTCCTTTTCTCCTTTGTTTTTTGTCTCTCTTCTTTTCACAGCTATTTGTAAGCCCTCCCCAGACAGCCATTTTGCTTTTTTGCATTTCTTTTCCATGGGGATGGTCTTCATCCCTGTCTCCTGTAAAGTGTCACGAACCTCATTCCATAGTTCATCAGGCTATCTATCAGATCTAGACCCTTAAATCTATTTCTCACTTCCACTGTATAATCATAAGGGATTTGATTTAGGACATACCTGAATGGTCTAGTGGTTTTCCCTACTTTCTTCAATTTCAGTCTGATTTTGGTAATAAGGAGTTCATGATCTGAGCCACAGTCAGCTCCTGGTCTTGTTTTTGTTGACTGTGTAGAGCTTCTCCATCTTTGGCTGCAAAGAATATAATCAATCTGATTTTAGTGTTGACCATCTTGTGATGTCCATGTGTAGAGTCTTCTTTTGTGTTGTTGGAAGAGGGTGTTTGCTATGACCAGTGCATTTTCTTGGCAAAACTCTATTAGTCTTTGCCCTGCTTCATTCCGAATTCCAAGGCCAAATTTGCCTGTTACTCCAGGTGTTTCTTGACTTCCTATTTTTGCATTCCAGCCCCCTATAATGAAAAGGACATCTATTTTGGGTGTTAGTGCTAAAAGGTCTTGTAGGTCTTCATAGAACCATTCAGCTTCAGCTTCTTTAGCGTTACTAGTTGGGACATAGACTTGGATGACTGTGATATTGAATGGTTGCCTTGGAGATGAACAGAGATCATTCTGTTGTTTTTGAGACTGCATCCAAGTACTGCATTTCAGGCTCTTCTGTTGACCATGATGGCTACTCCATTTCTTCTTAGGGATTCCAGCCAACAGTAGTAGATATAATGGTCATCTGAGTTAAATTCACCCATTCCAGTCCATTTTAGTTCGCTGATTCCTAGAATGTTGACATTCACCATTGCCATCTCTTGTTTGACCACTTCCAATTTGCCTTGGTTCATGGACCTGACATTCCAGGTTCCTATGCAATATTGCTCTTTACAGCATCAGATCTTGCTTCTATCACCAGTCACATCCACAACTGGGTATTGTTTTTGCTTTGGCTCCATCCCTTCATTCTTACTAGAGTTATTTCTCCACTGATCTCCAATAGGATATGGGGCACCTAATGACCTGGGGAGTTCCCCTTTCAGTATCCTATCATTTTGCCTTTTCATACTGTTCATGGGGTTCTCAAGGCAAGAATACTGAAGTGGCTTGCCATTCCCTTCTCCAGTGGACCACGCTCTGTCAGACCTCTCTACCATGACCTGCCCATCTTGGCTTTCCCCACAGGCATGGCTTGGTTTCATTGAGTTAGAAAATGCTGTGGTCCTAGTGTGATTAGATTGACTAGTTTTCTGTGAGTATGGTTTCAGTGTGTCTGCCCTCTGATGCCCTTTTGCAACACCTACCATCTTATTTGGATTTCTCTTATCTTGGGCATGGGGTATCTCTTCACTGCTGCTCCAGCAAAGCACAGCCGCTGCTCCTTACCTTGGACGAGGGGTATCTCCTTACTGCCACCGTGACAGATGTTGACTAATGGGTTAGAGATTATTAAAGTATGCCAGCCAGGAAACCAAGAAGAGAAATGCAAATGTATATAATATTGTTAATTATGATGGCCAGTGATTTATCAATTTAACAATAAAATCAGTGTATAACATTAAGGAGAATAATCATTTTGAAAGAATTTGTCAATTATATTTTAATCTGTAAAATAAAATTAATTGATTTCACTCATTGCTCTGAAATGACATCAGTTCAGTTCAGTTGCTCAGTCATGTCTGACTCTTTGAGACCCCATGGTCTGCAGCATGCCAACCCTATCTGTCCATTATCAACTCATGAAATATACTCGAACTCATATCCATTGAGTTCGTGATGTCAAGCAAACATCTCATCCTCTGTCATAGCCTTCTCCTCCTGCCTTCAATCTTTTCCAGCACTGGATCTTTTCCAATGAGTCAGTTCTTCACACCAGATAGCCAAATTATTGGAGTTTCAGCTTCAACATCAGTACTTCCAATGAATATTCAGGACTGATTTCCTTTAGGATTGACTGGTTGGATCTCCTTGCAGTCTGAGGGACTCTCAAGAGTCTTCTACAAAACCACAGTTCAAAAGCATCAATTCCTCAGTGTTCAGCTTTCTTTAGAGTCCAACACTCACATCCATACATGACTACTGGACAAAAAACATATCCTTGACTAGGTGGACCTTTGTTGGAAAAGTAATGTCTCTGCTTTTGAATATGCTGTCTAGGTTGGTCATACTGTTCCTTCCAAGCAGTAAGCATCTTTTAGTTTCAAGGCTGCAATCACAATCTGCAGTGATTTTGGAGCCCAGAAAGATAAAATCAGCCACTGTTTGCACTGTTTCCCCATCTATTTGCCATGAAGTGATTGGACTGGATGCCATGATCTTAGTTTTCTGAATGTTGAGTTTTAAGCCAAATTTTTCATTCTCATGTTTCACTTTCATCAGAGGCTCTTTAGTTCTTCAGTTTCTGCCATAAGGGTGGTGTCATCTACATATCTGAGGTTATTGATAGTCCTCCCAGCAATCTTGATTCCAGCCTGTGCTTCCTATAGCCCAGCATTTCTGATGACGTACTATGCATAGAAAAGGCAGAGGAACAAGAGATCAAATTGCCAACACCTGATGGATTGTTGAAAAAACAAAAGAGTTCCATAAAAACATCTATTTCTTCTTTATTGACTATGCCAAAGTGCCGGGGTCCAGCCCCAGTGGATCCAGGGTAATTCAAAGGTGGGGACGGAATCAGCATCCTAGGAAAAAACTTACTTAATTACAGATAGAGAGAGATTAGAAAATTAGTGGAGAAAAAGAGGCTGAATAACTTGGTTTATGTGGAATACCAATCACCACCTACGTAGGCCACAGGGGTCTTTCCGTTCTCCCAAAGGAGAGGAGGCACTGAGGCCTCCCCGATCTGATCTTAGAAGTCCAGGCAAAATTAGCAGGCTTGGTGAGTACCCACATTCCAGATGGGAATTCAGCCAGAAAAACGGGGAGCAAGAAAGAAACAACATGGGCGAAACAGTCTTTCCAGAAACTGATCTGATTTCTTTATTTTTAGGTTTGCTTATATACCTTTTGTTGTACATAGGGATGAATACAGAGTCACATGGAGGTCAGCAGTCCTGACCTTTATCAAAATCAGGTGCTTCACATAAATGTATATAAAAAGAAAGGTCTTAGGGGTTTTACATCATCTTATGGCCATGAGGCCTGCTGACATTTTATGATCCTTTCTTTCTGATAACCAAAAAACATTTTTTCCAAAGGTGTTTTTTTCTTAACCAGGCACCACCCTCCAAATAAAGTTGCATTCCTATAGGGTGAGGGTGTAGTGGGTTACAATCAAGAAAGGAATTTATTTAACCTAAGGTTAACAAGATTAATTTTAAAGGTTAATACTTATTTCTCTTGTATGCTAGTTATATTCATTATAAGGGCAGAGAATATGGAGATTTAGCAGCAAACGTCAACCCAACAAATGAAAACCCTTCACCAGTGTTCCCCTTAAGATCTATTTAGTCTTAAGATAGTGATAAAGTTACATTTTTGCATAGTAAGGACACAATGATTTATAACAACAGAAAACTAGTCAATCTAATCACACTAGGACCATAGCCTTTTCTAACTCAATGAAACCAAGTCATACCTGAGGGGCAGGCCAAGATGGGTGGGACATGGTGGAGAGGTCTGACAGAATGTGGTCCACTGGAGAAGGGAATGACAAGCCACTTCAGTATTCTTGCCTTGAGAACCCCATGAACAGTATGAAAAGGCAAAATGATAGGATACCAAAGGAGGAAATCCCCAGGTCATTAGGTGCCCAATATGCTACTGGAGATCAGTGGAGAAATAACTCCAGAAAGAATGAAGGGATGCAGCCAAAGCAAAAACAATACCCAGTTGTGGATGTGACTGATGATAGAAGCAAGATCTGATGCTGTAAAGAGCAATATTGCATAGGAACCTGGAATGTCAGGTCCATGAACCAAGGCAAATTGGAAGTGGTCAAACAAGAGATGGCAAGGGTGAACGTCAACATTCTAGGAATCAGCGAACTAAAATGGACTGGAATGGGTGAATTTAACTCAGATGACCATTATATCTACTACTGCGGGCTGGAATCTCTCAGAAGAAATGGAGTAGCCATCATGGTCAACAAAAGAGTCCAAAATGCACTACTTGGATGCAATCTAAAAAAATGACAGAATGATCTCTGTTCATCTCCAAGGCAAACCATTCAATATCACAGTCATCCAAGTCTATGCCCCAACCAGTAATGCTAAAGAAGCTGAAGCTGAACGGTTTTATGAAAACCTACAAGACCTTTTAGCACTAACACCCAAAAAAGATGTCCTTTTCATTATAGGGGACTGGAATGCAAAAGGAGTAAGTCAAGAAACACCTGGAGTAACAGGCAAATTTGGCCTTGGAATGCAGAATGAAGCAGGGCAAAGATTAATAGAGTTTTACAAGAAAATGCACTGGTCATAGCAAACACCCTCTTCCAACAACACAAGAGAAGACTCTATGCATGGACATCACCAGATGGTCAACACTGAAATCAGATTGATTATATTCTTTGCAGCCAAAGATGGAGAAGCTCTATACAGTCAACAAAAACAAGACCAGGAGCTGACTGTGGCTCAGATCATGAACTCCTTATTACCAAATTCAGACTGAAATTGAAGAAAGTAGGGAAAACCACTAGACCATTCAGGTATGTCCTAAATCAAATCCTTTATGATTATACAGTGGAAGTGAGAAATAGATTTAAAGGCCTAGATCTGATAGATAGGTTGATGAACTATGGAATGAGGTTTGTGACATTTTATAGGAGACAGGGATCAAGACCACCCCCATGGAAAAGAAATGCAAAAAAAGCAAAATGGCTGTCTGGGAAGGCCTCACAAATAGCTGTGGAAAGAAGAGAGGCAAAAAGCAAAGAAGAAAAGGAAAGATATAAGCATCTGAATGCAGAGTTCCAAAGAAAAGCAAGAAGAGATAAGAAAGCCTTCCCCAGTGATCAATGCAAAGAAATAGAGGAAAAGAACAGAATTGGAAAGACTAGAGTTCTCATCAAGAAAATTAGAGATATCAAGGGAACATTTCATGCAAAGATGGGCTTGATAAAGGACAGAAATTGTATGGACCTAACAGAAGCAGAAAATATTAAGAAGAGGTGGCAAGAATACACAGAAGAACTGTACAAAAAAGATCTTCACAACCCAGATAATCATGATGATGTAATCACTAATAAAGAGCCAGACATCGTGGAAAGTGAAGTCAAGTGGGCCTTAGAAAGCATCACTATGAACAAAGCTAGTGGAGGTGACAGAATTCCAGTTGAGCTGTTTCAAATCCTGAAAGATGATGCTGTAAAAGTGCTGCACTCAATATGCCAGCAAATTTTGAATACTCAGCAGTGGCCACAGGACTGGAAAAGGTCAGTTTTCATTCCAAACCCAAAGAAAGGAAATGCCAAAGAATGCTCAAACTGCCACAAAATTGCACTCATCTCACACACTAGTAAAGTAATGCTCAAAATTCTCCAAGCCAGGCTTTAGTAATACGTGAACCGTGAACTGCCTGATGTTCAAGCTGGTTTTAGAAAAGGCAGAAGAGCCAGAGATCAGATTGCCAACATCCGCTGGATCATGGAAAAAGCAAGAGAGTTCCAGAAAAACATTTATTTCTGCTTTATTTACTATGCCAAAGCCTTTGACTGTGTGGATCACAAGAAAATGTGGAAAATTCTGAAAGAAATGGGAATACCAGACCACCTAACCTGCCTCTTGAGATATCTATATGCAGGTGAGGAAGCAACAGTTAGAACTGGACATGGAACAACAGACTGTTTCCAAATTGGAAAAGGAGTACGTCAAGGCTGTATATTGTCACCTTGCTTCTTTAACTTATATACAGAGTACATCATGAGAAACACTGGACTGGAAGAAACACAAGCTGGAATCAAGATTGCCAGGAGAAATATCAATAACCTCAGATATGCAGATGACACCACCCTTATGGCGGAAAGTGAAGAGGAGCTAAAATGCCTCTTGATGAAAGTGAAAGAGGGGAGCGAAAAAGTTGGCTTAAAGCTCAACATCAGAAAACGAAGATCATTATATCAGGTCCCATCACTTCGTGGTAAATAGATGGGGAAACAGTGTCAGACTTTATTTTTTGGGGCTCCAAAATCACTCCAGATGGTGATTGCAGCCACGGAATTAAAAGACGCTTACTCCTTGGAAGAAAATTTATGACCAACCTAGATAGTATATTCAAAAGCAGAGACATTCCTTTGCCGACTAAGGTCCATCTAGTCAAGGTTATGGTTTTTCCTGTGGTCATGTATGGATGTGAGAGTTGGACTGTGAAGAAGGCTGAGCACTGAAGAATTGATGATTTTGTACTGTGGTGTTGGTGAAGACTCTTGAGAGTCCCTTGGACTGCGAGGAGATCTAACCAGTCCATTCTGAAGGAGATCAACCCTGGGTTTTCTTTGGAAGGAATGATGCTAAAGCTGAAACTCCAGTACCTGGCCACTTCATGAGAAGAGTTTACTGATTGGAAAAGACTCTGTTGTTGGGAGGGTTTGGGGGCTGGGGGAGAAGGGGACGACTGAGGATGAGATGGCTGGATGGCATCACGGACTCGATGGCCATGAGTTTGAGTGAACTCTGGGAGATGGTGATGAACAGGCAGGCCTGGCATGCTGCGATTCATGGGGTCACAAAGAGTTGGACACAACTGAGCGACTGAACTGAACTGACAGTGATCTATAACAGAAGAGAAAATTCATTAACTCAAAAAGTCTAGTATTGCTAACATCAAAAACTACTATATTTCCTTTTCTATATTCCAAATACATTGATTAATATATTCCCAGGTGCCTAAGGATATGGAGGCCTGGCGGCAATCATTGACTCAAAAATGAGAAAAGCCCTATGCTAAATAATACTTTCAAAATACTCCAAACTCTCTGTGCTGTTTATGGTTGAGAGATACTAAACAATCGTGTGCATAGTGGCATGAATACAGATAATCCACCTTCCCCAAAGAATTTGCCTTTAGTAAGTCTAAAACATCTCATGCCTCTCATGATTGGAAGGCTGTAAACAATCACATGTGGCTGGACGAACCTGAACAGGCAGGCTAGATTACCGTCAGAGGAGTTCATAAGCTGAAACACTCTTGTCATGTCCAGGAATTTTTATTGACTTGGAGCTGTAAGTTAACTCCTTCTCAGAGAGAGGTAATGGGGGTCAGCCCCCTGTAAAGTCAGAGGTATTCAGAGGTATAGGTGAGAGCATGAAACACTAAAGTAGGTAGACTTTGGTTTTGGGGGTAGACGCTCGGGAACAGGGGTTTCCTGAGGCTTGATCATGCCTTTACATATTCCTAAGCCTCCTTCCTTATGACCTTTGCCATGGGCGGAGTTCCTCACGCTGGCTCCCAGCACCAAAGCCTTTGACTATGTGGATCATAATAAACTGTGGAAATTTCTGAAAGAGATGGGAATACCAGACCACTTGATCTGCCTTTGAGAAACCTGTATGAAGGTCAGGAAACAACAGTTAGAACTGGACATGGAACAACAGACTGGTTCCAAATAGGAAAAGGAGTATGTTAAGCCTGTATATTGTCACCCTGCTTATTTAATTTATATGCAGAGTACATCATGAGAAACTCTGGGCTGGAGGAAACACAAGCTGAAATCAAGATTGCCTGGAGAAATATCAAGTGGGGATATTGAGCTGTTTATGGACTTAATTCAGATAGTAGTGACTAAACAGAATCTAACCCAAATAAATGTATAACAAAATGTTATGTATAATGAAAAAAATAGTGAGATATAATAAAACGTAGAAATGAATGAGACAAGAAATACAAAGATAATAATTTATTTATTTATTTTGGTTGGGGCATTCAACCCATTTATGTTTTTTTTTTTAATTTATTTATTTATTTTTAATTTTTACTTTACAATTCTGTATTGGTTTTGGCATAGATTGACATGAATCCACCACAGGTGTACATGAAAGTGTGTGTGTGTGTGTGTGCGCACACACACACTCCATTGCTCAGTCAAGCCTGACTCTTTGCAACCCCATCAACTGTAAGCTGACAGCCTCCTCTGTCCGTGGGATTCTTCAGGCATGAATACTGTAGCTGGTTACTACTTCCTACTCTGGGGATCTTCCTGACTCAGGGATCAAGCTCGTGTCTCTTGCATCTCCTGTTTGGTAGGCAGATTCTTTACCACTGAGACAAATGGGAAGCCCAAATAAATGTATGACCGGATGTTATGTACAATGAAAAAATAATTTTACATGATTTCAGAAGGAAAGATAATTGGAATATCAAGAACGTATATTGAAGCTATTTGTTCCTTCATTAAACATAAATTTACTTTTATTAATTTGCTTATTTATTAATGGAATTTATACTTTGTGTAGGGAATGCTCTAGTCACCAGGGTTAACGTAGGAAACATGACAAAGTTCGTGCTTTCAGGATGTTCTGTTACATGCAATTCATTATAGCCTTAAGAAGTGGATGGGGTATCAATAGGGTAGATGAAGTGAAATTATTCCAGGCACTGTGAAATCCATGAATACTAGTAAATGTGTGAGAAAACGGGAAATAGGAAGGAAGCTATTTGGCTGGATTGTAAGGTACATACAGGAATTAGTGGAATATGAGGTGAGAAGAACGGGAACTCCAGTACAGTCAATGCTAAGTCACTTCAGTCATGTCCGACACTATGTGTGACCCCATAGACAGCAGCCCACCAGGCTCCCTCATCCCTGGGATTCTCCAGGCAAGAACACTGGAATAGGTTGCCATGTCCTTCTCCAATGCATGAAAGGGAAAAGGGAAAATGAAGCCGCTCAGTCATGCCCGACTCTTAGAGGCCCCATGGACTGCAGCCTACCAGGCTCCTCAGTCCATGGGATTTTCCAGACAGGACAGTGAAATTTACTGAAGGATGAGAAGAATGTTGTCACACAAGGTGCTTTGGTGAGGATTAACTGTGATGGTAAGTGAGAGAGACAGAGCCAGCACCAGTTAATGCTAGGTGAGATCATTTTTAAGTCCCCAGTGAAAAGTAATAAAATAGCGAAATTATGGAACAGATTTTGAGAAATATGGTGATTTGAAGCCTTTGCTTTTGTCTGAAACAGAGAGAGAAAGCACTCCATTTCCAGTAGATTTTAAAAATAGAATCACAAATTAGACCAGCTTCCTCCCTTTCCTCCTTTTTGGTTCAGCTCAGTCTTGTCCGACTCTTTGAGATCCCATGGATTGCAGCACACCACACCTCCCTATCCATCACCAACTCCTGGAGTTTACTCAAACTCATATCCTTTGGGTCGGTGATGCCATCCAAACATTTCATCGTTTGTCATCCCCTTTTTCTCCCACCTTCAATCTTTCCCAGCATCTGGGTCTTTTCAAATGAGTCAGTTCTTTGCATCAGGTGGCTAAACTATTGGAGTTTCAGCTTCAACATCAGTCCTTCCAATGAATATTCAGGACTGATTTTCTTTAGTGTGGACTGGCTGGATCTCCTTGCAGTCCAAGGGATTCTCAAGAGTCTTCTCCAACACCACAGTTCTAAAGCATCTTTGGCGCTCTGCTTTCTTTCTTTTTCTTTTTAAAATAAATTTATTTAACTGGAGGTTAACTACTTTACATTATTGTATTGGTTTTGCCATACATCAACATGTATCCGCCACAGGTATACATGTGTTCCCCATCCTGAACCCTTCTCCCTCCTCCCTCCCTGTACCATCCCTCTGCGTCATCCCAGTGCACCAGCCCCAAGCATCCAGTATCATGCACTGAACCTGGGCTGGTGCCTCATTTCATATATGATATTATACATGTTTCAATGCCATTCTCCCAAATCATCCCACCCTCTTCCTCTCCCACAGAGTCCAAAAGACTCTTCTATACCTCTGTGTCTCTTTTGCTGTCTTGCATACAGGGTTATCATTATCATCTTTCTAGATTTCATATATATGCATTAGTATACTGTATTGGTGTTTTTCTTTCTGGCTTACTTCACTCTGCATAATAGGTCAACTCTCACATCCATACATGACAACTGGAAAAACCATAATTTGACTAGACGAACTTTGTTGGCAAAGTAATATCTCTGCTTTTTAATATGCTGTCTAGGTTGGGCATAACTTTTCTCCCAAGGAGCAAGTGTCTTTTAATTTCATGGCTGCAGTCACCATCTGCAGTGATTTTGGAGACCCCCAAAATATTCTGTCACTGTTTGTACTGTTTCCCCATCTATTTGCCATGAAGTGATGGGACGAAATGCCATGATCTTAGTTTTTTGAATGTCGAGCTTTAAGCCAACTCTTTCACTCTCCTCTTTCACTTTCATCAAGAAACTCTTTAGATCTTCACCTTCTGTCGTAAGTGTGGTGTCATCTGCATATCTTAGGCTATTGATATTTCTCCTGGCAATCTTGATTCCAGCTTGTGCTTCATCTAGCCTAGCATTTCTCATGATGTACTATGTGGATGAATATATATTCTCTAACTTATATGCAGAGTACATATTCATCCTTTTACCCAAGGCACTAGGAGAAATTAAAAAAACAGCTCAGATGTTAGATCGGTTTGGATATTTACAATGGATTAATTCTCACCAATTGAAACAGAAAAGATTGACACAATAAATACTATAAAGGAATTTTTAAAAAAGAGAGAATTAGGGATTCTTTCAGTGAAAAGAGGTGAAGATGTCAAATGTGATGGGTCAAATAATTATATACATTAATAATTATATATTAAAACCAAATCCTAGGTGTTTTGATACAAATGTTGAATAATGGTTGTTATAATTGAAACTCTTCTTAAAAGAAAGCTTTCCAAATAAGCTTTCTGTGTGCATGTGGAAAATTAATGGCCTAATGATGTCTAATATAAACAAGTCTTTCAATAATAAAGTGAATTTTTTTCGATATAATTCAAATGTCATACATTTCATCCTTTCAAGGCGATGATTCAGTGGGCATTAATATATTCACAAAATGTGCACAGCTTCATTCCAGAACATTTTCCTCATGCCAAAACGTAACTCTGTGCTGGTTATCTGCTACTCATTCCCAACCTTCTCTCCCCCAGCCCCTGGCCCACACTGATCTACTTTTTGTCTCTATGAATTCGCTTGTTCTGAACAGTGGAATTATGGAGTCTGTGGACTTTTGTGTTTGGCATTTTCATGAAGTAGTGTTTTCAATGTTCATGCTGCTTATAGTGTGTATCAGTAGTTTATTCCTTTTTATGGCTGAACAATATTCCATTGTACTGATTCCACAATTTACCCATTCTTCAGCTGATGGAAATTCAGGTTGTTTCCACTTTTCACATACTATGAATAAAGTTGCTATGAACACCTGTGTACAAATTTTTGTGTGATCGTTTAATTTTTGTTATCTGAGTATATGCTAGCTCATATTGTAACTGTGTTTAACTCTTTGGAGAAGTTGCCAGAGTGTTTTATAAAGCAGCTACACCATTTTATATTCTCATCAGCAATGTTTGAAGGTTCCAATTACTCTGCATCTTTGCCAGTACTTGTTATTGTCCAGCTAATATGTGTATTTTTTCAGCATATTTGGAAGCATAGTTATACTGTTTCACATGTGCCTTTTTAGCTCTTTAGACATATTATGACACATCACCAAGTCAATACAAGGAAGCATTCAAAAATTTCCTCCTCTTTACTGCGAAATTTGAATTGCAATGCAAAGGGAATATGGACTGTCATTATTCAAAGTGAAAGAAAGTGAAGTCACTCAGTTGTGTCTGATTCTTTGCGACCCCGTGAACTGTAGCCTACCAGCCTCCTCAGTCCATGGAATTTTCCAGTCAAGAGTACTGGAGTGGGTTGCCATTCCTTCTCTAGGGGAACTTCCCGACCCAGGGATTGAACCCGGGTCTCCAGCATTGCAGGCAGACACTTTACCGTCTGATCCATGAGGGAAGCCACTATTCAAACCAAGTATTAAATGTAAATATTTGCGTCTCACTGAATACTAAAAACATGACTCACACTGATGCAGTCCCTGTCAGCCTGCAAAGCAGTAACCAATTCTTCAAGATGTATGTCACTAGAAAACAGTATAAGTAATATCTGTTAGATTCCCATGCTAACCTGGTGTTCTGACCTTGTTTTGTTATCAGGGCAGCACAAAGTTCCTTAGCAGCTTCACTTTGGTAGCTAGGTAAAAAATTCTTTTGGTTAAAATTCAGGAGGAAAGTAACATGGCAGAAAATTCAGATGTTATAGAAGCCTCAAACACATAGGGTGAGGAGAACTTTCTTAACATAGCCACAGATATAAAAGACAGATTTCTTCATCTGCTGATGCCATGAAGAAAACAACAGAAATGGTTTAGCATATTTTAAAGCATGAACTTCCAGATGTTCAAGCTGGTTTTAGAAAAGGCAGAGGAAGTAGAGATCAAATTGCCAACATCAGCTGGATCATGGAAAAAGCAAGAGAGTTCCAAGAAAACATCTATTTCTGGTTTATTGACTATGCCAAAGCCTTTGACTGTGTGGATCATAATAAACTGTGGAAAATTCTGAAAGAGATGGGAATACCAGACCACCTGACCTGCCTCTTGGGAAACCTTTATGCAGGCCAGGAAGCAACAGTTAGAACTGGACATGGAACAACAGCTGGACACAGAACACCTGGTTCCAAATAGGAAAAGGAGTACGTCAAGGCGGTATATTATTACCCTGCTTATTTAACTTATAAGCAGAGTACATCATAAGAAATGCTGGGTTGGAAGAAACACAAGCTAGAATCAAGATTGTCGGGAGAAATGTCAATAACCTCAGATATGCAGATGACACCACCCTTATGGCAGAAAGTGAAGAGGAACTAAAAAGCCTGTTCATGAAATTGAAAGAGGAGAGTGAAAAAGTTGACTTAAAGCTCAACATTCAGAAAAATAAGATCATGGCATCCGGTCCCATCACTTCATGGGAAATAGATGGGGGAAACAGCGGATACAGTTTCAGACTTTATTTATTTATTTATTTATTTGGGGCGGGGTCTCCAAAATCATTGCAGATGGTGACTGCAGCCATGAAATTAAAAGATGCTTACTCCTAGGAAGGAAAGTTATGACCAACCTAGATAGTATATTCAAAAGCAGAGACATTACTTTGCCAACAAAGGTCTGTCTAGTCAAGGCTATAGTTTTTCCAGTGGTCATAAATGGATGTGAGAGTTGGACTGTGAAGAAAGTTGAGCACCGAAGAATTGATGCTTTTGAACTGTGGTGTTGGAGAAGACTCTTGAGAGTCCCTTGGACTGCAAGGAGATCCAACCAGTTCATTCTAAAGGAAATCAGTCCTGGGTGTTCATTGGAAGGATTGATGCTAAAAGTGAAACTCCAATACTCTGGTCACCTCATGTGAAGAGTTGACTCATTGGAAAAGACTCTGATGCTGGGAGGGACTGGAGGCAGGAGGAGAAGGGGATGACTGAGGATGAGATGGCTGGATGGCATCACTGACTCGATGAACATGACTTTGAGTAAACTCCAGGAGTTGGTGATGGACAGGGAGACCTGGTGTGCTGTGATTCATGGGGTCAGAAAGAGTCGGACACGACTGAGAGACTGAACTGAACTGAACTGAACTGAAAGCTCATAAACTGCACCCGTAAATCAGCAAATTAGTTAATGATTGCCTCTGGGTAGTGATGTATGATGAAAAACAAATGAAGAAAGGTACTTAAGCATTGCACTTGGTAGCTGCTGAGAAAATTAAAGTTCCATCTTTATTAAAAAAAAAAAAACTGTTTAAGGGATGTTATAAATGGTTGTGCCCTGGTAGCCAAATAATTACTGTTTCAAATGGGTATGTTTTATAATAAATGCTGCCATATCAATGATACTTTTCAGTGCTATCTGTTGTAGATGATTCATTCTGTTCCCTGAAAGATGCAAGTGTGGGGCTTATTTGGAAAGATGTAGTCAAGCTTGTCCCAGCAGAGTACATGGAAATACCGAGTTTAATTCATAGTACCAAGACCTGAGCCTGTCATCAGTAAGAACACAATAAATATTTATTAAAAGGCTGCTTACAAAATGGGAGAGTAACATTAATGCTTGTAAACCAAATGAATCTTCTTGATCTTGTTTACTATTTATATCTACTCTGCTTTATTTTAAACATAAAGATGAAAATGTTCAAGGTTCAATTCTTTTATGTTATAAATGTATTTGATATATTCATTGAATAGCTTTCTACATGAAAAGCACTGTTATAAGAAAAGAGATAAATTTAAAGACACGTATCCTGCCCTTGAGATGACTTATGATCTAGAAACCATGCAAAACCATGCCTAGCACAAGTATTTTATTACCTATATTCAGAGTATTTAGATAGAAATAAGGTGAAGTAAACTGGAAAAAAAATGCTTAAACTGAGACTGGTTGACTCTAATTAAAGCTTGTTAGAAGCTTGGCTTACCTTAAATATAAGGAAACTAGCATTTCTTGTGATTAGTACTACCAGAACTCAAATGCCCTAAAACTTTGGGCTTTAAGTTGTTTTAAGGACTACTTTATGGTTACAAATTCAGTTATATTTTGATAAAAATTTTAACTCTCAAATTTAATTCCAGAATATAATAAACACATATGGAACAGATGGTCCCCAAGAATCACTGAGGCCTATTGTTAGGACTCCATGTCTGTTTCATTCTAAAAAGATCATTTTATGTATTATCAGGGAATAGAAAATGGGAGCTTAGACAGAGTCAGTTGTTTTTCTACTTCCACGGAGAATAGGATGAGAATTTCATCTCTCCCTGGATCAAACCCCAGAGCTTAATGAGCTCAGCTTGAGCAGCAGCACTGAGGGTTCACTTTTAAATGAGACAGGGCAAAGGCCACTGGTGAGACCAGATCATCACTGCCATGTGCAGTCATACATGCAACCTCTCCCTCTTGGCCATGGGCACCATCAGTGTTTTTGTCTCTCTTGGTGCCCAGGACTTCTGTGAGAAGCACCAGCTAAGCATCAGACTCAGCTACTAGATATAATTTTATCTGTTAGAACTTTGTTCTTGTTGCAGAGGATTTTAAACTTCAAATTGTGCCTCTCTTTCCTTTTTTGTTTGCTCGTTATTAGGAAGCATGTGTCCAAAGAACAGATAGTACCTTTCACCATTGCTTGCTGCATGAAGTTTTAACAGAATATTGATTTTAGTTAGTGTGGGCTTCCCAGATGGTGCTAGTGGTAAAGAATCTGCCTGCCAATGCAAGAGACAAGAAATGCAGATCCCATCCCTGCGTGAGGAAGATCTCTTGAGGGCATGGCAACCCATTAAATTATTCTTTCCTGGAGAGTTTCATGAACAGAGGAGCCTGGTGGGCTACATTCTACAGGGTCACAAAGAGTTGGGCACAACTGAAGTGACTTAGCATGCAAATATACACTAGACTGTGTGTTACAGTTGTCTTGAACTATATGAAGTGTGATACTGCAAGCAACCAAACAAAATCATATTTATGTTGTCTATTTTTATGATGTCAAAGTCATTATTTGTAACAATGTCAAAAAAAAATCCCATGCTACTTGTTTGACAAAGGCAAACATTATATACTTAAATATATGCAATTTTAATGTCATTTTTGCAGCATGAATCTAGCCCTTTTTTTGTCCAAATCTCTACCAATTTGAAGACAGTTTTTTTAGCACTTGAAAATTCTCGAAAATGTCCCTCTGGGGACATGTCTGAGCCATGGTGGCTCAGACAATAAAGAATCTGCCCACAATGCAGGAGACCCAGGTCAATCCCTGGGTTGAGGAGATCCCCTGGCTATCCACTCCAGTATTCTTGCCTGGAGAATCCCATGGATAGAGGAACCTGATGGGATACAATCCATGGGATCTCAAAAAGTTGGACACGACTGAGCAACTACCACATTCACTTTCTACTTGCACTATTTTCTATTCTTGCTCTAGCAATAATTGAGGACAAACAGTATTATGTAAAGTTGACAAAAGCTTGCATAAATATTTTCACCACAAATATTTCATTTAAAATCAATGCACAATTTATCAGATTTTATTCTTAAGTATTAATAAATATTTTCTCCAGTGGGGGCAAATGGCAAAACTAGAAGAGCCAGTCATTAAATTCTACATTTCTTTTCTCCTCCACGTTCTTCATCATCCACATTGAACTACTTCTTTCAATTTCCCTATGATATGCTACATCCTCCTTTTGAGTGATATGTTTGCTTATTTCTTCTCTAAGACTATCCAAACACCTGAGTTTTTGATCTTTCACTGACTTTCAATAGCTCATTAACACATCAATTTTCTATATATCTTCATCACTCTTTACTTCTTGGCTAACTTTCTTATTTAACTAATCATTGTAATTTTACTATCATGATAAAATTGGGAAAATTATGTTCAATATTGGGAAAGGAGTATGCCAAGGTTGTATATTATCACCCTAGTTATTTAACTTATATGAAGTTAAATCATGCAAAATGCTGGGCTGGATGAAGCACAAGCTGGATTCTAGGTTGCGAGGAGAAATATCAATAACTTCAGATGTACAGATAACATCATCCAAATGACAGAAAGCAAAGAGGAACTAAAGAGCCTCTTGATTAAAGTGAAAGAAGAAAGTGAAAAAGCTGGCTTAAAATTCAATATTCATAAAACTATGATCATGGCATCCAATCCTATCAATTCATGGCAAATAGATGGGGAAAAATGGAAACAGTGACAGACTTAATTTTATCAGGCTCCCAAATCATTGTGTACAATTTCTACAGCCATGAAATTACACTTACTCCTTGGAAGAAAAACTATGAAAAATGTAGACAGCATATAGAAAAGCAGAGACATCACTTTGCCAACAAACGTCCATATAGTCAGCTTTTCCAGTTCTCATGTACAGATGTGAGAGTTAGACCATAAAGAAGGCTGAGCACTGAAGAATTGATGCTTTCAAACTGTGGAGATGGAGAAGACTCCTAAGAGTCCCTTGGGCAGCAAGGAGATTAGACCAGTCAATCCTAAAAAAAAATTGGCCTTGAATATTCATTGGAAGGACTGATGATGAAGCTAAAGCTCCAAATCTTTGGCCACCTGATGCGAAGAGACTCATCAGGAAAGACCCTAATGCTGGGAAAGACTGAGGGCAGGAGGAGAAGGGGGCAACGGAGGATGAGATGACTGTATAGTATCACGGACTCAATGGATATGAGTTTGATTAAACTCCAGAAAACACTGAAGGACAGTGAAGTCTGGAGTGCTACAGCCCATGGGGTCACAATGAGTCAAAACCAGCTGAATGACTGAACAATAACATCATACTAAGCTCAAAACTATACAGTAAAAAAAGAGAGAGAGAGAGAAAGAGGCATAGAAAGTTTATTAGCTTATCAATGTCATACATACACACACACACACACACACACACACACACACAATAGCAAAGCTGGGATTTAAACCTCGACAATAATGGACCCTGTACATCTGATGGTCAAACACTTTCACCTCCTTGGATATTGGTCATGAGCTCTGTCCTTTAACTCACTCATCCATCTCTTCATTCCCACACTCACTCTCTTAAAAATAGTTACTTTAGGCCCTTGCTTCTAGCCATCCCTTGCTAGACAGAGGCTATCTAATGCAAAGCAACTAGAAAACAGTCACAATGTAGACTGAGGGTATAAAGAAATCACACAGATAAGCACAGAAATAAACATATAATTACAAATTATAATCTGATTCCTATGTAAGAAAAGCAGCTAGCTGCTATAAGACATTATGATTGGAAACTCAGTGAAACTTTTTTTCTTGAGCTTTAAGATGAGATAGGCTTTAAAATGAGATCTGAAGGGTGTGAAAATTAGCCATTTATAGCTATGAAAATACCATTCCAGATTTATTTGCAAGATCCCTCCAGTGGAAAAGTGTTGGACTATTAAAAGAAGTCTAGGGTTGCTAGAACATTGTAAGTCTGGAGGATAACTTTCAGAAATCACCCTGGAAGCTAAGCAGAGCTAGATTTGTCAACAAATTTTACTCCAGATTTTGTTGTTGTTGCTATTGCTTTCACCTTATGCAATAAGAAATCTTTGAATCAAGAGAATATATGAACACATTTGTATGTTTTAAAGATCATCTTAATTGCAGCAAAGAAAATAAATCAGAGGAAGCAATTAAAGAAATAGGGACCAGTTATGAAGCCACAATAATTGTTCGATTGAAAGATGTTAGTAGCTTGGCTTGGGTGGTGACAAGAGAGATGGTGAAAAGTGGGTGGATTCAGGTATATTTCTATTTAAACACAATCACTGGAGCCTGAATAAATTACAAATCATGTCTAGGTTTTAGTGTCTTTATATCTGTCTTGCATTCTTCGCCATCTACAGGGTTGAAATCCTATTGCTGAGCCCTAAAGACACCAGTATTCTTGGCCTCTGGAGGAGAAGAATTCAATCCAGGGCCAGTGACAAGGCCTGATCACTCAGAATTTTTGTGTAGTAAAGTTTTATTAATGTATAAAAGAGAAAGAGAAAGCTTCTGACATAAACATCAGAAGGGAGCAGAAAGACTACCCCCCACTCTCCCTCCCGCTAACCTTTAGCAGTGTGTTATATACCTATCAGCAAGCTGTTAATTAGAGAAAGGATATATCCCAAAACTCAGAGTGGCACCAGACCCCTCACCCGCAACATGCATTTTGAGATAACATTGGCACCAGGTGAGTCATCCCGGGCCATAAAATGATTGGCATGAATCTTGAAGAAAGGCAGGTTTCCAAGTAAATATATAGATTCATTAACATAGATTAAGAGAACAGTGTATCAGTAAAACATACAGGTTTGTTGAGCCCTTATAGGTTCTGAGTCTTGAGTGAAACTGACTTGAATGACAGAGTCTAAGGTAAATACATGGTTCATTAACATAGCTTAAAAAATTTCCATAAGAAAAACGCATTGGTTAGCTCAAGGTTTGAGAAAAGCTAAGTTGAGGTGGAACCAGGTGGCAACACAGAGTTTTAAGAGGAACCTCTTTTTAAATTTGTAGAGAAAGGGAAAAAAATCTAACACTTGCTTGTTTCCTCCTGCCTCTTAAGAGAGAAATAAAAAATGTCTGACATTTGCAACCTAATTCCTCCATTTGGAGACCCCTGGCCTTCCTGCCTGTTACTCTCTCAAGGTGAAGAAAGAAATATAAATTAAACAGCTTTGATTTCTTAGAAGAGATAATAGAGTGTTTTCATTATTGTATTATAACAATAGTGTATGTGATTATTTTGGGGGTAAACTGTATACAGAAGAAACATTCCAAAGATATATGAAATAATATTAAAAATAAAAAAAAAAAACCCTCATGTACTCTGTTTATGAGACAGTGAGTCATATGATGGCCTTTCTTCAATTTTTTATATCTTTGATTTAGGCACTAAGGCAATGGCACCCCACTCCAGTGCTCCTGCCTGGAAAATCCCATGGATAGAGGAGCCTGGTGGGCTGCAGTCCCTGGGGTCGCTGAGGGTCAGACACGACTCCGACTTCACTTTCACTTTTCACTTTCATGCATTGAAGAAGGAAATGGCAACCCACTCCAGTGTTCTTGCCTGGAGAATCCCAGGGACGGGGAATCCTGGTGGGCTGCCGTCTATGGGGTCGTACAGAGTTGGACATGACTGAAGTGACTTAGCAGCAGCAGCAGCAAATATAAGTGCAACTTACTATAATAAGTGCTGCTGGTAGTGGTTTAGTTATTAAATCATGTCCAAGTTTTGTGAAACCATGGACTATAGCCTGCTAGGCACCTCTGTCTATTCTACATGCAAATACTGGAGTATGTTGCCATTTCCTTCTCCAGGGGATCTTCCTGACCCAGGGATCAAACCTGAGTCTCCTGTGTTGCAGGCAGATTCTTTACCAACTGAGCTATGAGTGAAGTCCATTATAATAAGTAGTCCATACCAACCCTGAACCAGGACCATTTATCATAATTCTTATGGGAAAACCCATATATGGGGAGGAAAAGAATGATCAAATTAGTGTGCCTTCCTTTGTGTCTTTTGGAAGTTATTCTCCTTCCCTTTCCTTGGTTCTAAAGGAAAGTGTACTGTGTTTAATATTTTTCTGATGTTTATACCAAAAGATCTTTTTTGTCATTATCTAGGATTAATGGGAATTCTCTCCCTATGGTCAACTGATGGGGTGTCTGTATTATTCTACTCCTAAAGGAATCCAGGTTCTTCACCTCAATGTGTGGTTTGGATAGTAGGCAGGTGCTATAGGTTGCCTGAGATGTTGAATGAGGGTTTCTTCACCAAACTTGATCAGAATGCATTTCCATATATCAGGCAAGATCTTAATTGGCTCTCTGAGCCAGAAGAAAACACTAGTGATAACTAGTCATTAATGCAGTTTCCATATGGTCTCTAGTGCTGGCAGAAAAAAAAAAAAGACAGTTGGTCTTCATCCTTCTAATCCTTGAGTTAGGAGACATCCTGGCCAGGGTGGTCACTCCTCACCTGTCCCCACCAATCATACACTCAAAACACTGAAGGAAAGAGGAAACAGGGCAGGAATATTCACTCTTGTTTCTAACTTACAAGAAGACTTTCTCCACTCTAGAGTCATGGATTCATTGCCTTTCATTCTGGGTTTCATCCAAAAAGAAAACTTATTTTTGTTCTTTAGCATTTGTATATTAGAAAATGCATTAGTGAAGTTTCTATACATTATTGAAATTTCTCCATCAAAAGAGACAACTGGTGTCTTAGATGTTGGTGCCTAAGGAAGAGATGAGCTCCAGAGTAAAAGAGTTTGGTGAAAGCAGATGCAGAAAAGCTTGCAGAATCTTGTGCATCCTATATCCCTCTCATTCTCTATTCTCTCAGTAGCTGTTAAAATGTGGACTTTTTATGATTCCACTCAGTTATGGAAAGATCCCCTGGAGAAGGGAACAGCTACACACTCCAGAATTCTGGCCTGGAGAATTCCATGGACAGAGCTTGGCAGGCTACAGTCCATGGGGTCGCAGAGTCAGATACTGTGATCTTCACTTTCACAAAATGTGGAACAATGCTGTACATATTGAATAGTATGAGATGTTCATCTACTAATGATTTGTCTTCAGTCAGTGATAGAATAAAGCATGTTCTGATTTGTGAATTACGTTTTTCTTGTTGCAACTTAAAATTTGAATCCAACAATGTGTGCAAGTTTCAAAAATATTATGCTTGCCTTACAAAGAGTCTGCGCATGATTGAAATCTGGACATGCACATAGGAAAAAAAAGTTCTTGATTTAGGGTAAACGCAGAATGGTATTCTCCATCTATGTGTTTGAGTCCCCTTTGCAAGATTTTTGCAAGACCCCTTATATCCCACGTCTAGGGAGACTGTGTCATAGATGAATATATTTCTGTTCAGTTCAGTTCAGTTCAGTTCAGTTCAGTTCAATCGCCTAGTCGTGTTCGACTCTTTGCGACCCCATGAATCGCAGCACGCCAGGCCTCCCTGTTCATCACCAACTCCCGGAGTTCACTCACTACTGCTCAATAGGTAAATTCTTAAGCTTCAATAACGTATTTTCGAACATATAAATGCTAAAGAAAAAAAGTAGATTTCTATCTGTATAGGATGATAGAAGAATTTTAAGCTTCTGCCAACACTAACTAATTGATATATAAATACTCTGTTCTCCTAAAAGTAATATGATGATTGCGGATTCCTTAACTTTAGTGCTATTAATCTATTCTATGTATCTGTATATATTCGTATTTTCTACCTAGAATTTTTACCTAATGTGTATAACACTAAATATAGCCACAGCATAATTATTTTTAGCCAGTTGACACTTCATCTTTTCTAAATTGAAGAGAGGTCATAGATGTTCATTTTATTTGTCTAGTTAGTTACAGCACTGATGCCTGAATATAAATCAGATTCATCTGTTGTAAATAAGGCAATCACAGGATTTTTCATGCTGCAGGCATATATTTATTATTTATTGGAAGCATTAAAAATGTGTCCCACCTAAGTTTATCTGAGTAGATAGATAATAAAACATGAACATTTTCATAAAGTGGAAAAAAAAAAAACAGACTGTATGATCTTCCTAAGCATGTGTGGTGCAAGCTTCCATCCAAGATGCATGTATCTTTCATATGGAAAAACTACAAAACTTGCCTTATTTGGAGTTTGTGTATAAAGGAAATCTAGGACAATATTTGGAATGCATGAACTAAGCTTCCTGCATTGACTACCAAAACAGCTACCTAGAGAGGAGAAAGTTCTAGAGTAGTTTAAATTATCACTGTGTGTCAAGCAAAATGGTGGCAGAGAAGAGATGATTCTAGTTGCTATTACTAGCCAGATGCCTAATCCCCTAAACAGTTCTGATTCCATATGGAAGACGGTGGGGGAAAAAAAAATTCAGAATCAGAAGACATTCCAGCTTTACTCTTGCTGAGTCAGGTGATCTTATGTATAACACTTAATTCATCCTGAACCTCAGGATGACCACTTCAGAACTAGGCAAAGATTCACGTAGATGGTAGATCATAATCAGTGTTGTTATCCTGGGGAAAAAAAATAATGAGATAAGCAAGTTTTCAGTATGTGCATGAAGGGCTGAGGAAATAATGATGGTCATTCAGTTCAGTTCAGTTCAATCTGTTCAGTCATGTCCAACTCTTTGCGACCAATGGACTGCAGCACGCCAGGCCTCCTTGTCCATCACTAACTCCCGGAATTTACTCAAAATTATGTCCATTGAGTCGGTGATGCCATCCTCTGTCATCCAACCATCTCATCCTCCATCATCTCCTTCTCCCATCCTCGATCTTGCCCAGCATGAGGAACTTTTCAAATGAATCAGCTCTTCACATGATGTGGCCAAAGTATTGGAGTTTCAGCTTCAATATCAGTCCTTTCAAAGAATATTCAGGACTCATTTTCTTTAGGATGGACTGGTTGGATCTCCTTGCAGTCCAAGGGACTCTCAAGAGTCTTCTCCAACACCACAGTTAAAAAGCGTCAGTTCTTTGGGGCTCAGTTTCTTTATAGTCCAGCTCTCACATCCATACGTGATTACTGGGAAAACTGTAGCCTTGACTAGACAGACATTTGTTGGCAAAGTAATGTCTCTGCTTTTTAATATGCTGTTTAGGTTTTAATATGCTGTCATAACTTTTCTTCCAAGGAGCAAGCATATTTTAATTTCATGGCTGCAATCACCATCTGCAGTGATTTTGGAGCCCAGAAGAATAAAGTCATCCACTGTTTCCACTGTTTCCCCATCTATTTGCCATGAAATGATGGGACCGGATGCCATGATCTTAGTTTTTTGAACGTTGAGCTTTAAGCCAACTTTTCTGCTCTCCTCTTTCACTTTCATCAAGAGGCTCTTTAGTTCTTTTTCACTTTCTTCCATAAGGGTGGAATCAGCCATAGGTATACATATATCCCCTCCCTTTTGAACCCCTCTCCCATCTCCCTCCCCATCCCACCCATCTAGGTTGATACAGAGCCCCTGTTTGAATTTCCTGAGACATACAGCAATTTCCCATTGGCTATGTATTTTATATATGGTAATATAAATGTCCATATTATTCTTTCCATACATCTCACCCTCTCCTCACCTCTCCCCACATCCATAAGCCTATTCTCTATGTCTGTTTTTCCATTGTTGTCCTGTAAATAAATTATTCAGTACCATTTTTCTAGATTCCATATATATGTGTTAGAATACGGTATGTATGTTTCTCTTTCTCACTCACTTCACTCTGTATAATAGGTTCTAGGTTTATCCACCTCATTAGAACTGACTCACATGTGTTCCTTTTTATGGCTGAGTAATATTCCATTGTGTATATATACCACAACTTCTTTATCTATTCATCTGTCAATGGACATCTAAGTTGCTTCCATGTTCTAGCTATTGTAAATATTACTGCAATGAACAATGGGATACACGTGTCTCTTTCAATTTTGGTTTCCTCAGGGTATATGGCTAGGGGTGGAATTGCTGGGTCATATGGTGGTTTGATTCCTAGCTTTTTATGGAATCTCCATAGCACCTTCCCTAGTGCCTGCATTATTTACATTCCCAGAAATAGTGCAAGAGTATTCTCTTTTCTCCACATCCTCTCCAGTATTTATTGGTTATAGACATTTTGATGAGGGCCATTCTGACCTGTATGAGGTGATATCTCATTGTAGTTTTGATTTGCATTTCTCTAATAATGAGAAGTGTTGAGCATCTTTTCATGTGTCTGTTAGTCATCTGTATGTCTTCTTTGGAGAAATATCTGTTTACGTCTTTTTCCCACTTTTTGATTGGGTTGTTAATTTCCCTAATTTTGAGTTGTTTGAGCTGCTTGTACATTTTGGAATCCATTGTCAGTTGTTTCTTTTTCTATTTTCTCCTATTCTGAGGATTCCTTTTTCACCTTGCTTATGTTTTCCATTGCTATGCAAAAGCTTTTAAGTTTAATCAGGTCTCACTTATTTACTTTGTTTTTATTTTCATTCCTCTAGGTGGTGGGTCATAGAGATTCTTGTTTTGATTTATGTTGTAGAGTGTTCTGCCTATGCTTTCCTCTAAGAGTTTTATAGTTTCTAGTCTTGCATTTAGGTCTGTAATCCATTTTGAGTTTATCCTTGTGTATAGTGTTAAGAAGTGTTCTAATTTCATTCTTTTCCATGTAACTGTTCAGTTTTCCTGGCACCATTTATTGAAGAGGCTGTCTTTGTCCCATTGTATATTTTTGCCCCGTTTGTCAAAAATAAGGTACCTATAGGTGCATGGTTTTATTTCTGGGTTTTCTATCTTGTTCCACTGGTCAATATTTCTGATTTTGTGCCAGTACCATACTGTCTTGATGACTGTAGCTTTGTAGTATAACCTGAAGTCAGGAAGCTTGATTCCTCCAGGTCCATTCCTCTTTCTCAAGACTGCTTTGGCTATTCAGGGTTTTTTGGGTTTTCATAAGAATTGTGGAACTTTTTGTACCAGTTCTGTGAAAACTGTCATTGATAATTTGATAGGGATTGCATTAAATCTGTACTATAGTCATTTTCATAGTATTGATTCTTTCTACCCAGAAATGGAATATCTCTACATCTGTTTATGTCATCTTTGATTTCTTTCATTAGTGTCTTATACTTTTCTGTGTGCAGTTCTTTCATCTCCTTAGATAAGTTTACTCCTAGATATTTAATCATTTTTGTTGCATTGGTGAATGGGGTTGATTCCTTAATTTCTCTTTCTGATTTTTCATTCTTATCACATATAAATGCAGGTTATTTCTGTGTATTGATTTTGTATCCTGAAACTTTGCTAAATTCACTGATTAGCTCTAGTAATTTTCTGATACTATCTTTAGGGTTTTCTATGCACACTATCATGTCATCTGCAAAACAGTGAGAGCTTTACTTCTTTTCCAATCTGGATTCCTTTTATTTATTTTTCTTCTCTGGTTGGTGTAGCTAAGACTTCCAGAACTATGTTGAGAAATAGTGGTGAAAGTGGACAGCCCTGTCTTGTTCCTGATCTTAGGGGGAATGTTTTCAGTTTTTTGTCAATGAGAATAAGGTTTGCTCTAGGCTTATCATATATGGCCTTTACTATGTTGAGGTAGGTTCTTTCTATGCCCATTTGTTGAAGAGTTTACATCATAAATAGGTGCCAAATTTTGTGAAAGCCTTTTTCTGAATCTATTGAGATTATCATATGGTTTTTTATCTTTCAACTTGTTACTATACTGTATCACATTGATTGATTTGTGTATATTGAAGAATCCTTGCATCCCGGAAATAAACCCATCTTGATAATGGTGTATGAACTTTTTGATGTGTTGCTGAATGCATTTTGTTAAAATTTTGTTGAGGATTTTTGCATCTATGTTCATCAGTGATATTGACCTGTAGTTTTCTTGTTTTGTCTTTGCCTGGTTTTGGTATCAGGATGATGGTAACATCATAGAATGAATTTGGAAGTGTTCCTTCCTCTACAATTTTTTTGAAAGAGTTTTAGAACTATAGGCATTGACTTGTCTCTAAATAAAAATATGGAATGCTTCATGAATTTGCATGTCAGCTTTGTACAGCAGATGTGCTAATCATCTCTGTTTCATCCCAATTTTAGTGTATGTACCTCTGAAGTGAGCACTAGAGTATTGTTTAATTCTAAGGGAGTAAACAAAACGACCTCAAGGGGATTTGTACATGTACATTCTATACACATGTATATTCTTATTGAAATAATTCCTTGTGTTTTTATTCCATACTATCCAAAGATTTTGCGTAGTCATTATCTCAGCAGATCCTGGTAAGGGCTCTCTGAGATGGCTTAGCTGGTGATAATATCTCTGTGCCATGGAAAAGAGAAAGAAAGACAAAGGCAAAATTTCCCAAAGAAAGGCAATTGCAAAAAATGCTCAAACTACTGCACAATTGCACTCATCTCACATGCTAGGGAAATAATGTTCAAGATTCTCCAGGCCAGTGTTCAACAGTACGTGAACCGTGAACTTCCAGATGTTCAAGCTGGTTTTAGAAAAGGTAGGGGAACCAGAAATCAAATTGCTAACATCTGCTGGATTGTCGTAAAAACAAGAGAGTTCCAGAAAAATATCTATTTCTGCTTTATTGACTATGCCAAAGCCTTTGACTGTGTGAATCACAATAAATTGTGGAAAATTCTGAAAGAGAAGGAAATACCAGACCACCTGACCTGCCTCTTGAGAAATCTTTATGCAGGTCAGGAAGCAACATTTAGAATTGGACATGGAACAACAGACTGGTTCCAAATAGGAGAAGGAGTACGTCAAGGCTGCATATTGTCACCCTGCTTATTTCACTTATATGCAGAGTGCATCATGAAAAACGGTGGACTGGATGATGCACAAGCTGGAATCAGGATTGCTGGGAGAAATATCAATAATCTGAGATATGCAGATGACACCACCCTTATGGCAGAAAGTGAAGAAGAAATAAAGAGCTTTGTGATGAAAGTGAAAGAGGAGAGTGAAAAAGTTGGCTTAAAATTCAGCATTCAGAAAACTAAGATCATGGCATGTGATCCCATAACTTCATGACAAATAGATGGGGAAACAGGGGAAACAGTGACAGACTTTAATTTGGGGGGCTCGAAGATCACTGCAGATGGTGACTGCAGCCATGAAATTAGCAGAGCCTTGCTCCTTGGGTGAAAAGTTTTGACCAACCTAGACAGCATTTTAAAAAACAGAGATGTTACTTTGCTAACAAAGGTCCGTCTAGTCAAAGCTATGGTTTTTCCAGTAGTCATGAATGGATGTGAGAGTTGGACTATTAAAAAAACAAAAACAAAAAACCTGAGTGCTGAAGAATTGATGCTTTTGAACTGCGGTGTTGGAGAAGACTCTTGAGAGTCTCTTGGACTGCAAGGAGATCCAATCAGTCCATCCTAAAGGAAATCAGTCCTGAATATTCATTGGAAGGACTGATGCTTAAGCTGAAACTCCAATAATTTGGCCGCCTGATGCAAAGAACTGACTCATTGGGAAAGACCCTGATGCTGGGAAATACTGAAGAGGATGGGAGAAGAAGAGGATGACAGAGAATGAGATGGTTCAATGGCATCACTGACTCAATGGACATGAGTTTGTGTAAACTCTGGGAATTGGTGATGGACAGAGAGGCCTGGTGTGCTGCAGTCCATGGGGTTGCAAAGAGTCAGACACAACTGCACTACTGAACTGATGGAAGAGAGAAATGCAGCCTGTGATTAATGAACTGTGTCCACGATTGACACCACAACTGATTAAAGACCCTGGCACTTACCTAGTGAGGCTTCTTACATTGCTCTTGCAAACTAAAATACTTTAATAAGAAATATTTAATATGGAATTGCTATGTAGGCATAAAATGAGTATCTTTAGAGAGTCTTCTACAACTGGTATAGTCTGAAGTTGTTATCTCCATCTGCATTAGTCATAATTTAAGTAGATTTTGGCTGCATATCTTCATATTTAAAAGTTCCAATATTCAAATAATGAACCTCAAGCTTTTCTCATTTTCTAATCCAACTGTCACATCTAAAGCCTGATGAGAGTATAATCTGTGATAGTGAAGGCATCATTCTGGCAGAAAGGATTCCAATTAGAGGCCTTGATAAATGCACTTTGCTTCCCTTTGCTTTCCTCACTGTGGGAGTTCAATGTTTGAAAGAAAGGAAGACTGAAAGAAAGAGGGAGAGAGAGGGAGAGATGGAGGATAGGAAAGAGAAAGGAAGGAATAAGTGATAAATATAATAAGTAAACATGAATCAAACCTGTAAATAAATATAGAATAGAATTTGACTTGTTATATATATATTTTACAGGAAGATACTTATTCACTAAGTTTGAATCAACTAAACTTGTTTTCAGTATATTCTTTTTACTAAAGAATTGAGTGCTAAACCCTACTAACAACTCCAAGAAGGCAACCAGTCTCTACCAAGTCTCATCTGCTGAGATGTTGACATTTTTGTATTTGCATCTAGAATAAGAGACATAAAGAATGCAAATACAATAGATGCCCTAAAACCTAAAGAAATTAGCTTTGGAAAATAGTTTTTATGACAATTACAATGAAGAAAATTAAAACAGAATCAAAATTACCAAAGATGAAAAAACTCACTCTCTCTGCTGTTAGTTTTATTATGTTGAGTGATTATATTTACATGTTCACTTCATTATGCAGTCTCCTTGTATCTTATACTTCATAGGCTGATTAAGCACATATTTTTGTTTTTAATATCAACATTGAACAAACTTTATGTTCCTAAAGCTAAGAAAGTACATTTGGCTGCACATAATCCCTTTTGAGGTCTTCCCAGGTGGTGCTAGTGGAAAAGAATAGGTTTCCCAATTCAGGAGACATGTGATGTGGGTTCAGTTCCTGGTCTGGGAAGATCCTCTGGCAAAGGACATGGCAACCCATTCTAGTATTCTTGCCTGGAGAATACCATGGACAGAGGAGCCTGGCAGTCTACATTCCATAGCATTGCAAAGAGCTGGACACAACTGGATCACTTCTACCACAAGAGCATTTCTTTTTTCAAAGCTATTATATTTTGTAATATCTACAGAAATAATGCTTGCATGCTTAATCACTCAGTCATTTCTGATTCTTGCAACCCCACCAGGCTCCTCTCTCCATGGTATTTTCCAGGCAATAATACTGGAGTGGGTTGCCATTTCCTCCTCCAGAGGATCTTCTTGACCAAGGACTGAACCCAGGTCTCCAGTGTCTCCTGCATTGGCAGGTGGGTTCTTTACCACAATGCCACCTGGGAAGGCTCACAGAAATAATATGCTGGGTTAAATAAAAGCAAAACAGAAACACTTCTGAGATTAGTGGCAGTATAGGTATAGGTGAAGGCTTGTTTGCCCTGAAAAGTAAAATATTTTCCATTTAGAAAATCTACCAACAGATATAGATTGGTATTTACCAGATATTTGTGCATGTATATTTTATGTCTATATATACTCTTTAGTCGAGCAATTGTTTTTGTATGGAAACCTTGTAACAATCATTTGAGAAAAGTTCAAATGAGAAGTAGAAGAAAGGAGGAAGGTGAGTGAGAAAGGAAAAAGAGAAAGGAGGAGTCAGGAGAAAGGGAGAGATGGGGAGTTCTCTTTTTAATTTTAAAGAAATTGAGAGTTGCTGAGGATATTCTATCCTTTCAGTGATTTTTCTCAGAAAGCCCCAGAATTATATTTTACTGGAAAGAAACTGGGGACCAGTTCAGTGTAACCATAGTGTTTTTCACACCAATATGTTTATAGCTGCACTTGCCCTTGGAAGAGATTTTCAAGTCATTAAAACCAGCCTTGTCCAATCACCTCCAATGACAGATGGTGGAGAGCTGTACACTGGGTTTCATTTAATTTGTATCTGGAAGGAATGTTTTAGCTCATGAAAAGATGTCTTCCAAATAAACACCTTGTTGATTGATGTGACACATCCTAAAGCAGAAGGTTTTTGAACTGGGAATATATGATAGAAGCTAAAAATATGGTATTACATAAAAAAAGAAACTCTTCCAGACAGTGTGAATGAAACAGCATTTTCAAAGCTATTTCAAAAATATTACATTTTGGAGATGTTAGCAATTGTCTGGCCTAGAATTTAATTAACAGAAAGAGATTTGAAAAAGGTCCAAGACAAAGAATGTAGGTAATGTAAAGAAATGTCTCTCAGGCCAGAAGCTTTGGTGACAAATTGCCATGACTATGCTATAGGCATCATTCATACTAATGTCAATGATAGCTCTACAGACTGTAATTTCATAAGTATGCTGAGATATCTAATAAAAACCATCTGCCCAATTTGTCCTTTAAGCATCTATTCTGGTAAGTCCATTGAAATATTTTTAAAATGGTGCTTTATAGGAAATTTGTAATAAAAAGAAATTGTCAAATTGTGACTAGTATATATAAATGAGGATCAACACATATTGTATATGGCTGATCTAGAGGTTTATCATTTATTAAGATTTATACAAAGTTTAATTTCAACTTATTTACTAATTTTAAATTGCTACTAATTTCAAATAGCTATTTCAAAGATCAAAATATGAAACTTAAATCTGGTCTTCAAAAGCATCTAAGAATTATATCCTTGCTGTAGACTTAAATCCAAAAATGTTAGGATTCCATCATATAAACTAATTTAGATACAGAAGACTTTGGGACTCCTGTTCTTTCCTATAGGCCTTTTGAGTTGCAGATATACCAAGGGTCTGTAGCAGCAAGCTCATGACTGTCTTCTCATTTTAAACCATACAATGGGACTTCATTATCATCAGCTGCCCCAATCTCGTGAAAGAGAAAGTGAAAGTGAAGTCGCTCAGTCGTGTCCGACTCTTTGCGACCCCAGGGACTGTAGCCTACCAGGCTCCTCCGTCCATGGGATTCTCCAGGCAAGAATACTCGAGTGGGTAGCCATTTCCTTTGCTAGTTACTGAACATGACACCTTGCAGTTTAAAACCAGCTGTTGTACATAGATTTAATTTTTTTTTAATTAATAAGTAAAGAAATATAGATCTAAAAAAACAACCAAAAAACTGCTGTTGTAAATGCTTTCCTGTGTTCCTCTTAGCAATCCTTTGAGATGAATGAGTCTTCTAATTATCTGGTTTGAGGAAAACAAAAGCAGGGCATTTCCAATGCAGAAATGGCAGCTGAATTCAGACTTCCTGATGTTAACTTGTAGCCATTATTTACTTTGTCAAATTATTAGCACTTTTGAAGCTATTTGAGGATTTGAGACACACAGAGAAGACAAGGGAGGAGATTTTAAACAAGAAAGTATTCAGGCCACACTCCAAATAATGATTTAAGTGACCTCATTTCTAAAGTCAGTCCTGAGTGAATTATCTATTCACTATAATATTTAGAAATAATTTAAAGCATTTAATATTTCCCCACTGTATTAGTGTACAAATATATTCACTTCATATAATAACTTATTATCTTTACTCATGGGTAGAGTGTGTTTATAGTTTATTATGGTGAAGATTGCCCTTGGAAATTGTATGGAAAATTATTTATTTCTTGTTATTTTATTTTGATATATTTTGAATAGCTATAAAATTTCATTTCTGTTTGCCAATAAGGAACTTTTTGTTAATTAAACTATATCATCATGATAAGATTTAAAAAGATATCTGAGAAATTATAGATAAGTCTATTAATCATATTATATAGTTTTAATGTGTACTGAATTATTAATACCATTCATAAAAATACTGGAAATGTCCAACTTTTAATTGAGTTATATTACAAAGTTTTTATAGTAATCAGTTGCTTGGAATTCAATTTTTCTTTGAAAATTGTCAGAAATATTGGCTAGAATCTAAAGATACCCTTCTAGAATCTAAGTCATAATTCAGATGAAAGAAACAGAAAAAAATAATAACTGATAGAAACCTGTAATATTTCTAAATTAAAATTAGAAATTCATTCTAAACCTTAATGTGCATACACACTTTTTTTTTTTTTTTTTTTTGCCTTCAGGAATTGCACCACTGGTGACACATTAAGTATAAGTACATATGTCACTTTTGTTCATTATTTGTGTTTTTTTTTTTTTTAGTCTTTAATGTAACAAACTATTAGTGCCAAACAAATTATTTTATAATCTTCCAGAATTAAAACAGCAAAATTATATTGCAACATGTTTATTTAAGATTAAGAATTCATTTGATGTAGAAACTATTAAACATGTCATACAAAGGCTCATAACAGAGATTTACCCTATTTCAGTTCAGTTCAGTTCAGTTCAGTCGCTCATTCGTGTCCGACTCTTTGTGACCCCATGAATCGCAGCACGCCAGGCCTCCCTGTTCATCACCATCTCCTGGAGTTCACTCAGACTCATGTCCATCGAGTCCGTGATGCCATCCAGCCATCTCATCCTCGGTCGTCCCTTTCTCCTCCTGCCCGCCATCCCTCCCAGCATCAGAGTCTTTTCCAATGAGTCAAATCTTCGCATGAGGTGGCCAAAGTACTGGAGTTTCAGCTTCAGCATCATTCCTTCCAAAGAAATCCCAGGGCTGATCTCCTTCAGAATGGACTGGTTGGATCTCCTTGCAGTCCAAGGGACTCTCGAGTCTTCTCCAAAACTACAGTTCAAAAGCATCAATTCTTCCATGCTCAGCCTTCTTCACAGTTCAACTCTCACATCCATACATGACCACAGGAAAAACCATAGCCTTGACTAGACGGACCTTAGTCGGCAAAGTAGTGTTACCCTGTTTACGAAGAGGGAAATAACTGAACCTCTGACCTGTCATTGTGTTCAGCGCAGCTTTAAGTATGTTAAGAGTAAAAAGGTATCTGATCCAACTATAATTTTTCTCAAATTTTTGGATGCATATTTTTCATGTTCTAACATTTCTGAAGAAGAAGTTAATTTTCGAGGCAAGAATTGAGAGTACCTTTTTCTTCCTTAATGGTATATAAAATTATGACCCATCATATATCTACCTCAGATTTGATTAAATAAAATGTTATAAAATGTCCAAATTACCCATATTTGTAATATTTTTATTTTATTATCACAACTAATAATCAGATGAGAATATAGTTACAAATTAGAGTTTTTTGCTTATTTAGCTGTAGCAGGCATGTGGGATGTGGCATGTGGAATCTTCACTTGTGGCTTGTGGCTTCTGGGATCTAGTTCCCTGACCAGGGATTGAACCAGGGCCCCCTGCTTTCAAAGCCACTGGACCACGAGAGAAATCCCTAGAGTATATTGTTGCCAATTAATAAGCACGTATTTCAACTCCTACTTACTTTTGGCTCAGAGATTTCATGACAAGCAAGCTTTAATGGGGTCCCAAGTCATGATATTAGACCTGCAAGTGAGAAACCAGGGCTACAAACACCCAGTTAAAGCAGACTGATTGGTGAGAAAAGGCTGGAGTGCCAGCTTCTATGTCAATGAGAAGAGAGAACAGAGAGAATTAAAAGTTTCAAAGGTAAATTCTGAACAGGACACAGAAATGCAGAGTTCAATCATAAATGGCGATTTCAACATCCATCTCTTTCACCATCTCTTTCGGGGAAAATTGCAGTGAGCCTGCTAAACTTTTCTATTGTTCACCAATTATTCCTTCCAATTTCCTTTCAAAAAGTGAGTTAGGTAAGGACAAATTTAGAGAAGACTTCTACAGGCATTAGAGCAGATCTCTATTAATTCCTGAAATTATAGTTCTTACTATATCATTCCTGTACTTCAAAGTGGATTTGCCCTAAACTAGAAAAAAACAAAAACTCAAAAACTGACTAGGCTGAGGTGGGGTCCACATTCCTCTATAATAAGAATTGGCTACACCATTAAAAATATACACTCAAGCTTCTTTTATTATCTGTTTCAAGGATTTAATTAAAGATGGCTTGTCAAGTGTGGTTTCTTGTTGATATATTTCATATTTCTAGTCCTTCAAGCTTCTTAAGATGTTGTCTATGTGTGTTCATGCTAAGTCACTTGAAGCATTTCCAACTCTTTGCAACCCTATGGACTGTAGCCCCCCAGGCTCCTCTGTCCACAGGATACTCCAGGCAAGAATACTGGAGTGCATTGCCATGCGTTCCTCTAGGGGATCTTCCTGATCCAGGGACTGAATCTGCAACTCTTATGTCACCTGCATTGGCAGGTGGGTTTTACCACTTGTGCCACCTGGGAAGATCCAAGATACTGTTGTCTATATGCAGCATAAACTTGTCTTTTTTCCACTTACCAAAAACAGATTCAGACTAGGAATCAACTTAAGTAGAAATTGTAATAAATTCCCTTGAAATTTCTCTGAAATTTATGAGTAGAGGAAATAAAAATTAAATAAAATATATTAAAATTTAGCTTTTAACTTTCACATTGCTGCCCAACTGGGTTAATCCAGTCCCAGCAATTTTTATTTTATTTTATTTTTTTTTGTTCTTTCTCTCTGGCTGAAATCTAAGATTCCAGACTATGGGTTAAATGTTTGCTCTGACCATTTTTACATAACTAAATATTGAGTATCATGTATGACTCCAATTGTAAATTGATGTATTGCTATGGACTCATTAAAATGATTTGGCATATCAGTATATAGGCTTTTTTCTTTTTCAGTTGTAGTTGATTTGCAATACTATGTTAGTTTAAGGTGAACAGCAAAGTGATACATGTGTGTGTATATATATATATAGTAATTTTTTCAGATTATTTTCCATTTCAGGTTATTATAAAGTATTTCTAAGTCATTGTTATTTGTCTATTTTTATGTATAATAGATTGCATATGTTAATCTCATACTTCTAATTTGTCCATATCCTCTTCCCTCTCCTCTTTGTACCATAAGTTTGTTTTCTATGTTTTTGAGTCTATTTCTGTTCTCTATATAGATTCATTTGTATTATTTTGTAGATACCATATATAAGTGATATATACTTATATTTCTCTGTCTGACTCACTTCATTAAGTATACTATTTTCTAGGTATATCAGTGTTGCTGCAAATGGGAATATTTCATCATTCTATATGGCTGAATAATATTCCTTGGTGTGATGCATGTGTGTGTGTGCATGTGTGAATATATATCATTTATTAAGTTAATCATCTGTTGATGGGAATTTGGGTTGCTTCCAAGTCTTGGAAATTGTAAATAATATGAACATTAGGGTGCATGTGTCTTTTTCAAATTAGAGTTTTCCTTTTTTCCAGTTTACTGGATCGTAGCAGGTGATGGCACCTCACTCCAGTACTCTTGCCTGGAAAATCCCATGGATGGAGGAGCCTGGTAGGCTGCAGTCCATGGGATTGTGAAGAGTCGGACACGACTGAGTGACTTCCCTTTCACATTTCACTTTCATGATTGGATTGGAGAAGGAAATGGCAACCTGTGTTCTTGCCTGGAGAATCCCAGGAATGGGGAAGCCTGGTGGGCTGCCGTCTATGGGGTCACAAAGAGTCAGACACGACTGATGTGACTTAGCAGCAGCATAAGTGTATTTTTAAATTTTTAAGGAAACACTATGCTGTTCTTCATAGTAACTGCAACTATTTGCATTCTTTCCAAAAGCATAGGAGGGTTCCCTTTTCTCCACACCCTCTGCAGCATTTATTATTTATAGACATTTTAACACTGGTTGTTCTGACCTGTTTGAGGTGATACCTCATTGTAGTTTTGATTTGCCTTTCTCTTATAGATAACAATACTGAATATCTTTTCATATGCATGTTAGTCATCTGTATGCCTTTGGGAAAGTATCTACTTAGGTTTTCTGTCCATTCATTAATTAAAAAAAAATTTTTTGATAGTGTTGTATGAGCTGTTTGTATAGTTTGTATTTAACCCCTTGCTGATTGCATCATTAGCAAATATTTTCTCTCATTAAAAAATTGTCTTGTTTCGTTGATGGTTTTTTTTTGCTGTGCAAAAGCTTTTACATTTGATTAGGTCCCATTTGTTTATTTTGCTTTTCTTTCTTCTGCCTTGGATGACTAATCTAAGAAAATACTTCTAAAATTTATGTCAGAGAATGTTTTTCCTGTATTCTCTTCCAGAAGTTTTATGGTGTCATGTCCTATATTTAAGTCTTTACACCATTTTCAGTTTAATTTTCTAATGATGTGAGGGAGTGTTCTAATTTTACTGATTTACATGTATCTCACAGCTTTCCCTGGAGAAGGCAATGGCAACCCACTCCAGCACTCTTGCCTGGAAAATCCTATGGATGGAGGAGTCTGGTAGGCTGCAGTCCATGGGATCGTGAAGTTGGGCGCAACTGAGTGACTTCATTTTCACTTTTCACTTTCATTCATTGGAGAAGGAAGTGGCAGCCCACTCCAGTGTTCTTGCCTGGAGAATCCCAGAGACAGGCGAGCCTGGTGGGCTGCCATCTATGGGGTCGCACAGAGTCGGACACGACTGAAACGACTTAGCAGTAACAGCACAGTTTTTCCAACACTACTTGTTGAAGAAACTGTCTTTTCTCCATTGCATAACTTGTAATCCTACAAATTAATTGCTTATACATGTATGACTATATTTTGTGTCTCTGTTTTCAATACCATTTTTCTCTATGTCTGTTTTTGTGTCAGTTTTATGTTGTTTTGATTACTGTAGTTTTGTATAATAGTCTGAAGTCTGGGAGGGTTATGACTCCAGCATTGTTCTTTTTCCTCAGGATTGTTTTGGCAATTCTGAGTCTTTTATGATTCCTCATAAATTTTAGGGTTCTTTTTTCTAGTTCTGTGAAAAATGTCATGTTGTTTTGATAGATATTGCATTAAACATGTAATCTTTAAATCTTTAACTCTTTAGTTGCATTAAATTTAGGTATATGTAATATGACAATAGTAATTACTCCAATCTAAGAGAATGGGATATCTTTCTATTTCCTGGAATTATCTTCAATTTCCTTTATCAATATTTTTTTCTTTTTTAGTTTTCAGCATATAGATCTTTCTACTCCTTAGCAAAATTTGATATTTTATTTTATTTTTGTGCGATTTTATATGAGAATTTATTTCTCTTTATTCTGCTGGTATTTCACTGTTAGTGTACAGAAATGCAACAGATTTTCGTGTATTAATCTTGTATCTTGCCACACTGATGAATTCATTTATTAGTCCTAATAGTTTTTGTGTGGATACTTTATGATTCTCTACATAGAATACACTGTTATTTGCAAATAGCCACAGATTTAACATCTTTCTTTCTAATTTGGATAACTTTTAAATCTTTCTGGTGTGTGATTGCTGTGACTAGGGCTACCAATACTATTTAAATAAAAGTGGTAAGGGTGGGCATTCTTGTCTTGTTCCAGGAACCAAACAAGGGTCTCTCACATTGCAGGCAAATTATTTACTGTATGAGCTACCAGGGAAGCCTGGTGTATTTCTGCAGTATCAGTTGTCCTTTCCCCTTTTTCACAGCTTATCATGTTTATTTGGGTTCTCTCTCTTTTCTTCCTGGTTAGCATGGCCAAAATTGTGCTATTTGTTTATCTTAAGAAACAAAAACAAACTCTCGTTCATTTATATTATTATTTCTGATCTCTTATCTCCTTTCTTCAGTCAGTTCAGTTCAGTCACTCAGTCGTGTCCAACTCTTTGAGACCCCATGAATCGTAGCACGCCAGGCCTCCCTGTCCATAACCATCTCCTGGAATTCACTCAAACTCATGTCTATCAAGTCGGTGATGCCATCCAGCCATCTCATCCTCTGTCGTCCACTTCTCCTCCTGACCCCAATCCCTCCCAGCATCAGAGTCTTTTCCAATGAGTCAACTCTTCGCATGAGGTGGCCAAAGTACTGGAGTTTCAGCTTCAGCATCATTCCTTCCAAAGAACACCCAGGGCTGATCTCTTTTAGAATGAATTGGTTGGATCTCCTTGCAGTCCAAGGGACTCTCAAGAGTCTTCTCCAACACCACAGTTCAAAAGCATCAATTCTTCAGTGCTCAGCTTTCTTCACAGTCCAACTTCCACATCCATACATGACCACTGGAAAAACCATAGCCTTGACTAGATGGGCCTTTGTTGGCAAAGTAATGTCTCTGCTTTTCAATATGCTATCTCGGTTGGTCATAACTTTTCTTCCATTTCCTTCCTTCTGTTGACTTTGGGTTTTGTTTGCTCTTTTCTTTCAAATTCTTCTAAGTGATTGTTTATTTGAGATTTATCTTATTTCTTGATGTAGGCCTGTATTGCTATAAACTTTCCTTCCAGAACTGATTTTCTGTATTTCATAGATTCTGTGATGTGTTTTCATTTTCATTTGTATTTGTCATGAGATATTTCTTGATTGCTTCTTTGATTTCAAAGTGGACCCATCATTTTACTATCATGCTTTTCTTTCTGTGGTTGATTTATAGTTTCATACCATTGTGGTCAGAAAAGATGGTTGAAATAATTTCTATCATAATTTGCTGATACTAGTTTGTGACTTTGCAGATCATCTTATCCTAAACAGTATTTCATGTGAAACTGAAAATAATGTATATTATGAGGGGAATTTTTGTATGATGCCTTGTTACATATAAATTCAGTATCACCTGTTGAATCACTGTGACAGTTTTCTCAAAAAATGGACATCTCTTGTTCGCTGCATATGATTACTTCAGTTGCAATGCATCAGTTTATTTCAGTTCAGCTGCTCAGTCATGTCTGACACTTTGCAGCCCAACAGTCTGCAGCAAGCCAAGCTTCCTTGTCCATCACCAACTCCCAGAGTTTACTCAAACTCATGTCCATTGCATCAGTGATGCCATCCAACCATCTCATCCTCTGTCATCCCCTTCTCCTCCTGCCTTCAGTCTTTCCCAGCATCAGGCTCTTTTCCAATGAGTCAATTCTTTGCATCAGTGGGCCAAAGTATTGGAGTTTCAGCTTCAGCCTCACTCCTTCTGATGAATAGTCAGGTCTGATTTCCTTTAGCATGGAATGCTTAGATCTCCTTGCAGTCCAAGGGATTCTCAAGAGTTTTCTGCAACATCACAGTTCAAAAGCAACAATAATTTGGTGCTCAGTGTTCTTTATAGTCTAACTCTCACATTTAAACATGACTAATGGAAAAAGCATAGCCATGACTAGATGGAGCTTTGTTGGTAAAGTAATATCTGTTTTTAATATGCTGTCTAGGTTGGTCATAAATTTTCTTCTAAGGAGCAAGAGTCCTTTAATGTCATGGCTGCAGTCACCATCTGCAGTGATTTTGCAGCTCACCCCGACCACTAAAAAAAAAAAAAGAAGAAGAAGAAATATAAAGTCTCTCACCATTTCCATTGCTTCCCCATCTATTTGCCATGAAGTGATGGGACCAGCTGCCATGATCTTAGTTTTCTGATGGACAGGAAAGCTTGGCATGCTGTAGTCCATGGGGTCGCAAAGAATCAGACACAACTGAGCAACTGAATTGAACTGAACAGCTGGTAAAAACTATAAGAAAAACAGTCAAACAGAACAAAAAGAAAATTTAAAAATTCACAAAAAAAAGAAAAAAAATCTTTAAAATTTTTATTTTTTTCATTGATATTACTTTTATATAAATTTATTTATTTTAATTGGAGGCTAATTACTTTACAATATTGTAGTGGTTTTGCCATACATTGACATGAATCCACCACGGGTGTACATGTGTTCCCCATCCTGAACCCCCCTCCCACCTCCCACCGCATACCATCCCTCTGGGACATCCCAGTACAACAGCCCTGAGCACTCTGTCTCATGCATTGAACCTGGACTGGCGATTCGTTTCATATATAATATACATGTTTCAATGCCATTCTCCCAAATCATCCCATCCTCGCCCTCCCCAACAGAGTCCAGAAAAGTTTTCTATACATCTGTGTCTTTTTTGCTGTCTCTCATATAGAGTTATCATTACCATCTTTGTAAATTCCATATATATGCATTAATATACTGTATTGGTGTTTTTCTTTCTGGCCTACTTAACTCTGTATAATAGGCTCCAGTTTCATCCACCTCATTAGAACTGATTCAAATGTATTCTTTTTAAATAACCCATTGTGTATATGTACTACAGTTTTCTTATCCATTTATCTGCTGATAGACACCTAGGTTGCTTCCACGTCCTGGCTATTATAAACAGTGATGAGATGAACATTGGGGTACATGTGTCTCTTTCAATTATGGTTTTCTCAGTGTGTATTCCCAGTAGTGAGATTGCTGGGTCATATGGCAGTTCTATTTCCAGTTTTTTAAGGACCCTCCACACTGTTCTCCATAGTGGTTGTAGCAAGAAAAAAAGAGAGGATAACTCCACAGCACCGTAAAACGCTAATGTGAAGGTTGAAAAATGTAGGCGGAATAAACAGAAAGAGAAGAAAGAAAAAAGTTCTCAAGGTTGTTATTTGTCTTGGTTGTGCAGTCTGCCCCCAAGGATGGGATTGGTTTAGTGTCCTGTGATGTTTTCCTGGATAGGGTTGGAGTGTGCCTGTGTTCTGGTTGATGGAGCTGGATCTTGTCTCTCTGAAGGGCAGCACAGTGTCCAGTAGTAAGTTTGGGTGTGTGTATGTGTTCAGTATGATTTGGAGCAGTCCTCCTGGCGTTAGCTGTGTTACACACGTCTATTTCTGCAGTCACATCGAAGTGACCTCTCAGCATATCCTCATTGCCACCAGCCTGCTACTTGCCCCTGGAATTTTTCCTAGAGATTTTGTCCCCTGGGCTTAGCCTCTGTTATGCAGAGGTTTGAGTGCCCTGCAGAGATTTGTTTGTGCCTCTCTTTTGGCCCTCTGGGCCCGTCGTTTGTTCCATGTGGCTTCTGTGCACTTCTCTATATTCCCCGAGCCTTCTGTCTGGTTGGCGCCAAAGTCTGTGAGCTGCTTATGGGCTGATAAGTGGAACATTTTCTATATTCTGCTACCTAGGCCCCTGCTTTGCTCAGCTTTCTGAGATCCCTCAGCTTCTCCTTGGTCCCACCTGTGTGGAAGCTTCCCAATACACAGGAACTCTCTTCCTCTTTCACAACTACCACCCTCCCTCAGGGAAAAAGCTCCCATGCTGAAGTTCTCTGTCTCTTCCCTTTTCATATCTCCATCCCCTGTACTACCTCATTCCAGGAAGCTTAGCCTGTGCCCCTGACCCCTCACTCCAGAAGCCTGGTGTCTTCTGCTGTTGCTTTTTAGCAGTTGTTCCATATCTTGATGAGTTTTTTACATATTTGTGGGGAGACTGGCCATCTCCCTGTCTTACTCTTCTGCCATCTTCTTCTGCCTCTCAGCATTCCACATTTTAATCTATTTTTTTCAAAAGCAAACTAGTCTTTTTGGCAAATTTGATTATACCACAAACTAGGTTCCCTAAAACCTAGGGAAATAAATATTCTATTTATTATTTAATAGATATTAAATTAATAATATATACTTATTATTTAATTTTATATTAGTTATTATGTATTTAATAGAATATTAAAATGTTCTATTTAGAATGAATAAATTAAAATATAATAGAATAAAGAAAAAAGAGAATAAATAAATTTAGAAATGTATTCTCTTATAGTTTTAGAGACTAGAAGTCTGAAATCAAGGGGTCAACAGGACTGTGCTCTCTCTAAGACTCTGGGTAGAATCCTTCCTTGCCCATTTCTAGCTTCTGGTGGTGGCTGATAGTCCTTGACTTGCAGCTGCACCATTTCTATCTCTTCTTCTGAGGATACATGGAATTCTCCCTGTGGATTCTCTCATAAACATATTGGATTATGCCCTACCCTAATGACCTCACCTTACCTTGATTACATATGCAAAGACTGTTTCCAAATAAGGTGACATTTATAGGATCCAGGAGTGAGATGTTCAACATTTTTAAGGGAACAAAATTCAACCTACAGCAACTGTTTTATGGAAGTGTTTTCTAAATCAGAAATTATTTATAATTTCTTATTAATAATTATGTATAATTATTTAACTCAGATTTATTTATTACTTAAAAAGTCTGAAAGATACTTTATTTTGAATAAAGTGTCATCTTGAATTTAAGGGGGAGAAAGGTAAGATTTTGATTCACTGAGGAAGCTTTGATATTTGTGAGAGCTTTGCTTAATTGAAAGGTCATGATTGTAAAGTTCTTAATATAATGAAACCTGTGCTTTGGTTATTTGTTCTGATTAACAGCATTTTACTAGAACATATTAAAAATACATTCAGCAGGATTTTTCAAGTTTCTGGTTATCATCAACACGGGGTTTTATGTTGCATATCCAGGACAAATTTTACAAAGCCTAGAATTTATGTAAACTGGCCAATGAGGAAGAAGCCCCCTACAGTGAAAGTAGGTTTCAAAACTGATTTACATGGGTGAATATATTAATTTTACATTTTCTCTTTAAAAGCAGGAAAAAAAAATTCCCTCAACAATCACTTCATGGACAGAAGTGTTTATTGAAATCACATCCACACCAGTCTTCTCGTTATACCAAGTTCATGAAACTGGACACCCTGGGAATCAGATATTTTTTCTCATGTCCATGATCACTGATCCTGAGGATAATACCAGGCAAACACTTACAGATCCAGGGTAAATCATAAGGCCACTGTAAATATATTAATATATCACAAGAATCCATGTGCTAGGTCACTTCAGTTGTGTCTGTCTCTGTGTGACCTCATGGACTGTAGCTCCCCAAGCTTCTCTGTCAAAGGGCTTCTCCAGGCAAGAATACTGAAGTGGATTAGCATCCTCTTCTTCAGTAATAATCCATAACCTTTGCCAAAATTGCAAGCTAAAGTGTATACTTAGCTACTTATGAGCAAGCAATGACACTTGGTGACTTCATCATGTTTATGATGTTCACTCCCCACCACAGTCTCTTGAACAAACACTTATGATTCCAGATTTTAGGTAAGGTTGAATTTTACTAGCATTATGCATACAATTTTAATAGATTTCATTAATTTTAGCCCATGGACTGGAGTGTATTCATTTATTTTAATTTAAATCATGGTAGATTGCTATATAATTATAGAAAGCAACAGCAGTTCAAAGTTATGCTTTTTATTGAATAACTAAACAATAGATTTACCTTGAAGAATCCGTTTGACATATTTTTGCCACAAGCTTTAAAGAATCATAGAAACCCTCATTTGAATGGATCTTAAAAGTCTGCTCATGTAAAATTTCAGCCAGAGGTCCATAAAAGTTTAAATAAATTCAGTAATTTATTTCACTAGTAAGGTAAAAGCAATTCTGCTAGCAGTTAGGTGATGATCAGGGGACTAATAATTCAAATAAAAACCAACATTCAAGATTATATTATGACTTAAATTTTAAAACATATTAAACTTTACCAAATAATGACCTGCAAGACAAATTACACAAAATCAAATTTTTCTAAATCATTCCATTCAGACCTATCAGATCCCAAAATGATTGAAAAATCAGTACCTCACACACTCATGTGCTTTTAGTAATTCCTTAGTTTGTAAATTCTGCTAATTACCTTCATTCAATGGTTTACCTAATTGTGTAGTGTCACTTGCAAAAACAAGTTTAAGTTACCTAATTTGGCTTAATTGTAGTGAAATTCCTAGTGGTCATAGGCTGTAATAATATAATGGCAAGAATAATTATAAGCACAATATTTTTGTAGAGTGAAAGAGCATTTCATCTGAGTAGTATCTGCCTCATTAATTGACATCAGCCTACTCATCTTGGAACCTCTTTCCTTCTGTAAACTGAAAGTGTTATTCATTCAATCATGTCCTACTGCTTGCAACTATATGGATTGTAACCTACCAGGGGATGGAATTCTCCAGGCAAAGGTATGGGTACCTATTCCTTTCTCCAGGGGATCTAGATTGTCACAGAGGGCTGGATTAGGATTTCCTGCATCATACAGCAAATTCCCATTGACTATCTATTTTAAATATGGTAATGTATATACATTTCAATGCTACTCTCTCAAATCATCCCACCTTCTTTTTCCCCCACGGTGTCTAAAAGTTGATTCTTCATGTCTGTGTCTTTTTTGCTACTCTGCAAATGAGATCATCAGTACCATCTTTCTATATTCCATACTTATGTGTGTCTTAATATACAATATTTGTTTTTCTCTTTCTGACTTACTTCACTTTGTATAATGGGCTCTATGTTCATCTTCTTTATCCATTCATCTGTCAATGGACATCTAGTTTGCTTCTATGTCCTAGCTATTTAAATAGTGCTGCAATGAAAAATAAATAAATAAATAAATAGTGCTGCAATGAACATTGAGGTACATGTGTCCTTTTCAATTATGCTTTCCTCATGTTATATACCAAGTACTGGAATTGTTGGGTCATATGGTAGTTTTATTCCTGTTTTTTAAGAAATCTCTGTAGTGGCTGTATCAATTTGCATTTTGACCAACAGTGCAACAGCGTTCCCTTTTCTCCACAACTTCTCCAGCATTTATTGTCTGTAGATTCTTTGATGATGCCCATTCTGACCAGTGTGAGGTAATACCTCATTGTATTTGCATTTCTCTAGTAGTGAGCAATGTTGAGTATCTTTTCATGTGTTCATTAGCCATCTGTATGTCTTCTTTAGAGAAATGTCTGTTGAGATCTTCTGTCTAACCATTTGCATTAAGTGTTGGTTTTAAACAAAATTTACCCAAGTACACTTATATGCTCACATATTTGATGATAGGCATAACATATTTTACCAGAGATATAAATCCTATTGCAAGCTATGTTAGATTTTGAAGAGTTCTCAAAATCAAACAGCTAATGTATACAATTAACTTATAATATGATCATAACATATTTGTAAAAACATATAAGAATATATACATCAAAATGTGAATATGTGTTAAAGGCAAGTACATTTAAAAATACATAAAAATGTTCATATCTCAACTCTCAAGCTCTGATTTATTTTCAATATTTTTTATTTTTATTTTTTGTAAGGAGCTCTTACCATATCATACATTTTTATTGTTTTCCAAAGCAGTAATTAACTTTATCATTTATCTTTTTATTGATAAGGATGATTTTACAAAATACATTGTGGATCTTTGTGATTTAACAGTTTTTAATTAGCATATGCAAACACCTTAGTCATTAATCTATAAACTAATTGATTGCTAAGCATTATTTTGCATTATTATGATGCTTTTCTATTAATTCTGCCACTACTGTTAACTTTGGGTAAACTAACTAATATTTATAGATCTTAGTTTTCCCATGGGTTATTAGAAGATCAAATCAGATGATATTTAAAACTTATGAAAGGCCTGGCATTTAGTAAGTATTGCCTTTGGAGTTAGTATTTATTATTCATTTTTGAAAACCTATCATGTGCCAAGTACTATATCCACTGGTGGGAAGCAAAGTGTGGAACTTGCTTAATTAGTAAACAGTTCATGGCCTAACAACAGGTAAGACACAAAAATCATATGGGTTATTTTAAATAATGCTAAAAGACTGGTTGTCTTGATGATTGAAAAGATCCAAGAGATCAAATGTTTTCTTTGCAGAATTTTTTCAGACTAAATTTCTGTATTCAATTACTGTAAGTGCAACTAAAAGTAAAGACATTTTAAAAGTTGAAATGAGGTAAGAGGTTACAAGAATATGGAAAAAATATTCAGATTGTTATTTCATATATTTCCAGGTTTTAAAAATTAAATTAAAATTATACTTTTTGACCTTTAGTGATATGTGTGTGTGTTTGTGTGCAAAAATATGGATTGGAGCAACATAAACATTTCTTTTATCTAAAAGAAATAAAGGAAGAAAATAGAAAATTAAACAAAATTTAGCCAATTTGACATGAAATTTTGGTTAAAGCAAGACAAGCAAAATTAGTCATTATGGTTGTAAGGAAGGTAGCATTTCTGGCATTTGTGTGTTATTTGGTGGTATCAAAGAAAAAGGAAAAACTCATTTATACAGAATAATGAAAGATAAAAATGTTTATTTCCATATTCTAACACAGGAAGATAAGAACTAGATTAATTCTTTAGAATAATACTTGAAGGATATAACACTATTTTTTCCTCTATGTAAAAACATGAAAGCTGAGATATTTAAATTCAGGAGTTAGAAGGCTATTAGTTCGATGATATCAGAACTTGGAGTGAGAAATGTAGCCCATGCTGAGCATGAAGACACTTCCGTTTTAATCATGTGCTGAATTTAAACTTTCAAAGAAGTGAAAGGGACAGTTTTGTGACATTTCAGTATCAGAACTGATAGAAATATGAAAACAAGGAGAAAATTGATTGTAAGTGTGAAAATAAGTAAAACATCCAAGTAGAAAAGAAGTAGATGGAAAAAATGATATTGAAGCCAAGTATCATGAAACTTGCTGGTTCTAGATGTCCTTCCCTCTGTACTCACAGAGAACTTTCATTCATTGCTCTTTAGATCATAATTTATAGTTTTACTCTATTCTCATCTATAGGTGATAAGTCACTCAATCGTGTCTGACTCTTTGTGACCTCATGGACTGTAGCCCACGAGGATCCTCTGTCCATGGGATTTTTCAGGCAAGAGTCCTGGAGTTGGTTGCTGTTTCTTCCTCCAAGGGATCTTCCTGACCCAGGAACCAAACCCGAGTCTCCTGTATCTCCTGCATTTGTGGACAGATTCTTTAACACTGGACCACCTGGGAAAGCCCACTCTCATTTATAAGAGGCACTTTATTGTAGCTAATTCTCAAACACTCCACATGTTTTAGAAGATTTTTGTTCTTTGGTCAATATTTTTCCATTCTACTTAAACTTGTCATAAATAGTATATATTTAAGAATCTATCTAAACTGTTATGTATATGAGCACTAATATTCTTCTTAATATGAATTTTTGAAATCCTTGTTATAGATTTTTCTCTTATGATATTTTATAAAATTTCTTTAAAACACAAGTCTTTCTTTATAATACTTAAACATATTCAATGACCAACACCTCAGGACTTCCTCCTTGACTTATACAGCTAAAATCCTAGCTACAGTTTAAAAATTGTGGCAATTATTTGAAAAGATGAGGATATCAGACTAGGGTCTTGATGAGAATGTGTCACATTTGTCAGACAAGTTTCTGAGGCTGATATTTTCTGGGCACAAAGGTGTAACGACACTGGTTTGCAAAGCTTAGTAATTTTTTTTTTTTCAAATCATATTATTTCAGATATCAATACAATATTGGCTTTATGTTTCTTTATTGATGTGACATCAGCTAAGAAGAAAGCAGAGTTTGAAGGTCAATGTTTTCTTAAGATATTTTGCTGGTAGTTATTCTATTTACTGGCTCAGACATTAGAATAGCTAAGTATTTCAGATTTATGTGTAGTAATATTCTTTGGCATGAAAAGTTGTCCAAGTTTCTAGCTAACCAAATGTCAAAGAATATACTTGGGCAGTAAACTAATTGGGTAGCAAGCTTCATTAAAAATTCTGGATGCAGTAATAGCTTTTCTTCAATTGTCACTGTCTTTAATGAGAAGGAGAAGAACAGATGCGACATTACTGTTCTGACTATTTGTTCTATTGGTTTATTCTGCCCGCTCTGCCACCAACCCCACGAAGGGGTACAGAACACTTGTCTGGTTTTAGTACAGTTAGACTTCTGCAAATATGGTAAATGGGGACTAGTGCTTAATGTGAGACAATTGCTTCTCAGTTTACCTTTTTTTCCACAATGGAGTCTAGTAGCTGCCATTTAAATAAGAAATATATTCCAGAAATTGCTATCAAAAAGTTTTTATTTCAGTCTCAGAAATGAAGAAATAGATGCAGCATTTAACAAATTACTTTAAACACATTTTATGCCAAATTTAATTAAATTTTATTTAATATTCTACTTTTCTTTCCTTTATTCCTTTTAGAAAAGAGAAAATTTTAATGCTGCTTCAATCTATATAGATATCATCAAAAGAGAAAAATATATATAATTTAATTAGAAAACAGCTTAAATGTCATTCTGGATATTTTTCACATTTCTGGAATCTCTTACCTCATTTCAAATCCTAAGATGTCCCATTTTTCCTCTAGTTAGAGTTATAGTACCTGAAACATAAAAATTCAGGCTTTAATTTATATCGAATGTAATCTTGCAAAGAAAACATTTCTCATTTTTCATTATTTTATCCTTAATGAACACATACTCCAAAGATCTGCCTCTGGCAGTGGCTCCTTTAGTGACACTTTACAGTTACATTTAGTAGAAAACAGATCATGTAACTGAGAGAAATCACGTTTGCCCTTTGGTCAGTACTTCTTTAGAAACATAATGCTGAAGCTCCATTTCATTGTAATTACATTGACTTCTAGTTAATAAACAAGCAAACAAAAACTTGTTCAGTGGAACTATAACTAGAATTCTGGATATAATTTCACGTTTATAACTTAACATCATGTAAAATCTCAGTGGCATGTTTTATTTTAGAGTCCACTTGAATACTCTAAGTTCATATTAATGGATTGTGATACTTTCTGTATCTTTCTAGCAGGCAAGCACCAAAACTAGGAACTTAATGTGATTGTCCTCTGGAAAGAATTCTACCTTCAATTATTTAAGATAAATCAAACTATACATAATTCTACCATTTACTTGATATATATATATATATATATATATATATATATATATATCATGAAGTAAATTTGCCAGTGGAATATTCCTTCTCAAATAAGATGCACACAGAGTGATGATATGATGCCTACTGGGCATGCAGTTGCTTTATTAAGTGACTAAATGGGAATGTAATTTGTTTTTCAAATCTCCTCCTAATATGGCCCTTGATTTAATATTGTTATCCAGTAAGAGTCTTCTGGCTAGGTTATTTATAGTGATTTATGGTCTTATTCACAAAATAGAATATGTTTTGCAAAAAAAGTATTTATCAGGTATGCAGAGTCTTGCATCCTGAATATATGACATGACTTAGAAAAGACAGCAAAATTATATTAAATTATATATTTATAAATAATTTATATAATGTGTAATATATACATACAAATTACATAAATATATTATAATATATAAATTATATTCATTTTTTTAAAAATTATTTATTTATTTATTTATTTTTACTTTACAATTCTGTATTGATTTTGGCATACATTGACATGAATCCACCACGGGTGTACATGCATTCCCAAACATGAAAAAACATTTTAAAAGTTAGAACTGCTAGAATCTAGCTACTTTAGAAGACAAAAGTGGAAAAACCAACTGGATCAAACCAACTTTTGAGATTCAAAAGAATCTCACTCACTTTTCCCCTTTGGTCAGTCAGTATGCTTCTGTTGTATAAATAAGTTCACATATATATTCTCTTTTTTTAAGTTCCACATATAAGCAATATCATAATGTTTTTTTGTCTTTGACTTGCTTCACTTAGTATGATAATCTCCAGATCCATCCATGTTGCTGCAAATGGTATTATTTCATTATTTTTTAATGGCTGAGTAATATTCCATTCTATGTATGATAACATTTTCTTTGTCTATTCATCCGTTAATGTCCATTTAGGTTGTTTCAATGACATGGTTATTTTAAACAGTGTTGCAATAAACTTTGGGGTGCGTGTATTTTGAACTGTTTTCTCTGCATATATGCCCGAGAGTGGGATTACTGAATCACATGGTACCTCTATTTACAGTTTTTTTATTTTTTTTATTGAAGGATAATTGCATAACAATTTTGTTGTTTTCTGTCAAAGATCAAACATGAATCAGCCATAGGTGTACATTTGTCCCCTCCCTCTTGAACCTCCCTTCCACTTCCTTAGCCATCCCACTCTTCTAGGTTGATAGAGAACCATTTGAATTCCCTGAGACATATAGCAAATTCCCATTGGTTCTCTTTATTACATATGGTAATGTAAGTTTCCATTTTACTGTCTCCATACATCTCATCCTCTCCTCTCCTACCCCCTTACCATAAATACGTTCTCTATGTCTGCTTCTCTATTGCTTCCCTGCAAATAAATTCATCAGTACAATCTCTGTAGATGCCATGCTGCTGCTGCTGCTAAGTCACTTCAGTCGTGTCCAACTCTGTGCGACCCCATAGACGGCAGCCCACCAGGCTCCCCAGTCCCTGGGATTCTCCAGGCAAGAACACTGGAGTGGGTTGCCATTTCCTTCTCCAATGCATGAAAGTGAAAAGTGAAAGTGAAGATGCTCAGTTGTGTCTGACTCTTCACGACTCCATGGATTGCAGCCTACCAGGCTCCTCCATCCATGGGATTTTCCAGGCAAGAGTCCTGGAATGGGTTGCCATTGCCTTCTCCCTAGATCCCATATATATGTGTTATTACTGGGTATTTGTCAGTCTCTTTCTGACTTACTTCACTCTGTATAATAGATGCTAGGTCCATCCTCCTCATTAAAACTGACTTAAATGTGTTCCTTTTTATGGCTGAGTAATAATGCCAAAGAATGCTCAAACTACCACACAATTGCACTCATCTCACATGCTAGTAAAGTAATACTCAAAATTCTCCAAACCAGGATTCAACAATACGTGAACTGTGAAGTTCCAGATGTTCAAGCTGGATTTAGAAAAGGCAGAGGAACCAGAGATCAAATTACCAACATCCACTTGATCAATGAAAAAGCAAGAGAGTTCCAGAAAAACATCTGTTTCTGCTTTATTGACTATGCCTTTGACTATGTGGATCAAAACAAACTCTGGAAAATTCTTCAAGAGATGGGAATACCAAACCACCTGACCTGCCTCTTGAAAATCTGTATGCAGGTCAGGAAGCAACAGTTAGAACTGGACATGGAACAACAGTCTGGTTCCACATAGGAAAAGGAGTACATCAAGGCTGTATATTGTCACCCTCTTTATTTAACTTATATGCAGAGTACATCATGGAAACTCTGGACTGTATAAAGCACAAGCTAGAATCAAGATTGCCAGGAGAAATATCAATAACCTCATATACTCAGATGACACCACCCTTATGCCTGAAAGTGAAGAACTAAAGAGTCTCTTGATGAAAGTGAAAAAAGAGAGTGAAAAAGTTGGTTTGAAGTTCAACATACAGAAAGCAAAGATCATGGCATCTGGTCCCATCACTTCATGGCAAATGGATGGGGAAACAGTGGAAACAGTGGTAGACTATTTGAGGGGCTCCAAAATCACGGAAGATGGTGACTGCAGCCATGAAATTAAAAGATGTTCACTCTTTTGAAGAAAAGTTATGACCATCCTAGACAGCATGTTCAAAAGTGGAGACATTACGTTGTCAACAAAGGTCCATCTACTCAAAGCTATGGTTTTTCCAGTGGTCATGTGTGGATGTGAGCGTTTGACTGTGAGGATACCTGAGCGCTGAAGAATTGATGCTTTTGAACTGTGGTGTTGGAGAAGACTCTTGAGAGTCCCCGGGACTGCAAGAAGGTCCAACCAGTCCATCCTAAAGGAGATCAGTCCTGGGATTTCTTTGGAAGGAATGACGCTAAATCTGAAACTCCACTACTTTGGCCACCTTATGCGAAGAGTTGACTCATTGGAAAAGGCTCTGATGCTGGGAGGGATTGGGGGCAGGAGGAGAAGGGGATGACGGAGGATGAGATGGCTGGTGGCATCACAGAGTTGGTGGACATGAGTTTGAGTGAACTCCGGGAGTTGGTGATGGACAGGGAGGCCTGGCGTGCTGTGATTCATGGGGTCACAAAGAGTCGGACATGACTGAGTGACTGAACTGAACTGATCATCCTCAAGATATGTCCTGGCATAACAAACAAGATGTGAAATTATTAAATAGATACTCTCCTATAGACAAATACTCAACACAAAGGAAATCAGCACATGCACCCAGGATGTCCTCACGGGCAGTGGGTGTCCTATGGAATCATAGAATCTGGGAGCTCTTAATATTTGGATATCCTTGAAAACAGTCTGGATCAGGAAGCAGGGCCATAGTCACAGATGTTTAGAAGTAGGAGTGCTGTCCAAGGCGGTGTGCTGTTCATCTGAATAGGACTTGAATCACAAAAATATGAACTTAAGTTCATAATCATTCTCTTGTAAACAATTTATGCTAAGATTAATCAGGGATCAAGAACTGTCTCTTACCTCAAAGGATAAAGAACTTAGAGACACTAGGACAAGTCCAACCAGGAGAAGTAAAATTGCAAACTTGAGCTAAAGATGCTAAAAATGCCATTTTGTAGTGATTAGTATAGGTATATTATAAAGGAAATCTTTTTAGAGATGTTTTATTTACTGGTATACGTGTAACTTAGGTACACATATGTTTTGATTAATGCACATAGCTTACTACTTTTTAACTTCTACATGCAATAATCAATACTCATAAATAATATTTCATAAAACTATTGAGCCACAATGGAGTCATAAAGTTTTAAAAGTATGAGATGAAATAGAGGGATGAATTAAATTAAGATTACATACTAAAACTATCTTTACTGCCCATCCAGCTAGTTTTTTCCTTTTAAACTGTATATTAGTACATTCCATGCCTGAATGGAGAAATAGAGTCATACTATTATTGATGAATATTTTGAATTCATATGTCAAGAGATTTATTTGAGAAGCTAATTCAGTTCAGTTCAGCCACTCAGTTGTGTCCAACATTTTGCAACCACATGGACTGTAGCACGCCAGGCTGCCCTGTCCATAACCTACTCCCGGAGCTTGCTCAAACTCATGTCCATTGAGTCAGTGATGCCATTCAACCATCTAATCCCTGTTGTCCCCTTCTTCTCCTGCCTTCTATCTCTCCCAGCATCAGGGTCTTTACTAGTGAGTCAGCTCTTCATATCAGGTGGCCAAAGTATTGGAGATTCAGCTTCAGCATCAGTTTTTCCAATTAATATTCAGGACAATTTCCCTTAGGACTGACTGATTTGATCTTCTTGCAATCCAAGGGACTTTCAACAGTCTTCTCCAACACCACACTTAAAAGGCATCAATTCTTCGCTGTTCAGCTTTCTTTATAGTCCAGCTCTCACATGCATACATGACTACTGGGAAAACCATAGCTTTGACTATATGGACGTTTGCTGGAAAATTAATGTCTCTGCTTTTTAATGTTTTCAAGGTTGGTCATAGCTTTTCTTCCAAGGATGCCATGATCTTCGTTTTTTGAATGTTGAGTTTTAAGCCAGCTTTTTCACTTTCCTCTTTCACTTTCCTCAAGAGGCTGTTTAGTTCCTCTTCATTTCCAGCCTTAATGTAGTATCATCTGTGTATCTGAGGTTATTGATATTTTTCCCGGCAACCTTGATTCCAGCTTGTGCTTCATCCAGTACAGCATTTCACTGATGTACTCTTCATATAAGTGAAATAAGCAAGATGACAATATACAGCCATGACATACTCTTTTCCCAATTTGGAACTAGTCCATTGTTCCATGTCCAGGAGGGGACTAATGGAAAGATAATTGATCAAAAATGATTTTGTGATTATGTGCTTTAAAAAATGTTTGATTTCATGTTAGAAATCATAAGTCATTACTTTCACTAAGGTGTCCTAATGATAGTAATCCCTCTGGGTTATTTTATTTAATATATAAACTGTTCACAAAATCACAAACTGAAAAAGTCTTAGTAAGCTTAGAAATCTATAACTTTTTTTTTTCTAAGATTAGAGCAGTACGAATCTGCATGGAAAAGCCATCAAGATGTTCAAAATGATAAAAGGAAATAAATAAAAAAAAAACACTTCTATAGCTTTTATCGTGCCTCCTCATATCTCTGACGAATTATTTAATACTTTATTCATATATATTTATATTTATATATAATGCCTTGGAAAAGGTACTTTGGAAATGAAATACTACAGTGTAAAAAGTTACTGCACCATAATTTATAATTGATGCTGCAAAGCCTTGAAAGAATATCAAGCCTCACAGTAGACATTTAACTAGCTCTAGTGTTCTCTGAGTAAACTAACCATAATTAGTAATTCGTTTCTAAAAATGTCACATTACTAAAGAAGTTTCACTGGTACAAAGTATAATCTCATATGTTCTTTGCTGTTTTGCCAATTAGAGCATAGATTAAGCACTTTTATGTTCAAAAAATAAAGATGAAGTAATTCACATTGTATAATGCTCTTTGTTTCTGCATTTGTATATTTCTACTCATATGCAGAATGAGCTGTGTACATAGGCTGGTAATAGTGCGATAGGGATGCATTACAATGACCACTCCAGAAGATGACATCAGCATCATGGCAACGTAAGACATTCTTTCTTTGAAGCCCACCTTTTAACAACAAACTAGATATCCAGCCAAAAAATAGATGTTCACCTTTGTGTGTTTTGTGGTCTCTAACACCATACTATGCCAAGGAACCAGGGAGAAGTCTCACCTAGCTATGCATCCAGAAATAAGCAGCCAGACTTCAGTATAAGATGTAGAACCAGGGGAGACAATGAACATGCCCAGAGTATTTTCACCTAGGTTGGGACAAGACATGGAGAGTGCTTACTTGGGCAGATGCCCACACATAGTGTACAATTTGCAGAAATTCAACCTTTCCTAGGAGAGATTCCAGAACACCTCTGGAGGAAAGAAAATGTGAGTTTGGTCACAGTAGAGGCAGTAGGAAGAGAAACTTCCCAGTGCTGCCCCTGTCCAAGGAAACATTGCATAGGGATTTGGTTCCTGCTGACTGTAGTCAGTGGGACATCCACCTATGAACCTCTGGGAATACCAGAGCTGAGACCTCCCCACTGGGTCCACAGGACTGTGGACAAGGTTCAGAGGGTTAAGCACACACTTCCTCTTACTTTGCTGCTGGCTAAATTACTGAGTATTCAATTACTGTATGCTCTTGAGTGCAACAGCAAAAGATCTCTTATGGGCAGAGAATGCACTCAGAAACAGACCAGGATCTGTGGGCAAAGGAGAAACTACAAACCCACCACTTTATGGGTTTGCACCACTTTATGAAACAAAAGAGAGGTTTCCAGGAGCTTGCCTGGTCAATGAGAGAAGACATTAAAGCTTAAGGATCCTGCTAAAAGATCCACATCCAGTGGAACTGGTGTGCCGACTCCTCATATATAGCAGTAAAATCCTTCATAATAAAAACACCACCTGATAGAATACCACATCTAAAGGCAACAAACAAAGATTTAAGGGTGTCAGCTACTTCAAATGTGAAAGTAGCAGCATAAAACTGTAAAGAATGTTTAAAATTAAGAAAACATGCTGTCATAAAGATAAAATAATAATTCTCCAATAACTGGACTCAAAGATGCAAACTTTGTGATGTCACTGATAGAATTCAAAATAATTGTTTTGAAGAAAATGAGCTATGAGAAGACTCATAAAGACAATTCAATGAAATTTACTAAATCTTGGGAAAAATACCTGATTGAAATGAATTTTTATTCCAAAAAGATAAAAATCATAATAGAAACCAAAGAGTCTGGAGCTGAAGGACTCAATGAATCAAGTGAAATATGCAATAAACAGCAGCTGCAATAGAGGAGAGCAAATGGTAAAAAATAAAGAATAAGTGAGATAGAGGAAGAAATTTTGAAATAATCTAGTTGGAAGTAAACAAAAAAAATAATGGAAAAGGGTAAAGACAGCCTATGTAATCTATGGAATTTCATCAAAATTAAAAACATTAGAATAATTGGTATTTCAGAAAGAGAAGTGATGGAAAAGGGAACAGAAATTTTATTTAAAGAAATTGTACCTGTTAAACTTCTAAACCTAGGAAGGGGATAAAACATTCTAATTTACAAAGTTAATAGATCATCCTATTATCTCAGTGCAAAAAGACTTTTTCGAAGACACATTATAATAAAGCTGTCAAATACCAGTAGAAAAAAACATAACATTTTAAAGCAACCATACTCTAATAAGAATTAATTTAAAAAGTCAAGAATAAATATAAAATTCTAAAATAAGAGAATGTAACCTAGAAAGGAGCCCCATTAGGCTATCAGCAGATTTCTTACCAGAAACCCTACAGGTCTATTGAAAGAGAAAAAAAAAAAAAAACATATTCAAAGTACATAAATAAAGAAAAAAGTTGCCAGCCAAGAACACACTATTTTTCTAAATTAACTTTCAAATGTGAAGGAGAAATAAAGCCTTGTCTAAACAAGAAAAGCTAAGGGAGTTTCACTTGATCTTCAAGCAAGACATGCTAAAAATTGTTCTTCAAGTTTAACAATCAAAAGATGCTAATAAGCACCATGAAAATATAGGAAAGTTAACAACACACAGGTAAATATTCAGTCACATGTAGAAAACTCTGAATCTGTAATACAGTGGTTCTTTATGGTATAAGATCGAAGGAAAACAGTACTATATGTTATTATAGCTACTAACCTGCCTCTTGAGAAATCTATATGCAGGTCAGGAAGCAACAGTTAGAACTGGACATGGAACAACAGACTGGTTCCAAATAGGAAAAGGAGTATGTCAAGGCTGTATATTGTCACCTTGCTTATTTAACTTATATGCAGAGTACATCATGAGAAACACTGGACTGGAAGAAGCACAAACTGGAATCAAGATTGCCGGGAGAAATATCAATAACCTCAGATATGCAGATGACACCACCCTTATGGCAGAAAGTGAAGAGGAACTAAAAAGCCTCTTGATGAAAGTGAAAGAGGAAAGTGAAAAAGTTGGCTTAGAGCTCAACATTCAGAAAACGAAGATCATGGCATCCGGTCCCATCACTTCATGGGCAATAGATGGGGAAACAGTGGAAAGAGTGTCAGACTTTATTTTTCTGGGCTTCAAAATCACTGCAGATGGTGATTGCAACCATGAAATTAAAAGACTCTTACTCCTTGGAAGAAAAGTTATGAACAAGCTAGACAGTATATTCAAAAGCAGAGACATTACTTTGCAGACTAAGGTCCGTCTAGTCAAGGCTATGGTTTTTCCTGTGGTCATGTATGGATGTGAGAGTTGGACTGTGAAGAGGCTGAGCACCGAAGAATTGATGCACTTGAACTGTGGTGTTGGAGAAGAATCTTCAGAGTCTCTTGGACTGCAAGGAGATCCAACCAGTCCATTCTGGAGGAGATCAGCCCTGGGATTTCTTTGGAAGGAATGATGCTGAAGCTGAAACTCCAGTACTTTGGCCACCTCATGCGAAGAGTTGACTCATTGGAAAAACTTCTGATGCTGGGAAGGATTGGGAGCAGGAGGAGAAGGGGATGACCGAGGATGAAATGGCTGGATGGCATCACCGACTCGATGGATATGAGTCTTGGTGAACTCCGGGAGATAGTGATGGACAGGGAGGCCTGGCGTGCTGTGATTCATGGGGTCACAGAGAGTCGCACACGACTGAGCGACTGAACTGAACTGAACTGAATGTGTTAATGAATATACAATATAAAAGAGGTAAATGATGAGATCAGAAAATTTGAAAAGGACAAAGTAAAAGAGTGAAAAGGTGAAGTCGTGTGTGTGTGTGTGTGTGTGTGTGTGTGTGTGTGTGTGTGTGTGTAAAGGCAAGCTTTATTTCAAAACATCTTGGAGCAGTTAGGGGGTCCTCAACCACAACCTAGTAGGAGAGATTACAGTTACATGTACATTTGAGAGAAACTCAGTAGGGAGGCTTGCCCAATATTTGCTCAGTTTCCTCTTCAGGTTGAAACTATAAAGGTAAGGTTGAAGATGCCCATGATGTCTTTGTATTCAGACACACTTTTTTCAGGAAGGAAGACATTGAGAGTCAACTTAATTGAGAGAACCAGCTTAATTCCTAAAATAAATATTTCACTGAGAATACAGTTAATAGCTTTCTCACACTTCACATTTTTAAAGGAGGCACAGAAGTTCGATTCACATTCTAAGCCATTGAGTTAGTAAAGATTTTGTCTCCATCTCATAGGAAATAGATTACATTCAATTACACTTCACAACAACTAACTGGAAAATACCATCGCTAACTGTATATACCAAAAGCTAACTGAAATATATCATTACTTTTGAAGCACTGGCTGGGTTGGCATCTGTGATAGTAACCAAATAAGTGAGGTTTCTGTGTAACAAGCACTGGTGCTGTAACATTCGACCCACCTTTGTTCTGATGTCCCATGATACAGGGGATCAGCTAGTCATTCTCCTCCAGGAGCTTCTGGATTATTTGCTGAGTAACTTCAACCTTACCTCTCAGCCAGTCCAGTACAAACATCATTGACATCTCCAGAAGCCAGATTGGCAACTAGCTTCAGGCCCTGCAAACCAGCAAGCATCTGCTGCTGCTGCTGCTGCTGCTGCTGCTAAGTCGCTTCAGTCGTGTCCAACTCTGTGCAACCCCATAGATGTCAGCCCACCAGGCTCCCCTGTCCCTGGGATTCTCCAGGCAAGAATACTGGAATGGATTGCCATTTCTTTCTCCAAGTAAGCATCTAGATCAGAACTAACCATAAAGTGGTGTGGCATGAGTCTTCTTGAAAGAGGTGACCATTAGCCCCACCATAGAGCTGCCAGGTTGGCAATCCACAGACTGGAGAACGATTGTACCAAAAAATTTTTGCACTATTGCAAAAGTTCTAAGCCCCACAACAGACTTCCCAACCTGGGGATCCAGCAAAGGGTCTGGGAATCCCCAGGGAATCTGACTTTGAAGGTCAGTGGGATTTGATTACAGAACTTCCACAGGATTGTGGAAACAGAGGCACTTGGAGGGCACAAACAAAACCTTATGTGCACCAGGACCCAGGAGAAAGGAGCAGTGACCCCACAAGATACTGAGCCAGTCTTGCCTGTGAGTATTTGGGAGTCTCTGGAAGAGGTGTGCGTTGACAGTGGCCTGCCTCAGGGTCAAGGGCACTGGCAACAGCAGTCCTAGGAGATATGTTTGGCATGCTGGCATAGGTCCTCTTAGAGGAGATTGCCATTACCTCTACCATAGAGATTATAGCCTGCCATAGAGACTAACACTGTAGGACTGGATGGCCTCAGGCCAAACTATAGGGAAACAGCACAGTCCTGCCTATCAGCAGAAAATTCAATTAAAGAAATATTGAGCATGGCCCTACCCACCAGCTGCTGCTGCTGCTAACTCGCTTCAGTCGTGTCTGACTCTGTGCGACCCCATAGATGTCAGCCTACTAGGCTCCTCTGTTCCTGGGATTCTCCAGGCAAGAATACTGGAGTGGTTTGCCATTTCCTTCTCCAATGAATGAGAGTAAAAAGTGAAAGTAAAGTCTCTCAGTCGTGTCGGACCCTTAGCGACCCCATGGACTGCAGCCTACCAGGCTCCACTGTCCTTGGGATTTTCCAGGCAAGAGTACTGGAGTGGGTTGCCAGACCCAATTTTCCCCATAGCCAGTCCTCTGAAGGGGAAGCTTGCATGAGCATTTTGACTTCATGCGTCAGAGGGCAGACTAAATGAAAACCATAGTCTCAGAAAGCTAACCAAAATTATCATATGGAGCACAGTCTTCTGTAACTCAATGAAACTATGAGCCATGCTGTGTAAGGCCACCCAAGATGGACAGGTCTTTGTTGGAGAGTTCTGGCAAAACGTGGTCCACTAGAAAAGGGAATTGAAAACTACTTCAGCTTCTTGCCTTGAGAACTCTGGGAAATTATGAAAAGGCAAAAAGGTATGATACTGAAAGTTGAAACCACCAGGACTGTAGGTGTCCAGTATGCCACTGGAGAAGAACAGAGAAAAGGCCTTAGGAAACATTATTATGAGCAAAGCTAGTGGAGGTGATGGAATTGCAGCAGAGCTATTTCCAGTCCTAAAAGATGATGTTTTAAAGGAGTGCACTCAATATGCCAGCAAATTTGGAAAACTCAGAAGTGGCTACAGGGCTGGAAAAGGTCAGTTTTTATTCCAATCCCAAAGAAGGGGAGTATCATTAATGTTCAAACTGCTGCATGATTGCACTGACTTCACTTGCTAAAAAGGTAATGCTCAACATCCTTCAACATAGGTTTCAACAGTTTGTGAACTGAGAGCTTCCAGAGGTAAAAGCTGGATTTAGAAAAGGCAGATAAATCAGAGATCAAATTGCCAACATCCATTGATTACAAAAAGAGCAAGGGAATTCCAGAAAAAAAAAAAAGTCTACTTCTGCTTTACTGACTACAACAAAAACTCTGACTGTGTGGATCACAACAAAGTATGGAAAATTCTTAAACAAATGGGAATAAAAGACCAACTCATCTGCCTCTTGAGAAACGTATATGCAGATCAAGAAGCAATAAGTAGAACCAGAAATGGAACAAGGGACTGGTTCAAAATTCAAAAAAGAGTATACCAAGGCTGTATATTGTTGCCCTGCTTTTTAAAATTTTATGTAGAGTACATCATACAAAATGCCAGGCTGGATACATCACAAGCTAGAAACAAAATTGCCAGGAGAAATAACACTAACCTCAGATATGCAGATGACACCACCATAATGACAGAAAATGAAGAGAAACTTAAGAGTCTCTTGATGAAGTTGAAAGAGGAGAGTGAGAAAGCTGGCATAACACTCAATGGTCAAAAAAGACAACACAGAAATACAAAGAATCATAAGAGAATATTATGAGCAGTTACATACTAACAAAAGAAAATTCTGAAAGAGATGGGAACACCAGACCACCTGACCTGCCTCTTGAGAAATCTGTATGCAGGTCAGGAAGCAACAGTTAGAACTGGACATGGAACAATAAACTTGTTCCAAATAGGAAAAGGAGTACGTCAAGGCTGTATGTTGTCACCTTGCTTATTTAACTTATATGCCGAGTACATAATGAGAAATGCTGGACTGGAAGAAACACAAGCTGGAATCAAGATTGTGGGGAGAAATATCAATAACCTCAGATATGCACATGACACCACCCTTATGGTAGAAAGTGAAGAGGAACTAAAAAGCCTCTTGATGAAAGTGAAAGTGGAGAGTTAAAGAGTTGGCCTAAAGCTCAACATTCAGAAAACAAAGATCATGGCATCTGGTCCCATCACTTCATGGCAAATAGATGGGGAAACAGTGGAAACAGTGTCAGACTTTACTTATTTTTTTTTTTTGGGGGGGCTCCAGAATCACTGCAGATGGTGACTGCAGCCATGAAATTAATAGACACTTACTCCTTGGAAGAAAAGTTATGACCAACCTAGATAGCATATTCAACAGCAGAGACATTACTTTGCTGACTAAGGTCCATCTAGTCAAGGTTATGGTTTTTCCAGTAGTCATGTATGGATGTAAGAGTTGGACTGTGAAGAAGGCTGAGCACCAAAGAATTGATGCTTTTGAACTGTGGTTTTGGAGAAGACTCTTGAGAGTCCCTTGGACTGCAAGGAGATCCAACCAGTCCATTCTGGAGGAGATCAGCCCTGGGATTTCTTTGGAAGGAATGATGCCAAAGCTGAAACTCCAGTACTTTGGCCACCTCATGTGAAGAGTTGACTCATTGGAAAAGACTCTGATGCTGGAAGGGATTGGGAGCAGGAGGAGAAGGGGACGACCTAGGATGAGATGGCTGGATGGCATCACCGACTCGATGGACGTGAGTCTGAGTGAAGTTCGGGAGATGATGATGAACAGGGAGGCCTGGCATGCTGCGATTCATGGCGTCACAAAGAGTCGGACATGACTGAGCGACTGAACTGAACTGAACTGAACTGAAAGGAAATACACAGATTCTTAGAAAATATTAACTTTCCAAGATTGAACCAGGAAAAATAGAAATTATCAACAAACCAATTACATTAATATCAAAACTATGATCAAAAATCTCTCCAAAAACAAAAACCCAGACCTAGATGGCTTCACAGGTGAATTCTATCAAACATTTAGAGAAAAGCTAATGTTTATTTTTCTGAAACTCTTCCAAAAAGTTGCAGAGGAAGTAATATCATTCTATGAGGCTACCATCACCCTGATACCCAAACCAGGCAAAGATAAAACAAGAAAATTGCAAGCCAATATCATTGATAAACATAGATGCAAAAATATTCAACAAAATTCTAGCAAACAGAATTCAACCAAACAGAATTCAACAGCACATTGAAAAGCTCATACATCATGATTAAGTTGGGTTTATTCCAGGGAAGCAAGGATTCTTCAATATATGCAAATCAATGTTCTACACCATAGTAACAAATTGAAAATTTTGTTAAAATAAAAACCACATGATCAAGTAGATTCAGGAAAAGCCTTTGATAAAATTCAACACCTATTTATGATTCAAACTCTTCAAAAAATGGGCATAGAAGGAACTTACCTCAACACAGTAAAGTCCATATATGATATACCTGCATTATTCTCAATGGTGAAAAACTGAAAGCATTTCCTCTAAGATCAGGATCAAAACAAAGGCACCACTTTCATCACTATTATTCAACATAGGTATGAAGATATAGGTATGGAAGATATAGGTATGGCAATTAGAGAAGAAAAAGGAATAAAAGTAACCCTGATCAGAAAAGAAGTAAAGTTCTCACTGTTTGCAGATGACATGATACTATACATAGAAAAGCCAAAATGAAACTATCAGAAAATTAATAGAGATAATTAATGAATTTAGCAAAGTCATGGGATACAAAATCAATACACAGAGATTAAGGAATCAATCCCATTCACCATTGAAACAAAAAGAATAAAAGATCTAGGCATAAACCTATCTCAGGAGATAAAGAACTGTATGTGGAAAATTATAAGACACTGATGAAAGAAATCAAAGATGACACAAACAGAAGGAGAGATATTCGATGTTCTTGGGTAGGAAGAATCAATATTGTAAAAATGACTGTACTATAAAATGCAATCAACAGATTAAATGCAATACCTATCAAAATACAAATGACGTTTTTCACAGAACTAGAACAAAAAAATTCACAATTTATATAGAAACATAAAAGATCCCAAATAGCCAAAGCAGTCTTAAGAAAGAAGAATGGAGCTGGAAGAAGCAACTTTCTGACTTCAGACTATACTACAAAGCTACAGTCATCAAGACAGTATGGTACTGGCAAAAAACAGAAATATAGACCAATGAAATAAAATAGAGAGCCCTGAGAGAAATCCGCACACCTATGGTTACCATATTTATGACAAAGGAGACAAGAATATTGTATGGGGCAAAGATAGTCACCTATTTTCAATAGGTGGGGCTGGGAAAATTGGACAGCTACATGAAAAAGAATGAATTTAAAACACTTCATAATGCCTTACACAAATATAAACTCAAAACGGATTAAAGACCTAAGTGTAAGACCATTAAATATAAAACTCTTAGAGGAAAACAAGCAGAACACTCGATGACATAAATCAAAACAAGATCCTCTATGACTCACCTCCCAGAGTAATGGAAATAAAAATAAACAAGTGGACCTAATTAAACTTAAAAGCTTTTGCACACCAAAGGAAACTATAAACAAGGTGAAAAGACAACCCTCAGAAAGGTAGAACATAATAACAAAGGGAATAACTGACAAAGAATTAATTTCCAAAATATACAGGCAGTTCATACAAGTCAATCCCAGAAAAGCAAACAACCCAATCAAAAAGTGAGAAAAAGACTTAAACAGACATTTTTCCCAACCAGACATACAGATGGCTAACAAGCACATGAGAAGTTGCTCAACACTGCTCAGTCCTGGAGAAATGCAAATCAAAACTACAATGAGATACCACCTCATATCAGTCAGAATGGCCATCATTAAAAAGTCTCAAAGAATAAATACTGGAGAGGGTATGGAAAAAGGGGAACACTCTTGTATTGCTGGTGGGAATGTAATTGATACAGCTACTATGGAAGATAGTGCGGAGATTCCCTTAAAAATAAAACTAGTAATAAAACCACCATATGACTCAGCAATCTCACTCCTAGGCATATACTCCAAGGAAAGAAAAATTTAAAAAGACACATATAGCCCAATTTTCATTGCAACACTATTTACAATAACTAGAACATGGAAGCAACCTAGATGTCCATTGACGGAAGAATGAATAAAGAAGCTGTGTTATATATATGCAATGGAATATTGCTCAGCTATAAAAAGGAACACGTTTGAATCAGTTCTAATGAAGTGGATGAACCTAGAGCCTATTATACAGAATGAAGTAAGAGAAAGAGAAATTCAGAAAGAGAAAATAAATATTGAATACTAATGCATATATTTGAAATCTAGAAAGATGGTACTGATGAATTTATTTTTAGGGAAGCAATGGAGAAACAGACATACAGAACAGACTTATTGACACGGGGGAGGGGAGGAGGGAGAGGGTGAACTGTCTAGAGAGGATCACATGGAAACTTACACTACCATATGTAAAATAGATAGCCAATAGGAATTTGCTGTATGACTCCAGGAACTCAGAGGCTCTGTAACAATCTAGAAGAGTGAGGGAGGGAAATTGGAGTGAGGGGACATGGGTGTACCTATGGCTGATTCTTGCTGATATTTTACAGAAAATAACAAAACTCTCTAAAGCAATTATCCTTCAATTAAAAAATAAATTAATTAAATGAAGAACCTGGATGGAGGGGACTAAGATCATGGCATCAAGTCTCATCACTTCATGGCAAAAGGGTGGAGAAACAAAGGAAACAGTGACACACTTTATTTTCTTGGGCTCCAAAATAACTGCAAATGGCAAGTGTGGCCATGAAATTAAAAGATGCTTGCTCTTTGGAAGCAAAGTTATAGCAAATCTAGACAGCATAGTAAAAGATAGAAACATCACTTTGCTGACCATAGTCCACATAGTCAAAACAATGGGTCACCAATAGTCATGTACAGATGTGAGATTTGGACTACAGAGAAGGCTGAGTACCAAAGAGTTTATCCTTTTGACCTGTGGTGTTGGAGAAGTCTCTTGAAAGTTCCTTGAACTCAAGGAGATCAAACCAGTCAATCTTAAAAGAAATCAACCATGAATATTCTTTGTAAGGGCTGATGCTGAAATTGAAGATCCAATACTTTGGTCACCTGATGTGAAGAGCTGACACTGGAAATGACCCTGAAGCTGGGAAAGATTAAGGGCCTAAGGAGAAGGGGGCAACAGAGGATGAGGTGGTTGGGTGGCATTACCAACTCAATGGAAATGAGTTTGAGCAAACTCTGAGAGATAGTGAAGGACAAAGAAGACTGGAATACTGCAATAGGCTCACAAAGAGTTGGACATGACTGAGTGACTGAACAACAAACAAGGTGAAGTATATATAGACAGTTGAAGTTAAGTTGCTTTCAGCTTAAAATGGACCATTTAACCTATAATTTTTGTAAACTGCATGGTAACACAAACCAAAATCCTAGAACAACTGTATAGAATATAAAGGAAAGATAGCATATCACCACAGAGAATCACCAATTTACAAAGGTAAGCAGAAACAGGGAAAATGTGAAACAAGGAAAGTATAAAATAATTAATAAAATGGCAACAGTAAGCCCTCTCACATCAACAGAAACTCAGTGTATATGGTTTGAATTTAAGAATAAAATTCACAAAGTGACTGAATGGAATAATAAATAAGATCCAAATATATAATTTATACAAAAGCCTCCTTATAGACTCAAAGTAATGGGTGGAAAAAATATTCCATGTAAGTGAAAATACAAAGAAAGGAGAGAAATATGTACAACAGAAAAATTAGGCTTTAATCCAAAACCTGTAACAAGAGACAAAGAAGGTCTTTATATAATACAAAGGGGTCAGTTCATCAAGAAGATATAACAACTGTAAATATATATGCACCCAACATAGGAACACCTAAACATACTAAGCAAGCACTAATAGTTGTGAGAAAAAGACAAAGATATAGTAACAGTAAGGGACATCAGTACCCGTTATCAACAATCGATACATCATTTTCCAGGCCAAATAATCAATGAAGAAATGATGGTTGAAGCATATATTGGACCAAAATGAATTCAACAGATATTTTTAGAACATTCTGTCCATACAGAAAGTGGAATACAGGTTCTTCTCAAGTGTAGTTGGAATATTCCCCAACAATGACCATACGATAAGGCATTAAACAAGTCTTATGAAATTTAAAAATGTTAAAATAATATGAAACATCTTTTCCAATTACCAGGGACTGAAACTAAAAGTCAACAACTAAAATAAAGCTGGCAAATCTACAAATATATTGAAATTAACACTCTCCTGAGCAAGGAATGTATTAAAGAAAAAATCAAACCCATAATTTTTAAAATCTCAAAATAAATGGAAATGGAAGCACAGCATACAAAACCCACATTTTTGCCTCAAAAAGCAGTTTTGAGAGGGAAGTATACAGTGATAAATGCTGATCTCAGAGGGGAAAACAAAAACCTAAATTTATACCTCAAGGGAATAAAAACAGAAGAACAAACAAAGGCCAAGGTTAGCAGAAGGAATAAAGTAACAAAGATCTGGAAAGAAATAAATGAAATAGAGGCCAGAGAAAGCAACAGAATCAACAAAACTAAGAGCTTTTAAAAAATATAATAAAAAAATAATCAAAATTGGCAAGCCAAGGAGGACTTATCCCTGGGATATGAGGATGGTTAAAAATATGGAAATCAATCAATATGATAAACCATGTTGATAAAATAAAGGTTAAAACATATGATCATTTTCATAGATAAAGAAAAAATATTTTACAAAATGCAATATTCTTTCATTATTAAGACACTCAGCAAATTAGAAAGAACATATCTCAGCATAATAAAGGCCATATATGACAAATCTACAGCTAAATTTATATTAATTGATGAAAATTTTTAAATGTTTTCTCTAGGATCAGGAATAAAGCAGGACACTCACTCTTACCACTTTTGGTCAATATAGTATTGGAAAACTTAGCTAGAGCAATTGGGGTGAGGGAGAAATTTAAAAAAAAGTCTATTTCAAAAGAAAGAAGCAAAATTCTTTATTTGAAGATGATTTTGTAGAAGGCAATAGCAACCCACTCCAGTACTCTTGCCTGGAAAAATCCCATGGATGGAGGAGCCTGGTAGGCTGCAGTCCATGGGGTCGCGAAGAGTTGGACACGCCCCAGAGACTTAACTTTCACTTTTCACTTTCATGCTTTGGAGAAGGACATGGCAACCCACTCCAGTGTTCTTGCCTGGAGAATCCCAGGGATGGCAGAGCCTGGTGGGCTGCCTTCTATGGGATCGGACAGAGTTGGACACGACTGAAGCAAGTTAGCAGCAGCAGATGATGATTTGATCTTATATATGGAAAATCTGAAAGACTCAATCAAAGTCCTTGGAAATAATCAAAGAATTCAATAAAATATTATATATATAAATCAACTTACAGAAATCAGTGGTGGTTTTGTACACTAACAAGGAAACATGAAGAGTCATGTAAATAAATTATCTCATCCATCATTCACAATATCATCAAAAACAATAAAATACTTAGTATCAAATTTGACCAATGAAGTAAAAGATGTATATAATAAAAGCTATAAGAACAAAACCTTTGTAAGAAATTGAAAAGATACAAACAAGTGGAAAGATACACCATGTTCATGGATCACAGAATATCATAAAGTGTCCATACTATTCAAAGACTTCTATTGATTCTGTGCAACCCCTATCAAAATTCAAATGGCAATCCTAAAATTTGTATGGAAATAAAAAAGATACAAAAATAAATCAAAGAAATCCTGAGAAAGAACAATGCCAGAGGCATCATACTTCCTGATTTCAAACTAATATACTACAAATCTATAGTAATTAAAATGATGTGATGCATGATAAAAATAGACCCTTAAACCAATGAAAAAGAATAAAAAGCCCAGAATTAACCTCCCACATATATGTTCAACAAATATTTGACAAAAAAGCCAAAAACACTCAGTGGTGAAAATCTCTTCAACAAAAGGTGTTGGGGAAACTGCATAACGACGTGCAAAAAAAAAAAAAAAAGAGAGAAAAGAGAAAATTAAATTGGACTCCTATCTTACACTGGGGTTTCCCAGGTAGCACTAGTGGTAAAGAACCTGCCTGCCAATGCAGGAGAGAAGAAAGGCAGGTTTGATCCCTGGGTCAGGAAGATCCCCTGGAAGAGGAAATGTATTTTTCCCTCCAGTATTCTTGCCTGGAGAATCCCATAAACAAAAGAGCCTGGTGGGCTACAGTCCACAGGGTGGCAAAGAGTCTGATACAACTGAAGTGATTTAGCATGCACATCTTACACTACTTACAAAAATGAAAAAAAAATCAAAATGAATTAAGGACTTAAACATAAAACCCTGATATCATAAAACTCCTAGAAAAAAAACAGGGAAGAAAATCGTCAACATTCAGTTCAGTTCAGTCACTCAGTCATGTCCGACTCTTTGCAACCCCATGAATTGCAGCATGCCAGGCCTCCCTGTCCATCACCATTTCCCAGAGTATACTCAGACTCACCTTCATTGGGTCCGTGATGCCATCCAGGCATCTCATCCTTTTTTGTCCCCTTCTCCTCCTGCTCCCAATCCCTCCCAGCGTCAGAGTCTTATTCAATGAGTCAACTCTTCGCATGAGGTGGCCAAAGTACTGGAGTTTCAGCTTTAGCATCATTCCTTCCAAAGAAATCCCAGGGTTGATCTCCTTCAGAATGGACTGGTTGGATCTCCTTGCAGTCCAAGGGACTCTCAAGAGTCTTCTCCAACACCACAGTTCAAAAGCATCAATTCTTCGGCACTCAGCTTTCTTCACAGGAAATTATTTTTCAGATATAACACCAGAAATCTCAAACAACAAAAGCAAAAATCAACAATTGGGGCTAAATCAAAATAGAAAATTTCTTCATAGCTAAAGACACCATCAAGAAAATGAAACAGCAACATGCAGAATGGGAAAATTATTTGCAAAATGTATATTGATAAGGGGTTAATATAGAAAATATATAAAGATCTGTTGTTGTTTAGTCACTGAGTTGTGTCTGACTCTTTGCGATCCCAATGGACTGTCACCCACCAGACTCCTCTGTCCATGGAATTTTCCAAGCAAGAATACTGGAAAGGGTTGTCATTTCCTTCTCCAGGGGTCTCTTCCTTTCTCAGGGATGGAACCCTGATTTCTGCTTTGTCAGGCGAGTTCTTTACCACTGAGCGATCTGGGAAACCCCTAATAGCTGTGTGATCTTGTGCAAAAATTTAACTTCTTTGGTCAGAAACCAGTTTAAAACAGAAAAATGGATACCCTAGGCTATTAGGATAACAAGGAGTACCCTAATGTGTACAATGTACTCAGAAGTATTTAGTAAAGGGGAAGATTTGTTAGAAGCTTTTTAATTCCCCATCTTGACAGTGTAAAATATTGAACCATGAAAATGACTATTTTGGAAGAGTTACATTTGCCATCACATGAGATGGTTTAATGCTCAAAGGCACCCCTTCCCCCCATCAAATCTTTAGGGCACGACAAACAACATTGCTCATATATTACGTTAAAGGTACTGGAGATGAAGGAAAAAAAAAATCTTACAGTTAAGTAGCAAACTATCTTATTGTTGGGACAAGTAGAATATTAAGGAATATGTTATTTGAAGGGGGAATGAAAGCTTGTCTGCAGTCCAGTATAACAGAGAAAGATAAATTTATTAAAAGTTATTAAAGTTATTAAAGTTATTTTTCTGGAAGCTGAAGAGTCAAGATCTTTTTGCAAACCTTTGAAAAAAATCATGGTTCAGAGCTTTTATATTAGATTCTGGAGGGTAATTATGCTCCTAGAATGTAAGGCTATAAACATTTCTTTGACATATATATATATATATATATATATATATATATATATGTCATGAATTTCTTCGTTTTCCCACCCCAATCGCACCCCACCTTGGGGGAATTGTTCAGCACTTGTTCGAGTTCCCCTGATAGCTCCTGCAAAGCAGGAGACCCCAGTTCAGTTCCTGGGTCAGGAAGATCTGCTGGTGAAGGGATAGGCTACCCACTCTTGTATTCTGGCCTGAAGAATTCCATGAATTTTATAGCCCATGGGGTCACAAGGAGTTGAACACAACTGTGAACGATTTTCACTAGACTTTTTTTCCACTTTTGACCAGGAACTTTCTCTGGGCTCTCAAGCTCCTGACATGGTTAGTTTGTAATAGCTGGTTAGACAGGCAGCAGAACAGAACCATTCAATAACAAAAATAAGCAATTTGATTTTTAAAATGGGCAGAGGAACTGTTTTGCTGAAAGTTTTAACTTTTGTTTCTGGTCCAAAGGATTCATTAACAAAAGGCACTACTTACTATAAACAAATAAATACTTTCAGTATTTAATAGAGAATTACCTAACTTACTTTCAATATACAGTAACTAAAAGAAGAGAGAAACAGAAACTGTAGATGACAGTAAATACATCACCTAATTGGGCCAATTCAAACACCATCCAGGCTCAAAGAGTGCTGGGAAGTCCCATGTAACGGCAATCTGGAGTCCCAGTTGGGAAAAGGTCTTCCACAGATAAAACTTCAAAATTGTCCTTTGGGGAGTGTTCACCTACAATCTCAGGTTGCAAACTGACAAATTGTAGCTCTGGTTTTATGTTAATATTTTTTACAATGTTGTTTGTTTTCTCTTGCAAATCTTGGAATGTTGTTAAGCACCAGACTTAGTTATCTAGACACCCTCCAGGGGCTCAACAATTCCAAGATCTGCCCCTGTCTTACCTATAGTGCCCCTGGCTTACTGGTAACAATAGGTGCACTCAGGAGCAGTCATGTAATCAGGGAAGTGTCCACGGAGGTCATAAGCAAGATGTCTACTTACTTTCTTGTCTCTGAAGCCTGAACTACTTTCATTTAACTTCCCTAACAGGAATTAAATAGACATTTTACCAAAGAAGACATCCAAATTGCCAACATGTACCACAGTAAGATAGCATCTCACAACTATTAGAATGGCAATCATCAAGAAGACAAGGGATAAAAAGTGTTGGCAAGAATGTGCAGAAAATGGAACACTTCTTCATGGAAATGTAGATTAGTTTAGCCTTTATGGAAAACAATATGGAGATTTGGGAAAAACTTAAAAATAGAAATATCATATGGTTTAGGGACTCCACATTTGGCTGTATATCCAAAGGAAATAAAGAGAGAAGTTTGAAGAACTGTACTAAGCAAAGTCAGCCAGTCAGAGAAAGACAAATAACATATGATATTACTTATATGTGGAATCTAAAATATGACACAGATGAATTTACCCACAAAAGAGAAACAGACTCACAGACATAGAGAACAGACATATCAAAGGGGAGGAGGAATAGGCAAGGGAAGGACCGGCAGTTGAAGATTAGCACATGCAAACTATTATATAAAGATGGAAAGAAAAACAAGATCCTACACTATAAGCCATAATAAAAAAATACAAAAAATGACATATAGATATACCTGAATCAGACAAAACTCAGATATATCTATCTATATAGAGATATAATTTTATATTTTTATAATTATACTTATATAAATTATAAAGATATACCTATATAAATATGTAAATAGAAATTATATAGATATACAAAGAGACAGACACAGCTAAGCGAGTGAACAGCAACAATATCCAAATCACTTTTGTGTATAGCAGAAATTAACACATTGTAAATCAACTATACCTCAAAAAAACTTTTTTATGTATGGCAAAACCAATACAGAATAGTAAAGTAAAATTAAAAAAAATAAAAAATTAAAAAAGAAATTTGAAAAAAAAATAGATATGAATACTTTGTCTTACTGGGTTTTGATGAAAATTATTGAAATAAGATACATCTCAGACACATGTGATGAGATATTAGAGTGGTATTATGCCCATAGGGAGTACTGTAGTGGTGTGTTTGGCAGTATATGTCCTCTCATGCTCAACAAACATTTTCTGCTTCATCCCACTTCCTCCAGATGCAACATTGAAACAGGACTCTCATTTTTTTCTTTTTGTGGTCAAAATATATGTTCAGCTAGGTGTCTTTGTGCTAGTTTAAATTATCTTTTACTTTACAAAATGTTTATGAATACATATGATGCTATATTAAAGCAGAAAGAAATTCCTTTCTATAAAAAACTTCTTAGTTTTATTCTTTATTATCACTTACATAATTTAGAAAGCTGCAGTGATTTTCTTCCACAGATTTTGCATGTATGTTTATATGTAAACTTAAAATATAGGTAGCTTGAAAACTCAAAGTCATTATCTGTGTTTTACAAAGTAATAAAGAATTCACATTGAATTATGGGCAGTTCTCATATTCAATGACATATTTTCAAAAGTGTCCATCTGTTCTTATAAACTATTGCTGCAGCATACAATTGTTGTTCACTCACCCAGTTGTGTCCAACTCTTTGGACACCATGGACTGAACAACAAAAGCAATTTCAATATCAATTCAGTTCAGCTCACTCACTCAGTCCTGTCTGACTATGTGTGACCCCACAGACTGCAGCACAGCAGCTTTCCCTGTCCATCACCAATGGAGCTTATTCAAACTCATGTCCTTTGAGTCGGTGATGCCATCCAAGCATCTCATCCTCCATTGTCCCCTTCTCCTGCCTTCAATCTTTCCCAGCATCAGGATCTTTTCAAATGAGTCAGTTCTTCACCTCAGGTGACCAAAGTATTGGAGTTTAAGCTTCTGCATCAGTCCTTCCAATGAATATTCAGGACTGATTTCCTTTAGCATAGACTGGTTGGATCTCCTTGCAGTCCAAGAGACTCTCAAGAGTCTTCTCTAACATCACAGTTCAATATATACAATATATAATGTATAGGGTTAAATTATATTCTTTCAAAATTTGTAGAAATCAAATATACTGACCTCTTTAAAATAAAGCCATAAACTTTTTAATTATAAGTGGAATCTTACAGATAAACAAAATTAGAGGCATGCTATGTATTAAAATTTTTAATTTAAATTTATTTATTTTAATTGGAGGCTATATACAATATTTTATTAGTTTAAAAAAAAAAAAAAACTATAGGGACTTCACAAAAAAAATTTGTTTTTCAAGTTCCTTAACTATTTTATGGATTCTTTTCTCATTGTTCACTATACCATTTTCTAAATTATGTACTATTTTATTTGTTTATATAAAACCTCTAAAGGAGATCAGTCCTGGGTATACTTTGGAAGGAATGATGCTAAAGCTGAAACTCCAGTACTTTGGCCATCTCATGCAAAGAGTTGACTCATTGGAAAAGACCTTGATGCTGGGAGCAATTGGGGGCGGGAGGAAAAGGAGATGACAAAGGATGAGATGGCTGGATGGCATCACCAACTCGTTGAACGAGAGTTTGAGTGAACTCCGGGATTTGGTGATGGACAGGGAGGCCTGGCGTGCTGCAGTTCATGGAGTTGCAAAGAGTTGGACACGACCGAGTGACTGAACAGAATTCACTAAAAGCATTAAAAAGGAAAAATGATGAAGTGTAGTTGATTTACAATTCTGTATTAACTTCAAGTGTTACAGCAAAGTGATTCTCTTATACATATACATATATTCATTTTTTTTCAAATTCTTTTCCCATATAGGTTTATCGAATAGAGTTACCTGTGATATGTAGGTCCTTGTTGGTTATCTATTTCATGTAAAGTAGTGCTTGTATGTTAATTTTGAACTCTTAATTCATCCCCACCCCATATTTCTCCTTTAGTAGCCACACATATATTTTCAAAATCTGTGAGTTTGTTTCTGTTTTGTAAATAAGCTTATTTATATCATTTTCTTTTAAAAAATTAGATTCTACATGTGAGTGACAGCATCTGATATTTGTCTTTTTTGACTTACTTCTGATTTAGTATGACAATCTCCAGGTTTATCCATGTTGCTGCAAATATCATATTACATTCTTTTTTATGACTGCGTAGTATTCCATTGTATATACGTACCATATTGTCATTGACTTCTTTATTTATTTATTTAAATTTTTATTTTTACTTTATTTTGCTTTACAATACTGTATTGGTTTTGCCATACATTGACATGAATCAGCCACGAGTGTACATGAGTTCCCAATCCTGAACCCCCCTCCCACCTCCCACCCCAAATCATCTCTCTGGATCATCCCCGTGCACTAGCACCAAGCATCCTGTATCCTGTATTGAACATAGACTGGCGATTCGTTTCTTACCTGATAGTATACATGTTTCAATGCCATTCTCCCAAATCATCTCACCCTCTCCCTCTCCCACAGAGTCTAAAATTGCATTCTATACATCTGTGTCTCTTTTTCTGTCTCGCATAGAGAGTTATCATTATCATCTTTCTAAATTCCATATATATGTGTTAGTATACTGTATTGGTGTTTTTCTTTCTGGCTTACTTCACTCTGTATAATTGGCTCCAGTTTCATCACCTCATTAGAACTGATTCAAAGTATACTTTTTAATGATTGAGTAATACTCCATTGTGTATATGTACCACTGCTTTCTTATCCATTCATCTGCTGATGGACATCTAGGTTGTTTCCATGTCCTGGCTATTCTGCGATGAACATTGGGGTGCACATGTCTCTTTCAATTCTGGTTTCCTTGGTGTCTATGCCCAGCAGTGGGATTGCTGGTTCATAAGGCAGTTCTATTTGCAATTTTTTAAAGGAATCTCCACACTGTTCTCCATAGTGGCTGAACTAGTTTGCATTCCCACCAACAGTGTAAGAGGGTTCCCTTTTCTCCACACCCTCTCCAGCATTTATTGCTTGTAGAATTTTGAATCACTGCCATTCTGACTGGTGTGAAAAGGTACCTCATTGTGGTTTTGATTTGCATTTCTCTGATAATGAGTGATGTTGAACATCTTTTCATGTGTCTCTTAGCCATTAGTATGTGTTTTTGGAGAATGTCTATTTAGTTCTTTGGCCCATTTTTTGATTGGATCATTTATTTTTCTGGACTTGAGCTGGATAAGTTGCTTGTATATTTTTGAGTTTAGTTGTTTGTCAGTTGCTTCATTTTCTATTATTTTCTCCCATTCAGAAGGCTGTCTTTTCACCTTGCTTAGAGTTTCCTTTGTTGTGAAGAAACTTTTAATTTTAACTAGATCCCATTTGTTTATTTTTGCTTTTATTTCCAGTATTCTGGGAGGTGGATCATAGAGTATCCTTCTGTGATTTATGTCGGAGAGTGTTTTGCCTATGCTCTCCTCTAGTAGTTTTATAGTTTCTGGTCTTACATTTAGATCTTTAATCCATTTTGAGTTTATTTTTTTGTGTGGTGTTAGAAAGTGATCTAGTTTCATTCTTTTACAAGTGGTTGACCAGTTTTCCCAGCACCAATTGTTAAAGAGATTGTCTTTCATCCATTGTATATTCTTCCCACCTTTGTCAAAGATAAGGTGTCCATAGGTGTGTGGATATATCTCTGGGCTTTCTATTTTGTTCCATTGATCTATATTTCTGTCTTTGTGCCAGTACCATACTGTCTTGATGACTGTGGCTTTGTAGTAGAGCCTGAAGTCATGCAGGTTGATTCCTCCAGCTCCATTCTTCTTTCTCAAGATTGCTTTGGCTATTTGAGGTATTTTGTATTTCCATACAAATCGTGAAATTATTTGTTCTAGCTTTGTGAAAAATACCGCTGGTAGCTTGATAGGGATTGCATTGAATCTGTAGATTGCTTTGGGTAGTATCCTCATTTTCACTATATTGATTTTTCCGATCCATAAACATGGTATATTTCTCCATCTATTAGTGTCCTCTTTGATTTCTTTCATCAGTGTTTTATAGTTTTCTATATATAGGTCTTTAGTTTCTTTAGGTAGATATATTCCTAAGTATTTTATTCTTTTCGTTGCAAAGGTGAATGGAATTTTTTCCTTAATTTACTTTTCTACTTTCTCATTATTAGTGTATAGGAATGCAAGGGATTTCTGTGCTTTGATTTTATATCCTGCAACTTTACTATATTCATTGATTAGCTCTAGTAATTTTCTGGTGGAGTCTTTAGGGTTTACTATGTAGAGGATCATGTCATCTGCAGTGAATGTTTTACTTCTTCTTTTCTAATTTGGATTCCTTTTATTTCTTTTTCTGCTCTGATTGCTGTGGCCAAAACTTCCAGAACTATGTTGAACAGTAGCAGTGAAAGTGGGCACCCTTGTCTTGTTCCTGACTTTAGGGGAAATGCTTTCAATTTTTCACCATTGAGGATAATGTTTGCTGTAGGTTTGTCATATATAGCTTTTATTATGTTGAGGTATGTTCCTTCTATTCCTGCTTTCTGGAGAGTTTTTATCATAGATGGATCTTGAATTTTGTCAAAACCCTTCTCTGCATCTATTGAGATAATCATATGGCTTTTATTTTTCAATTTGTTAATGAGGTGAATTACATTGATTGATTTGCAGATATTGAAGAATCCTTGCATCCCTGGGATAAAGCCCACTTGGTCATGATGTATGATCTTTTTCATGTGTTGTTGGATTCTGATTGCTAGAATTTTGTTAATGATTTTTGCATCTATGTTCATCAGTGATATTGGCCTGTAGTTTTCTTTTTTTTTTTTTTTTGTGGTATCTTTGTCAGGTTTTGGTATTAGGATGATGGTAGCCTAATAGAATGAATTTGGAAGTTTACCTTCCTCTGCAATTTTCTGGAAAAGTTTGAGTAGGATAGGTGTTAGCTCTTCTCTAAATTTTTGGTAGAATTCAGCTGTGAAGCCGTCTGAACCTGGACTTTTGTTTGCTGGGAGATTTCTGATTACATTTTCAATTTCCATGCTTGTGATGGGTCTGTTAAGATTTTCTATTGTTTCCTGGTTCAGTTTTGGAAAGTTGTACTTTTCTAAGAATTTGTCCATTTCTCCCACATTGTCCATTTTGTTGGCATGTAATTGCTGATAGTAGTCTCTTATGATCCTTTGTATTTCTGTGTTGTCTGTTGTGATCTCTCCATTTTCATTTCTAATTTTATTGATTTGATTTTTCTCCTTTTGTTTTTTGATGAGTCTGGCTAGTGGTTTGTCAATTTTATTTATCCTTTCAAAGAACCAGCTTTTGGCTTTGTTGATTTTTGCTATAGTCTCTTTTGTTTCTTTTGCATTTATTTCTGCCCTAATTTTTAAGATTTCTTTCCTTATACTAACTCTGGGGTTCTCCAATTCTTCCTTTTCTAGTTGCTTTAGGTGTAGAGTTAGGTTATTTATTTGACTTTTTTCTTGTTTCTGGAGGTATGCCTGTATTGCTATGAACTTTCCTCTTAGCACTGATTTTATAGTGTCCCACAGGTTTTGGGTTGTTGTGTTTTAATTTTCATTCATTTCAATGCATATTTTTATTTCTTCTGTTATTTATTGGTTATTCAGAAGCATGTTGTGCAGCCTCCATATGTTGGAATATTTAGTAGTTTTTTCTCCTGTAACTGAGATCTAATCTTACTGCATTATGGTCACAAAAGATGCTTGGAACAATTTCATATTTTTTTGAATTTATCAAGGTTAGATTTATGGCCCAGGATGTGATCTATCCTGGAGAAGGTTCCCTGAGCACTTGAGAAAAAGATGAAATTCATTGTTTTGGGCTGAAATGTACCCAAATATCAATTAGGTCTAGATATCAATTAGGTCTAACTGGTCTATTGTATCATTTAAAGTTTGCATTTCTTTGTTAATTTTCTGTTTAATTGCTCTGTCCATAGGTGTCAGTGGTGTATTAAAGTCCCCCACTATTATTGTGTTAGTTTTAATTTCCCCTTTCATACTTGTTAGCATTTGTCTTACATATTGTGGTGCTCCTATGTTGGGTGCATATATATTTATAATTGTTATACCTTCTTCTTGGACTGATCCTTTGATCATTATGTAGTGGCCTTCTTTGTCTCTTTTCACAGCCTTTGTTTTAAAGTCTATTTTATCGGATATGAGTATTGCTACTCCTGCTTTCTTTTGGTCTCTATTTGCATGGAATATCTTTTCCCAGCCCTTCACTTTCAGTCTGTATGTGTCCCTTATTTTGAGGTGGGTCTCTTGTCAGCAGCATAGATAGGGGTCTTGTTTTTGTATGCATTCTGCCAGTCTTTGCCTTTTGGTTGGGACATTCAACCCATTTATGTTTAAGGTAATTATTGATAAGTATGATCCCATTGCCATTTACTTTATTGTTTTGGATTCGGGTTTATACGCCCTTTTTGTGTTTGCTGTCTAGAGAATATCCTTTAGCATTTGTTGGAGAGCTGGTTTGGTGGTGCTGAATTCTCTCAGCTTTTGCTTGTCTGTAAAGCTTTTGATTTCTCCTTCATATTTGAATGAGATCCTTGCTGGGTACAGTAATCTGGGCTGTAGGTTATTTTTTTCATCACTTTAAGTATGTGTTGCCATTCCCTCCTGGTCTGAAGAGTTTCTATAGAAAGATCTGCAGTTATCCTTATGGGAATCCCCTTGTGTGTTATTTGTTGTTTTTCCCTTCCTGCTTTTAATATTTGTTCTTTGTGTTTGATCTTTGTTAATTTGATTAATATTTGTCTTGGGATGTTTTGCCTTGGGTTTATCCTGTTTGGGATGCTCTGGGTTTCTTGGACTTGGGTGATTATTTCCTTCCCCATTTTAGGGAAGTTTTCAACTATTATTTCCTCAAGGATTTTTTCATAGTTTTTCTTTTTGTCTTCTTCTTCTGCGACTCCTATAATTCGAATGTTGGATCATTTCATATTGCCCTGGAGGTCTCTGAGAGTGTCCTCATTTCTTTTAATTCGTTTTTCTTTTTTTTCCTCTGACTCATGTATTTCTACCATTCTCTCTTCTACTTCACTAATCCTATCTTCTGCCTCAGATATTCTACTATTTGTTGCCTCCAGAGTGTTTCTGATCTCATTTATTGCATTATTCATTCTATATTGACTCTTTTTTATTTCTTCTAGGTCTTTGTTAAACCTTTCTTGCATCTTCTCAATCCTTGTCTGCAGGCTATTTATCTGTGATTCCATTTTGGTTTCAAGATTTTGGATCATTTTCACTATCAATATTCGGAATTATTTCTTGGGTAGATTCCCTATCTCATCCTCTTTTGTTTGGTTTGTTCGGCTTTTCTCCTGTTCCTTACCTGCTGGGTATTCCTCTGTCTCTTCATTTTGGTTATATTGCTGCGTTTGGGGTGGTCTTTCTGTATTCTGGGAATTTGTGGAGTTCCCTTTATTATGGAGTTTCCTCGCTGTGGGTGAGGTTGAGTGGCTTGTCAAGGTTTCTTGGTTAGAGATGCTTGTGTCAGAGTTCTGTTAGGTAGAGATGAATTTCTTCTCTCTGGAGTGGAATGAAGTGTCCAGTAATGAGTTATGAGACATCTATGGTTTTGGAGTAACTCGAGCTCCCTGTATATTGAAGCTCAGGGGTGTGTTCCTGTTGCTGGAGAATTTGCATGGTATGTTTTGCTCTGGAACTTGGCCCTTGGGTGGTGCTTGGTTTCAGTGTAGGAATGGAGGCATTTGATGAGCTCCTATCGATTAATGTTCCCCAGATTCAGGAGTTCTCTGATGTTCTCAGGATTTGAATTAAGCCTCCTGCTTCTGGTTTTCAGTTTTATTTTTACAGTAGCCTCAAAACTTCTCCATCTCTACAGCATCGATGATAAAATATCTAGGTTAAAGATGAGAAGTTTTTCCACATTGAAGGACACCCAGAGAGGTTCACTGAGTTACATGGAGAAGAGAAGAGGGAGGGGATAGTTAGAGGTGACTGGAACAAGATGAGGTGTATCAAAAGAGAAGAGAGCAAGCTAGCCAGTAATCACTTCCTTATTTGCGCTCCTCAGTCTGAACCGCTCAGAGATGTTCATGGAGTTATACAGGGAAGAGGAGAGGGAGGAAGGAGACAGAGGTGCCCAGGAGGATAAAAGAGGGAAGTGAAAAGGAGAGAGACAGATCCAGCCAGTAACCAGTTCCCTGAGTGTTCTCCATTGTCTGGAACACACAGAGATACACAGAATTTGGTAGAGAAGAGAAGGGTGAGGGAGGAGACAGAAGCCACCTGGTGGAGAAAAAGGAGAGTCCAAAGGAGGAGATAGTGGTCAAGCCAATAATCTCGCTCTCAGGTAAACTTGGGTACTGAAGACTGGGTTTTTAAATGTACAAAATTGACAACAAATACTAAAAAGCAAAGATTAAAAATCTACAGTAGACGTTCGATTTTCAAAAATACAGTATTAAAAAAAGAAGAAGAACAAGAAGAAAATTAAGAAAACAACAGTCACGAGAATTATTAAACAACAACAACAACAACCACAAAAAATATATATTTATGGCGTTTGCTTTAAAAATAGGGTCTTTTTTCTTTTTGAAAAGTGATAATAGGTTATAAAAATTAAAATTAAAGGAGAAATAGAGGACTTGAAAATTTTAAAAAGTTATAAAAAAGGAGAAGAAAAACAAAAGAAGAAAAAACAATGAAACAACAACATCAACGAAAAAAAGAGAATGGTGGCACATATAGTAAAGATATTTCTGGGACTTTCTCTGGTGTTGTGGGCAGAGTGAGGTCACTTCCAAGGCGGTTCCCTCTGTTTAGCTTCTTCTGTTTGCTGGTCTCTTCAGTGTCTGATTTCCGCCCTGACATAAGGGGAGTGGTGGTGGACACTTTTTTATTTTTCTTTTTTAGGCTCACTTGTTCAGTCGTGCTGTGGGGAGGGAGGGATGCTGCAAAGAAATAACACTGGCATATGCTTGCAGTGTCTCAGCCACGCTGGGCATGCCCCTGCACACAGTGCACACTGCTCTGGCTCTATGTTGTTCCACCAGGAACGATCTGAGGCTGGCCCTAGGCTGCATGCACCTCCCCAGTCTAAGCTGCTCAGGCTCAGCTCTCAGGTAGCCCTCAGAGGAGCAGATTCTGTTGGGCCTGTGTTTTGTGCCCTTCCCAGGACCGAGTAGCTCAGGTGTTTGGCGAGCATGGTCCCTGTGACTTATTGCCTTTCCCTGCTGCTCAGTTTTCTGGGTGTACCACTGGCTCCCCTTGTCAGGCAGATGGTGACTGTCCAGAACCCCAAGAAGTCTTAGTTAGCAAAGAAGCCTGCTTGCAGTTTGGTAGGTAAAGTCTCTCCGGGGCTGTGATAGCCCCCTTCCAGCCCTTATGGCTCTGGCTGCCTGTCACCAGCGGGGGATGGTCTGCAGCCTGTTATTTCTGTTCCATCCTTTGTTCTGTGCGTGGTCCTGGTGGTTTCTTATGTTAGAGCTTTTTGCGTGGTAGCTATCCCACAGTCTGGTATGCTAGCTCAAGTTAGTTCGCTCTGGTTACATTCGGGGTATTCCGGCCTGATTGTTAAAAAGCACTGCAGCCCACACTTCCCTGCCCAGCCCCCCACTTGCTAGTGGCAGATGCAGGCGTCTGCACTGCTTCTCCACCGGGGGAGTTACTGTTGGGCTCATAATCTGTTGGTTTTAATTATTTATTTATTTTTCTTCCCTGTTATCTTGCCCTCTGTGCTTGCAAGGCCTGCCACAGACTCGGCAGTGAGAGTGTTTCCTGGTGTTTGGAAACTTCTCTCTTTTTAAGACTCCCTTCCTATGATGGGACTCCCTTCCCAGGACAGAGCCCCCTCCCTACTTCCTTTGTCTCTCTTTTTTTCTTTTATATTTTTCCTACCTGTTTTTGAAGCCAATGATCTGCTTTTCTGGGTGCCTGATATCCTCTGCCAGCATTCAGAAGTTGTTTTGTAGAATTTACTCAGAGTTGAAATGTTCTTTTGATGAATTTGTGGGGGAGAAAGTGGTCTCCCCATTCTATTCCTCCACCATCTTCTGAATTCCCCTGTCTTCTTTTTTTAAATTGTTATTGGATATAATTGATTTGCAGTGTTGTGTTAGTTCAAACTTTAGGAAGAATGACTCTAACATAAGGTTTGTAAATATAACTTTATGCTTGCTTTAATACTAAATTCTCATCATTTGAATTATGCCTGGCTGTAAATAGTTTATATTTGTTGAATGCATGAAACAAATGATTACATAATTTGAAAATTCTGCAGATCCTGCAAAGAAAGTCAACTTTCCATTTATACTAGTGCAAAAGAGTTGAATAAAATGTTTCAAGCTTACTTCTTTATTTTACATCACTTCTGAAATAATAAAAAGCCAAATAAGTGAAATAATGAAACACGAGTATTTTTTCATGCTCCTGAAAGTGAGATTTTTAAATATTATTTAATCTTAGAACTTTTTCAAACTGTTCATATCCTAACATTCCAAGTTCCTATGCAATATTGCTCTTTACACCATCAGACCTTGCTTCTGTTACCAGTCATATCCACACCTGGGTGTTGTGTGAAGAGACTCCATCTCTTCATTCTTTCTGGATTTATTTCTCCACTGATCTCCAGTAGCATATTGGGCATCTGCTAACCTGGGGAGTTCATCTTTCAGTATCCTATCTTTTTGCCTTTTCATACTATTCATGGAGTTCTCAATGCAAAGATACTGAAGTGGTTTGCCATTCCCTTCTCCAATGGACCACGTTTTGTCAGAATTCTCTACCATGACCCATTCATCTTTGGTGGCCCTACATGACATGGCTCATAGTTTCACTGAGTTGAACACAGTTATGTTCCATGTGATCTGATTAGTTAGTTTTCTGTGATTGTTGTTTTTAGTCTGTCTGCCCAATGATGGAGAAGGATGAGAGGCTTATGGAGGCTTCCTGATGGGAAAGACTGACTGAGGGGGAAACTGGGTCTTGTTCTGATGCTGGGCTGGATGAAGCACAGGCTAGAATCAAGATTGCCAGGACCAATATCAATAACCTCAGATATGCCAATGACATCACTCTTATGGCAGAAAGTGAAGAAGAACTAAAAAGCCTCTTGATGACAGTGAAAGAGCAGAGTGGAAAAGTTGGCTTAAAACTCAACATTCAGAAAACTAAGATCATGGCATCTGGTCCCACCACTTCATGGCAAATAGACAGGGAAGCAATGGGAACAGTGACAGGCTATTTTGGCGGTCTCCAAAATCACTGCAGATGGTGACTATAACCATGAAATTAAAAGACTCTTGCTCCTTGGAGGAAAAGCGATGCCCACTCTAGACAGCATATTAAAAAGCAGATACACTGTTTTGCCAACAGAGGTCCATCTTGTCAAAGCTATGGTTTTTCCAGTAGTCATGTATGGATGTAAGACTTAAACTATAAAGAAAGTTGAGTGCTAAAGAATTGATGCTTTTGAACTGTGATGTTGGCAAAGACTCTTGAGAGTCCCTTAGATTGCAAAGAGATCCAACCAGTCCATCCCAAAGGAAATCAGTCCTGAATACTCATTGGAAGGACTGATGCTGAAGCTGAAACTCCAATACTTTGGCCACCTGATGTGAAGAACAGTCTAATTGGAAAAGACCCTCACTCTGGGAAAGATTGAAAGTGGGAGGAAAAAAGGACGACAGAGGATGAGGTTGGATGGCATCACCAATTCAATGATCTTGAGTTTGAGAAGCTCCACCAGTTGGTGATGGACAGGGAAGCTTGGAGTACTGCAGTTCACGGGGTTGCAAAGAGTCAAACACATCTGAGCAGCTGAACTGCACCAAACTTATGACAAATGTCATGAGTATTTTGATAGGTAGCACAATAAATCTCTAGACAACTTTGGGTATTATGGCTATTTTACAGTATTAAGTCTTCAAATTCAAGAGCACAATATATATTTCAATTTATTTGAATTATGTTTAATTTCCTTTCTCAGTGTTTTATATTTTTAAGGGTATACTTCTTTCAACTTAGTTGTGTCTAACGCTAGATATTTAAATTTGTGCGTGTGATATTAAATGCATTTTTCTTTATATTTCTGATATTTCTTTATGATATAAATTAACAGATTTCTACATGTTTAATTTTATTATCTTACTACCTTGCCGAATGTATTAGTTCTAATAATTTTCATTTGGAAGCTTGGAGTTCTCTATAGAGTATCATGTTATCTGTAAATAGTGATAGTTTTACTGCCTTCCACTCCAGCTGGGATAACCTCTACTTATTTTTCTCTGATTGTTGTGACTAGGATTTCCAATACTATTTCAATAGAAGTGGTGAGAATGGGTGGGCTTCCCATTTACCACTCAGTTTTAGTTTAGTCGCTCAGTCGTGTCTGACCCTTTGTGACCCATGAATCGCAGCATGCCAGGCCTCCCTGTCCATCACCAACTCCTGGAGTTCACTCAGACTCATGTCCATCAAGTCAGTGAGCCATCCAGCCATCTCATCCTCTGCCGTCCCCTTCTCCTTCTTCCCCCAATCCCTCCCAGCATCAGAGTCTTTTCCAATGAGTCAACTCTTCACATGAGGTGGCCAAAGTTCTGGAGTTTCAGCTTTAGCATCATTCCTTCCAAAGAAATCCCAGGGCTGGTCTCCTTCAGAATGGACTGGTTGGATCTCCTTGCAGTCCAAGGGACTCTCAAGAGTCTTCTCCAACACCACAGTTTAAAAGCATCAGTTCTTCGGTGCTCAGCCTTCTTCACACTCCAACTCTCACATCCATACATGACCACAGGAAAAACCATAGCCTTGACTAGACAGACCTTAGTCGGCAAAGTAATGTCTCTGCTTTTGAATATGCTATCAAGGTTGGACATAACTTTTCTTTCAAGGAGTAAGCGTCTTTTAATTTCATGGTTGCAGTCACCATCTGCAGTGATTTTGGAGCCCCCCAAAATAAAGTCTGACCCTGTTTCCACTGTTTCCCCATCTATTTCCCATGAAGTGTTTGGACTGGATGCCATGATCTTCGTTTTCTGAATGTTGAGGTTTAAGCCAACTTTTTCACTCTCCTCTTTCACTTTCATCAAGAGGCTTTTTAGTTCCTCTTCACTTTCTTCCATAAGGGTGGTTTCATCTGCATATATGAAGTTATTGATATTTCTCCTGGCAATCTTGATTCCAGCTTTTGTTTCTTCCAGTCCAGAGTTTCTCATGATGTACTCTGCATATAAGTTAAATAAGCAGGGTGACAATATACAGCTTTGATGTACTCTGTTTCCTATTTGAAACCAGTAGTGCATCGTAAAACTGCTGCCTGCCAGTGCAGGAGATGCAGGTTGGGAAGATCCCCTGGAGGAGGGCACAGCAACCCATTTCAGTATTTTTGTCAGGAGAATCTCATCAACAAAGGAGTCTGGTGGGCTACAGTCCATAGTGTTACAAAGAATTGAACACGACTGAAGTGACTTAGCATGCATGCACAGTGAGAGTTGGCATCCTTGTCTTGTTCTTGAATTTATCAGAAAGGCCTTCAGCTTTTCACTGTTGAGTATTATGTTGATGGTAGGTTTGTTGTGAATGGTTTTTATTATATGTTCCTTCTATGTTCACTTTAGTGAGCGTTTTTATCATCAGTAGATGCTGTATTTTGTCCAATGGTTTTTCTGTATCTAATGAGATGATCATGTGGCTTCTGTTTTTCCTTTCATTGAATGATTTGCATTTGCTGAGCCATCCTTATGACCCTGGGACAAATCCGGTTTGATCATAGTGTATGATTCTTTTACTATATTATTGAATTCCATTTCCTAATATTTTGTTGACCAGTTTGAGATCTATATCCATCAATTATATTGGTGTATATATATATATTGGTAGTGTCTTTTCTGGCTTTGGTATCCTGGCTGTTTGGATAGTGGCTTCATAGATTGAATTTGAGAATGTTTTCTCCTCCATGCTTCTTTGGAGTAATTTGAGCAGAGTCAATGTTAAATCTTTTTTAAATGTTTGGTGAAATTTTCCACTGCAGCCATCCTGTCCTGCACCTTTGCTTAGAGGGAACTTTTTCTTTCTCTTTTTTTTTAAAAAAAATACAGATTCAGTTTCATTTTTAGTGATCAGTTTATCTGTTTTACCTTGACTCAGTTTTAGCAGGCAGTATGCTTCTAGACTTCCCTATTTCTTTTAGGCTGTTCAATTTGTTGGCATATAACTGTTCATAGTTTCTCTAATGATTTTTTTTTTGTAATTCTATAGTATTCATTGTTTTTTTTTTTCTCTTTCATTTCTTGTCTTCTTTATTTGAATTCTCTTTTTTCTTCCTTGTAAACCTAACCAGAGTTAATCTTTACAAACATCCAACTCTTGGATTTCTTGGTTATTTCTTTTGTTATTTTTTTATTTTGTTTATTTCCTATATAAAGAAACTTTTTGTTTATTCTTATTTTTATTTTTTTAATATAACTTTATTTATTTTAATTGGAGGTTAATTACTTTACAATATTGTATTGGTTTTGCCATACATCAACATGAATCCACCATGGGTATACACGTGTTCCCCATTCTTGCTCTTCAATCCTTTTATATATTTGCCTTTCCTATTGTGGTTTTCTCTTTCCCATTAATTACTGCTTCTTTGCTATTCATAGATGATCTTCAGCATTTCTTTTAAGTTAGTTTTAGTTTTGCTGAATTATGTTTGAAATTATTTATAAAGAGAGACATTTTTTATGTCTCCTATTCTAAATGATAGTTTAGCTGAGTAGAATATCCTAGGTTGTAGATTTTTCCTTTTCAGGACTTTGAATATGTTATGTCACTCCTTTCTGGCCAGCATAATTGCTGCAAAGATATCAACTAATAACCTTATGAGAGTTCCCTCATTTTGTGATTTTCATTATGATATGTCTTGGTGAAGTTCTTTTGGGGTTCATCTTGTTGAGGGCCCTTTGTGCTTCCTGTACCTCAATATGTTTCCTAATTTACTTTGGGATTTTTTAGCCATAATTTCTTCAAATACATTTTCAATCTCCTTTTCTCTCCCTTCTTCTTGAAGCTCTATTATATGTTGGTTGCCACACTGTATTTTATCCCATAGATTTTGTATGTTATTTTCTTTTTTTTTTTTTTTTTCTTTTTCTTCCTTTTTTTTTTCTTCTATTTTTACATGCATTCCTGTGTGGGTGAGTTCCTTTATTTTACATTCTAGATGGCTTTATTGTTTTTCAGTGTAATCTAGTCTGGTCTTCATTGTTTCTAGATTGGTTTTTATCTCAGCAATGGAATTGTCTGAATTTGGTTTATCTTTGTAGTTTCTACTTCCTACTTACAGTGATCTGAATTTCCATAGATATTTCTTTTTAAATTCTTTTAACATTTTATTGTCTCTTTTGTGAACTTCAGTTCAGCCATTCAGTTGTGTCCAACTCTTTGCAACCCCATGGGTTGCAGCATGCCAGGCCTCCCTGTCAATCACCAACTCCCAGAGTTGACTCAAACTCATGTCCATTGAGTCAGTGATGCCACCCAACCATCTCATCCTCTGTCGTCCCCTTCTCCTCCTGCCTTCAATCTTTCCCAGCATCAGGGTATTTTCCAATGAGTCAGTTCTTTGCATCAGGTGTCCAAAGTATTGGAGTTTCAGCTTCAGCATCAGCCCTTCCAATGAATAATAAGGACTGATTTCCTGTAGGATGGATTAGTTGGAACTCCTTGTTGTCCAAGTGACTCTGAAGAGTCTTCTCCAACACCACAGTTACAAAGGATCAATTCTTCAGTGCTCAGCTTTCTTTATAGCCCAACTCTCACATCCATAAATTCCATACTGGAAAAACCATAGCTTTTTTTTTTTTAACTTTATATATTGTTTATTAAACTTATTAATGTTTGAACTTTTATTTTACGAATTTCATAATATTCTCTCATTATCCATGTTAATTTTATGCAATGCTACATAGGACATAATTCTCTAAAATAAGTGGTTCAAATAAAATTATATCTGCTTTGGGAATTCCCTGATTATCCAGTGTTTATTTTTATTTTTTAATATAAATTTATTTTAATTGGAAGCTAATTACTTTACAATATTGTATTGGTTTTGCCATACATCAATATTAATCGACCACGGTATACATGTGTTCTCCATCCTGAATCCCCTCCCACCTCCTTCCCTGTACCATCCCTCTGGGTCATCCCAGTGCACCAGCCCCAAGTATCCAGTATCATGCATTGAACCTGGACTGGTGATTCGTTTCATATGTGATATTATACATGTTTAAATGCTATTCTCCCAACTCATCCCACCCTCTCCCTCTCCCACAGAGTCCATAAGACTATTCTATACATCTGTGTCTCCTTTGCTGTCTCGCATACAGGGTTATCGTTACCGTCTTTCTAAATTCCATATATATGTATTAGTATACTGAACTGGTGTTTTTCTTTCTGGCTTACTTCACTCTGTATAATAGGCTCCAGTTTCATCCACCTCATTAGAACTGATTCAAATGTATTCTTTTTAATGGCCGAGTAATACTCCATTGTGTATATGTACCACTGCTTTCTTATCCATTCATCTGCTGATGGACATCTAGGTTGCTTCCATGTCCTGACTATTATAAACAGTGCTGAGATGAACATCGAGGTGCACGTGTCTCTTTCAATTCTGGTTTCCTTGGTGTGTATGCCAAGGAGTGGTATTGCTGGGTCATGAGGCAGTTCTATTTCCAGTTTTTTAAGGAATCTCCACACTGTTCTCCATAGTGGCTGAACTAGTTTTCATTCCCACTAACAGTGTAAGAAGGTTCCCTTTTCTCCACACCCTCTGCAGCATTTATTGCTTGTAGAATTTTGGATCACAGCCATTCTGACTGGCCTGAAATGGTACCTCATTGTGGTTTTGATTTGCATTTCTCTGATAATGAGTGATGTTGAGCATCTTTTCATGTGTTTGTTAGACATTTGTATGTCTTCTTTGGAGAAATGTCTATTTAGTTCTTTGGCCCATTTTTCGATTGGGTCATTAATTTTTCTTGAATAGAGAGCTACAGGAGTTGCTTGTGTATTTTTGAGATTAATTCTTTGTCAGTTGCTTCATTTGCTATTATTTTCTCCCATTCTGAAGGCTGTCTTTTCACCTTGCTTATAGTTTCCTTTGTTATGCAGAACATTTTAATTTTGTAATCCTAATTAAAATTAAAACCATAACTTTGACTGGACATACCTTTGTTGACAAAGTAATGTCTGTTTTTTGCCAAGTAAACTGGTGAGGTCTTTTTCATTCTTCCAGGGATTTTTCCTGTTCTTTAATTGGAAGTTGTTCCTCTGTTTTTTATTTTACTAAACTTTGTCTGTGTCTATGAATTTAGGAGGAACAGTTTTTGAAATGGTGATTTTATGTGGCAGAATCCCTGTGTAGAACGTTGTGTATCCAATATTTTTAATGTAAAGCCTGGTTTTATTTTGGGCCCCAACCTATATTTCCTCAGAATGTGCTGGCCATTATCCTCTTGATAGTGAGTGTGATTGATGTTATGCTATTCAGAGTCATGCTGGAAATGAAGTGGGATTTCCCCTTTGATCCATGGCTGTCATTGCCTTGTTGGGATTAAGGTTTTCTCTCCAGTTATTGGAATAGAAGTCTTGAGAGTCGGGTTCTATCAGGCTCCATTGCCATGGTGTGCCCCTGATCCTAAGGAGGTGACCGCTGAAACAAATGAGGCCTATGCAGACATAGAGAACTGATGCACCATCCATGTAGGCATTCACAGTTCTGCCCAGAAGCAGAACAAGGTTGCATCTCATTGTCCTTGTGTTCACCCCAAATTTAGTGCAAGGCTATGGTGTGGAGTGGGCTCAGACTAGGGGCTGGGGCACACTGGCTGCAGGAGTCAATGTGGCCATCCTGCTGCCTGGGACCTGGACTGACTCTCTGGCAAACTCCTCCCGGGACCTGAATGCCACAGATTCAGCATCAAGCTGTGATGTGAAGTGGATAGATCTGGGCCACTTCAGCTGGGAAATGATTCACTCCACACTCCCGACCAGGGCCTGTCTGACAGAGAACAACCCCCGGCATGTGCAAGCTTAAAATATGAGCTGTGGCTAGAGTTGCCACTGTTATGTACACATTAATGATAGACTTCACAAGTACTCTTGACTGCATACCCCCAGGCTGTCACCATTCAGCTAGACCAAGTGATCTGCGAAGGTCTGTCTGAGATTCAGTGCTTATCCACTGCACATTCTTGTGGTGCTACCCAGTTTGTTCACAGACGACACCTGACTGGTTCAAGCCCTGTGCCCACACACATGTACTGACAGTAGTTTCCATGGTTCCACCCAGATCACAGCCGTGGTGCCTCAGTCTGTATTCATAGCTATATGAAATCCCCGCCCTGATCTTGGACCAGGCTGTGGTGTGGAGTGAGCAGGACCGAGTGCTAACCCCTCCAGATTGGGGAGTTCAACAAGATGGCAGTCACTAGCACAGGTTTCTTCCTACCTTGACATAATAACAAGCTGGCATGCAAACACTCCTCAGGAGTGAAGTGTAAGCTTCTTCAGTCCCTCAGTTCATCCTAGTAGACTTCCCAGCAGGGGAGGGTGCTCCCGAGATGAAGGGTTACCCACATGGACCTTCTCCTTACAGATTCCTCCCAGGGATCCTGATCCTGACCTAATGCCTTCCTCCCGTTATACCCAGTTATCTGGAAATCTTTCTTGCAGCTTTGATTGTATAGGAGACCTTCTGCCAGTTTCCAATTAGTTTTCCCTGAGAAATTTTCCACATTTAAATGTACTTTTACATATATTTGTGGGGTCACATGAACCTCACATCCTTCTACTACATTTTGATTCATCTTATCAAGTTCACAGTAGTTTGTGTTCCCTGATATGTTTTCTTTTGGTCATACAAGACATAAGTCAGTGACTAAAGCAATCAATGTGTCAGATCATGAAAGACATTGTTTTCTTTTCTGACGTTACATAGCAGAGGATTTTGTTTTAAGATACATTATGAGATCACTGATTCCCAGGTGGCTCAGTGGTAAAGAATCTGCCTGCCAACGCAGAAGACATGGGTTTGATCCCTGGATCACAAAGATTCCCTGAAGGAGGAGATGGCAACCGACTCCAGTATTCTTGCTAGGAAAATCCCATTCACAGAGGAACCTGGTGGACTACAGTTTGTGGGATCACAGAGTCAGACACGACTGAGCAACTGGCCACAAATGAGATCACTATTTGCTTATAACTATAAAGCTACACAAAATTTTGACCAGTATTCATTTGTAATAAAACTAGAGAAGTATTATATCCAACAAACTTATAATGCACTATTAGTAGAACATAGTAGTTGGATAAAAGATTAAAGTGTCTGTCAGTAAAGCAGAAATAGATGTTTTTTTCTGGAACTCTCTTGCTTTTTCCATGATCCAGCGGATGTTGGTAATTTGATCTCTGGTTCCTCTGCCTTTTCTAAATCCAGCTTAAACATCTGGAAGTTCACGGTTCACGTGTTGCTGAAGTGTGGCTTGGAGAATATTGAGCATTACTTTACTAGCGTGTGAGATGAATCCAATTGTGCAGTAGTTTGAGCATTTTTTTGGCATTGCCTTTATTTGGGATTGGAATGAAAACTGACCTTTTTCCAGTCCTGTGACCACTGCTGAGTTTTCCAAATTTGCTGGAATATTGAGTGCAGCAATTTCACAACATCTTCCAGGATTTGAAATAGCTTGACTGGAATTCCATCATGTCCACTAGCTTTGTTTGTAGTGATGCTTCCTAAGGCCCACTTGACTTCATATTCCAGGATATCTGGCTCTAGGTAGTGATCACACTATCATGATTATCTTGGTCATGAAGATCTTTTTTTGTGCAGTTCTTCTGTGTATTCTTGCCACTTCTTAATATTTTCTGTTTCTGTTAGGACCATATCATTTCTGTCCTTCATTGAGTCTATCTTAAAGCCTTTAACTGTGTGGGTCACAATAAACTGTGGAATATTCTGAAAGACATGGAAATACGAGAAAACCTGACCTGCCTCTTGAGAAACCTATATGCAGGTCAGGAAGCAACAGTTAGAATGGACATTGAACAACAGATTGGTTCCAAATAAGAAAAGGAGTACAGCAAGACTGTATATTGTCACCCTGCTTCTTTAACTTATATGTAGAATACATCATGAGAAAAGCTGGGCTGGAAGAAGCACAAGCTGGAATCAAGATTGCCAGGAGAAATATCAATAACCTCATATATGCAGCTGACACCACCCTTATGGCAGAAAGTGAAGAGGAACTAAAAAGCCTGTTGATGAAAGTGAAAGAGGAGAGTGAAAAAGTTGGCTTGAAGCTCAACATTCAGAAAATGAAGATCATGGCATCTGGTCTCATCACTTCATGGGAAATAGATGGGGAAACAGTGGAAACAGTGTCAGACTTTATTTTGGCGGCTCCAAAATCACTGCAGATGATGATTGCAGCCATGAAAAACTGATACTTGCTCCTTGGAAGGAAACTTATGACCAACCTAGATAGAATCTTCAAAAACAGAGACATTACTTTGCCAACAAAGGTCCGTTTAGCCAAGGCTATTCCCCCGTCCCCCCCCCCGTGGTCATGTATGGATGTGAGAGTTAGACTGTGAAGAAAGCTGAGCACCAAAGAATTGATGCTTTTGAATTGTGGTGTTGGAAAAGACTCTTGAGAGTCCCTTGGACTGCAAGGAGATCCAACCAGTCCATTCTAAAGGAGATCAGTCCTGGGCTTTCTTTGGAAGGACTGATGCTGAAGATGAAACTCCAATACTTTGGTACCTCATGCGAAGAGTTGACTCATTGGAAAAGACTCTGATCCTGGGAGGGACTGGAGGTAGGAGGAGAAGGGGACAACAGAGGATGAGGTGGCTGGATTGCATCCCTGACTATGTGGACAAGAGTTTGGGTGAACTCCGGGGGTTGGTGATGGACAGGGAGGCCTGGCGTGCTTCAATTCATGGGGTCACAGAGTCGGACACGACTGAGTAACTAAACTTAAACTGAACTGAACAATGTTAAACTATGATGTACCGTGCACACCAATGGTTTTTTTTTTTTTTTAAGAACTACATCAAAAGCAACTTCTTAGAAGCAAGAAGTTTTATGGAACAAGCTTACTTTGTTGAATTCCTGAACTTAACTCAGATTATGGTAAACTTTTACATGTTAAAATCCAATCAGCTTTTAAAATTTCTGATACTTGGGGCTTCCCTGATGTCTCAGTGGTGGAAATTCTGCCTGCTTATACAGGAGACATGGATTCCATCTGTGATCTGGAGTGATCCTACTTGTCCCAGAGCAACTAAGCCCATGTGCCACAAATACTGAACCTGTGTGCGGTGTGACTATTGAAGCCCATAGACCCTAGAGCCTGTGTTTCACAACAAGAGAAGCCACCGCATGCAAAACTGATACACTACAACTAGAGAGTAGCCCCCTCTCACCACAACTAGAGAAAAACTCACACAGCAACAAAGACCCAGCACATTAAAAATAAATAAATAAACTGATAAAATGTTTTAAAATCCTTGCTATAAAAACTGGACAACTGCTTGTAAAAGAATGAAACTAGAACACTTTTTAACACCATACACAAAAATTCAAAATGGATTAAAGATCTAAACGTAAGACCAGAAACTATAAAACTCCTAGAGGAGAATATAGGCAAAACACTATCCAACATAAATCACAGAAGGATACTCTATGACCCACCTCCCAGAATATTGGAAATAAAAGCAAAAATAAATAAATGGGACCTAATTAAAATTAAAAGCTTTTGCACAACAAAGGAAACTCTAAGCAAAGTGAAAAGACCGCCTTCTGAATGGAAGAAAATAATAGCAAATGAAGCAACTAACAAAAAACTAATCTCAAAACTATACAAGCAACTCCTGCAGCTCTATTCCAGAAAAATTAACGACCCAATCGAAAAATGGGCCAAAGAACTAAATAGACATATCTCCAAAGAAGACATACAGAAGGCTAACAAACACATGAAAAGATGTTCAACATCACTCATTATCAGAGAAATGCAAATCAAAACCACAATGAGGTACCATTTCATGCCAGTCAGAATGGCTGCAATCCAAAAGTCTACAAGCAATAAATGCTGGAGAGGGTGGAGAAAATGGAACCCTCTTACACCGTTGGTGGGAATGCAAACAAGTTCAGCCACTATGGAAAACAGTGTGGAGATTCGTTAAAAAATTGCAAATAGAACTGCCTTATAATCCACCAATTCCACTCCTGGGCATACACACCCAGAAAACCAGAATTGAAAGAGACACGTGTTCCCCAATGTTCATCTCAGCACTGTTTATAATAGCCAGGGCATGGAAGCAACCTAGATGTCCATCAGCAGATGAATGGATAAGAAAGCTGTGGTACATATACACAATGGAGTATTACTCAGCCATTAAAAAGAATACATTTGAATCAGTTCTAATGAGGTGGATGAAACTGGAGCCTATTATACAGAGTGAAGTAAGTCAGAAAGAAAAACATCAATTCAGTATACTAACACCTATATATGGAATTTAGAATGATGGTAACAATAATCCTGTATGTGAGACAGCAAAAGAGACAGAGATGTATAGAACAGTCTTTTGGCCTCTGTCAGAGAGGGAGAGGGTGGGGTGAGTTGGGAGAATGGCATTGAAACATGTATAATATCATGTATGAAATGAATCACCAGTGCAGGTTAGATGCAGGATGCAGGATGCTTGGGGATGGTGCACTGGCATGACCCAGAGGGATTGTATGGGGAGGGAGGTGGGAGGGGGGTTCAGGATGGAGAACACGTGTACACTCGTGGCAGATTCATGTTGATGTTTAGCAAAATCAATACAATATTGTAAAGTAATCAAACTCCAATTAAATAAATTTATATTTTTAAATAAATAAAAACAAACAAAAAATCCCCTCATACTCTAATTTAAATGTATCATTACACTGAACATTTCTGAATAAGTGAAGTCAGTTCAGTTCAGTTCAGTTCATTTCAGTCACTCAGTCATTGAATCGCAGCATGCCAGGACTCCCTGTCCATCACCAACACCTGGAGTTCACTCATACTCACGTCCATCGAGTCAGGGGTGACATCCAGCCATCTCATCCTCTGTCGTCCCCTTCTCCTGTCCCCAATCCCTCCCAGTATCAGAGTCTTTTCCAGTGAGTCAAATCTTCACATGAGGTGGCCAAAGTATTGGAGTTTCATCTTCAGCATTAGTCCTTCCAAAGAACACCCAGGACTGATCTCGTTTAGAATGGACACGTTGGATCTGCTTGCAGTCCAAGGGACTCTCAAGAGTCTTTTCCAACACCACAGTTCAAAAGCATCAATTCTTTGGTGCTCAGCTTTCTTCACAGTCCAACTCTCACATCCGTACATGACCACTGAAAAAACTATAGCCTTGAATAGACAGACCTTTGTTAGCAAAGTAATGTCTCTGCTTTTGAATATCTATCTAGGTTGGTCTTAAGTTTCCTTCCAAGGAGTAAGCGTCTATTAATTTCATGGCTGCAGTCACCATCTGCAGTGATTTTTGAGTCCCCAAAATAAAGTCTGACACTATTTCCACTGTTTCCCCATCTATTTCCCATGAAGTGATGGGACCAGATGCCATGATCTTCGTTTTCTGAATGTTAAGCTTTAGGCCAACTTTTTCACTTTCCGCTTTCACTTTCATCAAAAAGCTTTTTAGTTCCTCTTCACCTTCTGCCATAAGGGTGGTGTCACTGCATATCTGAGGTTATAGATATTTCTCCCAGCAATCTTGATTCCAGCTTGTGTTTCTTCCAGTCCAGCGTTTTTCATGGTGTACTCTGTATATAAGTTAAAGAAGCAGGGTGACAATATACAGCCTTGACGTACTCCTTTTCCTATTTGGAATCAGTCTGTTGTTCCATGTCCAGTTCTAACTGATGCTTCCTGACCTGCATACAGATTTCTCAAGAGGCAGGTTAGGTGGTCTGGTATTCCCATGTCTCTCAGAATTTTCCATAGTTTATTGTGATCCACATAGTCAAAGGCTTTGGCATAGTCAATAAAGCAGAAATAAATGTTTTTCTGGAACTCTCTTGCTTTTTCCATGATCCAGCGGATGTTGGCAATTTGATCCCTGGCTCATCTGCCTTTTCTAAAACCAGCTTGAACATCAGGCAGTTCATGGTTGACGTATTGCTGAAGCCTGGCTTGGAGAATATTGAGCATTACTTTACTAGCATGTGAGATGAGTGCAACTGTGAGGTAGTTTGAGCATTCTTTGGCATTGCCTTTCTTTGGGATTGGAATGAAAACTGACCTTTTCCAGTCCTGTGGTCACTGCTGAGTTTTCCAAATTTGCTGGCATATTGAGTGCAGCACTTTCACAGCATCATCTTTCAGGATTTGAAGCAGCTCAACTGGAATTCCATCGCCTCCACTAGCTTTGTTCGTAGCAATGCTTTCCAAGGCCCACTTGACTTCACATTCCAGGATGTCTGGCTCTAGATGAGTGATCACACCATCATGAATATCTGGTTCATAAAGATCTTTTTTGTATAGTTCTTCTGTGTATTCTTGCCACCTCTTCTTAATATGTTCTGCTTCTGTTAGGTCCATACAATTTCCATCCTTTATCGAGCCCATCTTTGCATGAAATATTCCCTTGGTTTCTCTCATTTTCTTGAAGAAATCTCTAATCTTTCCCATTCTGTTCTTTTCCTCTGTTTCTTTGCATTGATCACTGAAGAAGGCTTTCTTATCTCTTCTTGCTATTCTATGGAACTCTGCATTCAGATGTTTATATTTTTCCTTTTATCCTTTGCTCTTCACCTCTCTTCTTTTCACAGCTATTTGTAAGGCCTCCCCAGACAGCCATTTTGCTTTTTTGCATTTCTTTTCCATGAGGATGATCCTGATCCCTGTCTCCTGTACAATGTCACGAACCTCATTCCATAGTTCATCAGGCATTCTATCTGATCTAGGCCCTTAAGTCTATTTCTCACTTCCACTGTAGAATCATAAGGGATTTTATTTAAGTCACACCTGAATGGTCTAGCCGTTTTCCCTATTTTCTTCAATTTGATTCTGAATTTGGTAATAAGGAGTTCATGATCTGATCCACAGAGAGCGTGGACATTCTATGACAATTAATTTTTTTTTTGTAGAAATCTATCTTAAGGAATTAATGAAAGGTAAGATCAAAGATTTATATTTACAGATGTTCCCTAGCATTATTATAGTAAACCAATGTTGAAAAGAAACTAAATGTCTAATTCAAAAAGCCTGCTAAAATAAAGCATTTTACATTCCTAACTTCACCATACCTGTATGCACTGAAATGGTATACTTTAAGGAATATTTAAGGATTAAGAAAATAAAGAGGAATGACCAAAATGGCAGAATATGACCTTGAACTCAATTATTCTCATGTGAAGTGAAGTGAAGTGAAGTGAAGTGACTCAGTCTTATCCAACTCTTTGCAACCCCATGGACTGTAGCCTACCAGGCTCCATCCATGGGATTTTCCAGGCAAGAATACTGGAGTGGGTTGCCATTTCCTCCTCCAGGGGATATTCCTGACCCAGGGATCGAACCCGGGTCTCCCACATTGCAGGCAGACGGTTTACCATCTGAGCCACCAGGAAAACCCAATTCTTCTCATGGGCACTCCAAAATTTCTGCTATTTACAGAGCAACTATTGATAAAATAGACCAGAAGACTAGCAGGAAAAAAATTATCTGCAACGAAAATATGAAAAAGAATCCACAATGAGATAGATAGGAGAAGCAGCGTTGTGGTCTATACTATAGTCAAGATCTGTACTCCCAGATGAGGAGAGACCCATAAACTGGATGATAATTAGGGTCTCTCCATGAAATGGGGGGAGGGGTCTGCACCCCACATCAGGTTCCTCAGCCCAGGGCTCCTCTAAAGTGAAGACAGGCCCTGAAATGTTAGACTTTGAAGGCTAAGGATTCAAACTCCTGAAGATCCAGAGGGCTGTGGGAAATAGAGTCTGCTCACAGAGGGTACATACTAAATCCCATACATGTTCCCAGATCCAGGGTCAGATCCATGGGCTGATCTTGGAGAATCTCCTGGATAAACAGGAGGCAATGGAGCTCACCCTGGGGAAACAAACACTAGTGGGAGCTCTTTTGTATATTTTATTCTACCACAAGAAAACCGGTGCTGGAAAGCACTATTTTGAAATCCTCCCTCTAGCTAACTAGTGACAGGAACCAGCCCCTCCTATCATTCTGTCAAAATCAGTACTACGAAACCTCAGGCCAAGGAATGATCCTAGTGGAGAGACACTCCCCCTACAAGCAGGCGTGCTGTCTTAAACACTCACACCTACAACCAGCTTCCTCATGACCTGGCCCTGCCCACTAGTAGCCAGCAGCCTCCACACAGGACAGGAGCTGTTAAGGAACCAGACTGCAGACCAGCCACACCTAGCAGACCACCCATAGTAGTCTGGCTGCCCCAACAGAAGAATGCACACAGCTTTCACAGTAGGGAACCTCTAGAGGATACATCTTGGGTGACCAGAGAGGAGTGCATTACTGGGAAGTATATAGGATATCTCCCATAAAACGCTTCTTCCCCAAGGTCAGAAAACATAACCAACTTTGCAAACACATAGAAATAAAAAGATTAAATTAGGCAAAGTGAGGCCTCAGAGGAATATGTTCCAAACAAAAGAACAAGATAAAACCCCAGAAGAACTAAGTAGAGATAACAAACTCCCTAACACAGAGTTCACAATAATAATAAATATGTTCAAAAAACTCAAGGGAAGATTAGACTAACACAGTGAGGTGTTTGAACTTAAGATATAAATATACTGTAAAGAAGAGAGAAATTGCAATATATGAAACACATGGTCACCACAAAGCAAAAATCTGTAATATATACACAAAAAAGCATATAAACCAAGCATAACACTAAAAATAGTCACTAAATAACAAGGGAATAGAGCAAAAGAAGTAAAAAAAAAAAAGGGGGGGGAGAGTTATGAAAGCAATCCTAGAACTATTAACAAAGTTGCAAAAGTACATATATATCAACAATTGCTTTAAATGTGAATGGATGCAATTATCTAATCAAAAGACATAGAGTGGCTGAATGGATAAAATAACAAGATCATGTATATACTACTTCCAAGAAACTAAATTCAAATCTAAAGACACAGACTGAAAATGAGGGGATGGAAAAAGTAGTCCATGCAAATGGGAATGATGAGAAAGGGTAAGTGTACTTATATCAGACAAAGTAGACTGTAAAATAAAGACCATAACAAGAAACAAAAGAAAGACTACATAATGATAAAGGTATTGATCAAAGAAAATATAACAACAACAAATGTGTATCCACCCAATATTGGAAACCATAACACACCAAATATTAATAAACTTAAAGAAATTAACTGTAGCACAATGGTAGTAGGGGGTCTTAACACCCCACATACAACAATGGGCCGATCATTCATTCAGGAATTCGACAAGGAAAAACTGTCCTTAAACACAACATATTATGTTACATGCACTAAATAGATTTACAGAGAGCATTCCATCCCAAAGCAACAAAATACACATTCTTTTCAAGAGCACATGGAACATTCTCCAGGACAGTTCACATATACACCACAAAACAAAATCTCAGTACATGTAAGAAAACTGAAATTATTCTGGGCACTTTTTCAAACACAGTGCTATGAGATTTGATATCAACAACAAGCAAAAAACTGAAACAACAACCACGAAAAAAGCACAGAGGCTAAACAATATAGTACTACAGAGCCAGTGGATCCATGGATCCTGAAGAAATTGAAGAAGAAACATAAAAATATCCGGAGACAACTGAGTACAAAAATACAATGATCCAAAATTTATGCATGCATACTTCGTTGCTCAGTTTTATGTGACTCTCTGCAACACTTTGTACTGTAGTCTGCCAAGCTACTCTGTCCGAGATTTTTTTCAGGCAAGAATATTAGAATGAGTTGCCATTTCCTCCTCCAGGGGAACTTCCTAACACAAGGAGAAAACCCACATTTCCTGTGTCTCCTGTACTGCATCTCCTCTGTCTCCGGATTTTTTACCTGCTGAACCACTGGAGGAAGATCCCAAACTCTATGACATGCAGCAAAACAGTTCTAGATGGAAGAGTATAGCAATAGAAGTCTACCTCAGGAAACATGAAAAATGTCAAAAAGAAAACCTGAACTAATACCTAAGGGAACTAGACAAAGAAGAAAAAACAAAAGTCAAAGAAATAGACTGGGATAAACCATAAATCAGAGTAGAAGTAAATAAAATAAGATAAAATAAATAGAAAATATTTATGAAATGAATAAGTGGTTCTTTGAAAAGAAAAACAAAATTGATACACTTTTAGACAGACTCTTTAAGAAAAAATAGAGAAGACCCAAATAAGTATAAATCAGAAATTAAAAAGAAGTTACAACCAATATGACATAAATACAAAGATTATAAGATATTATGCAAATAACTATACACTGATAAACTAGAAGCCCTGGACAAATTCCTTGAAATGTAAAATCTCACAAGATTAACAAGGAAGAACTAAAAGATGTAAACACACAAATTACTGGTAATGGAATTGAATTGGTAATTTAAAAACAAATAAACAAAGACTCAACAGACACAAATTCAAAATCAGATGACTTCACAGATGAATTCTACCAAATATTTACAGCGGAGTTAACATGTATTTTTGTCAAATATTCTGAAAAATTTCACAAGCAAGAACACTCCTGAGCTCATTCTATGAGGCAAATATCACCCTGATTTGAATACCAGAATACTAGTCAAAGATACGGAAAAAAGTTACATATCAGGTCAATATCACGTATAAACATGAATGTAGTCATCAGCAAAGTATTAGCAAACTGATACTCCAACAATACATTAAAGGATCATACAACATCATCAAATGAGATTTATTCCAGTAATTCAATGATGGGTCAGTGTCTGCAAATCAATGAAAGTAACATCATATTAACAAATTGAAAAATAAAAATCATATCATCATCTTAATAGATACACAACTTTGTTGACAAAATTCAACAGCTATTTATGATAAAACCTCTCAAAAAATAGGTATAGAGGAATATACCTCAATGTAATAAAGACCATGTATGACAACCCACAGTTAGCGTCATCTCAATGGTTTAAAACTAAAAGCATTTCCTCTAAGATTAAGAGCAAGACACGTCCAATCTCAAACGTTTATTCAACATAGCATTAGAAGTACTAGACACAGTAATTAGAAAAGGGAATAAAATGTATCTAAATTATATAGAAAGTATTAAAACTCTCACTTTGCAGTTGATAGAATAATATACATAAAAAAATCAGTAGATAAATAAAGAAAATGTATAGTTATATAATGAAATATTACTCAGCCATAAAAAGGAATTTGCCATTTGCAAAAACATGGATGGACATAGAGGATATTACACTAACTGAAATAAGTCAGATGGAGAAAGACAAATACTGTATGATTTTGGTGTGTAAAACACATCAAAAATCTATTAGAACTCATTAAAAACCAGTATATTTGTAGAATACAAAACTAAAATACAGAAATCTGTTGCATTTCTATACATCAAAACTGAAAAAAAAAAACAGAGAAATTAAGTAAACAGTCCCACTTACAATAAACTCAAAAAGAAAAAGACATCTAGAAATAAGATTATAAGATATTGATGAAAGAAACTGAAGGTGACAAAAAGTTGGAAAGATATTCTGTGTTCTTGGATTGCAAGAATTAATATTTTTAAAATGATCATACTGCTGAAGGTAATCTGTAGATTCAAGGCTGCTGCTGCTGCTGCTAAGTCACTTCAGTCGTGTCTGACTCTATGCAACCCCATAGACAGCAGCCCACCAGGCTCACCCGTCCCTGGAATTCTTGAGGCAAGAACACTGGAGTGGGTTGCCATTTACTTCTCCAATGCATGAAAGTGAAAAGTGAAAGTGAATTTGCTCAGTCGTGTCCAACTCCTAACAACCCCATGGACTGCAGCCCACCAGGCTCCTCTGTCCATGGGATTTTCCAGGCAAGAGTTCTGGAGTGGGTTTTCATTGCCTTCCCTGATAGAGTCAATGCAATCTCCAACAAATTACAATGGCTTTTTTTGTTTATTTAGAACATAAAATATTAAAATTTGTACAGACACACAAAGGACTTTGAATAGTCAAAACAATCTTGAGAAAGAAGAACAAAGCTGGACTTACCATGGTCCTAGACTTTAGTCTATACAACAAGCTAAAGTAGTCCACAAAGGATGGAACTGGAACAAAGAGGCAATTAGATTAATGGAACAGAACTGGGCACACAGAAATGTATCCACACTTATTTGGGCAATTAACCTAAAACAAAGGAGGAAATAATATACAGTCAGTAAAAGAGCACCTCTTCAACAAATGGTGTTAGGGAAACTAGACAGCTACGTATAAAATAATGGAGCTAGACTACTCTCTCTGGAGAAGGCAATGGCACCCCACTCCAGGACTCTTGCCTGGAAAATTCCATGTATGGAGGAGCCTGGTAAGCTGCAGTCCAGGGGGTCGCTGAGGGTCGGACACGACTTAGCAACTTCATTTTCACTTTCACTTTCATGCATTGGAGAAGGAAATGGCAACCCACTCCAGTGTTCTTGCCTGGAGAATCCCAGGGACAGGGGAGCCTGGTGGGCTGCCGTCTATGGGGTCACACAGAGTTGGAAACGACTGAAGTGACTTAGCAGACTACTCTCTCACACCATTCACAAAAATACATTCAAAATGGATTAAAGACTTAAAAGTAAGACTTGAAACCATAAAACCTCCAGAAGTAAACAAAATCAGTAAACTCTTTAGTTTTAGTATATTTATTTTGAGTGTATCCTCATGCAGTGGAAGCAAAAGCAAAAGTAAACAAAGGAGGCCACATCAAACTAAAAAGCTTTTGCAAAATTAAAGAAACTCTCAGGAAAATGAAAAGGCCACCTACTGAATGGCAGACTATATTTAAAATTGATATATCGGTTAATATTCAAAATATGCAAAAAACTGATATAAATTAAAAATGAAAATAAAATAAACTACCCGATTAAAATATAGGCAGAAGTTCTGAAAAGACTTTTTTCCTCAAAGAAGATATATAGATGACCAACAGGCACATGAAAATACTCTTGCCATCTTTAATCATCAGAAAAATTCAAATCAAATGAAAAGTGAGATACCTCACACCTGTCAGAATGGTTATTATCAAAAATATATAAAATTACAAGTGTTAGTGAGGATGTGGAGAAAAATGAATTCCTCATAATCTGTTGGTGGGAATGTACATCAGTGCATCCACTATGGAAAACAGTATGAAGATTACTCAGAATACTTTTATTTTTTTTTAAACTACCATTTTATCCAAGAATTCCACTCTTGTGTGTTTATCTAAAGAAAAGAAAACTAATTTTCAAAAAAAATGCACTTGTATGTTCATTGTAGCCTTATTTGTAATTATCAAGATACAGAAACAATCTAATTGTCCATGCATGCTAAGTCACTTCAGTTGTGTTCCTCTTTTGGCAACGCTATAGACTGTAGCCCAACAGGCTCCTCTATCCATGGGATTCTCCAGGCAAGAATACTGGAGTGGGTCGCGATGTCCTCCTCTAGGGGATCTTTCTGACCTAGGGATCAAACCCATGTTTCCTACCACCGATGCCACCTGGGAAGCCATCTAAGTGCCCAACAGTAGATAAATAGATAAAGAATATGTATAGATATATAATGAAATATCACTCAGTCATGAAAACAGAATGAAATTTTGGTACTTGCAAATACATGAATGAACCTAGAGGATATTATATAAATCAGATAGAGAAAAAACAAATACTGCCTAATTTCACTTACACGTGGAATCTAAAAAACAAAGCAAATGAACAAACATAAGGGAAACAGAGTTATAGACACAGAGAAGCAACAGGTGTGGGATGGGAGAAAGAAAAAAAGAATAGGTAAGGGTGATTTCAGTGATACAAGCTTCCAGTTGCAAAATAAGTGACTCATGGGCATGAAATAGATAGTTAATAACTTCGTAGTGACTTTGTATGGTGACATATCATAACTTGATTTACTGTGGTGAACGTTTTGAAATGTAGAGAAATATTGTCTATGTGACATATCAGGAAGTAACATTGTGTTCTAGGTTAATTATATTTCCAAAACAAATAAACAAACTCATAGAAGTGATCAGATTTATGACTACCAGAAGCAACAGGTGCCTGAGGGTGAATTGAAGGAAAGTAGTAAAAAGTATAAGCTTCCAGTTATAAGATAAATACTTAAGATGTAACATACAACATAATGCACATAATTTACACTGTTATATGTTATATATGAGAGTTACTAAGAGGCTAAATACAAAGAGTTCTCCTTACAAGGAAAGACTTTTTTATATTTATTTAATCTTGTATCTATAATTGATGATGATCACTAAACTTATTTTATCTAATGATGTGTATAAGTCAAATTATCATGCTGCACACCTTAAACAGAACTGTATGTTGATTACATCTCAATAATACTGGAAGGAAAACAGTGCCAAGGACACTCAAGAACACCTGCAACTTGTCACAATACTGGACTTCTACCTCCCTCTAGTGATAGCTTTTAGCAACCAACCGTATTCAGATAAGCACAGTTTTAGTTTGCAGCACCAACCATAATCTTTTGAAAAGAAATTTTGCCATGTTGCAGTGCTTTTTTGTTTTGTCTTCATAAACTCCTGCCTTTTCTCTGCCAATTACCATATTCTTTGATTTTGCTTTTTTCTAGCAGTGTCTGTATTATGAATTACTTTAATTTCCAAAATATTTTACAAATTCCTCCAATAAAATTTGTGTTGTTTTGTCATATAAATGTTTATTGAGCAAATAATGTGTTATATTTCATGACCTTAATCATGAAAAATACTTTTTTAAACTTATTTTTTAACCAAAATATAATCGCTTTGCAGAATTTGTGGTTTTCTGTCAGACATGAATAAGAATCAGCAATAGGTACACCCATGTCCCCTCCCCCTGAAACTGCCTCCCATTTCCCTCTCCTTCCCACCTTTCTAGACTGTCATAGAACCTCTGCTATTTTAGTTCCCTGAATCATACAGCAAATTCCAATTGGCTATTTATTTTACATATATTGCAAATTTCAATGTTACTGTACCAATACATCTCACCCTCTCCCTCCTCCCATCCCCCTGTTTCCATATATCTGTTCTCTGTGTCTGTTTCTCCATTGGTGTCCTAAAAATAAATTCATCAGCATTTGGATTTCATACATATATGCATCAATATACAATACTTTTCTTTCTCTTTCTGACTTACTTCACTCTGTATAATAGGCACCAGATACCTAAAAAATAAACAAAGATACATAAAGCAAAAATCAGATGAAATATAAGGGAAAAGAAAAAGATAAAAAATCATAGTGAGACATATTAACATTTAATATTCCTGAGAATATTTTATAAACTGCAGAAAAATAAGACTAGGAATATATTGAATGATGTCATTACTAATTTAGATATAATAAATTTATATTTTATTAATATATATTAATCTTTTATCCTACACAAATATATTTAAAATTTTGTATCTCATACATTGCTTCAGCTGTCCATTCAGTTCAGTTCATTTCAGTAGCTCAGTCATGTCACAATCTTTATGACCACATGGACTGCAGCACACCAGGCTTTCCTGTCCATCACCAGTTCCCGGAGCTTACTCAAATTCATATCCATTGAGTCAGTGATGCCATCCAACCATCTCATCCTCTGTCATTCCCTTCTCCTCCTGCCTTCAATCTTTCCCAGCATCAGGGTCTTTTCCAATGTGTCAGTTCTTGACATTGGGTGGCCAAAGTATTGGGGTTTCAGCTTCAGCATCAATCCTTCCAATGAATATTCAGGACTGATCTCCTTTAAGATGGACTGGTTGGATCTCCTTGCAGTCCTAGGGACTCTCAAGAGTCTTTTTCAACATCACAGTTCAAAAGCATCAATTCTTCCAGGCTCAGGTTTCTTTTTAGTCCAACTCCCACATCCATGCATGACTACTGGAAAAACTATAGCTTTGACTAGATGGATATTTGTTGGCAAAGTAATGTCTCTGCCTTTTAATATGCTATCTAGGTTGATCATAACTTTTCTTCCAAGGAGCAAGCTTCTTTTAATTTCATGGCTGCAGTCACCATCTGCAATTTTGGAGCCCCCCCCCCAAAAAAAAAAAAAAGTCTGTCACTGTTTCCATTGTTTCCCCATCTATTTGCCATGAAGTGAGGGGATAGGATGCCATGGTCTTAGCTATCTGAATGTGGAGTTTTAAGCCAAATTTTTTCTCTCATCTTTTACTTTCATCAAGAGGCTCTTTAGTTCTTCTTCAGTTCCTGCCATAAGGGTGGTGTTATCTGCATATTTGAGGTTATTTATATTTCTCCTGACAATCTTGAGTCCAGCTTGTACTCCATCCAGTCCAGCGTTTCTCATGATGTATTCTGCATATAAGTTAAATAAGCAGAGTGACAATATACAGCCTTGACGTGCTCCTTTCCTGATTTGGAACCAGTCTGTTGTCCTATGTCCTTTTCTAACTGTTACTTCCTGACCTGCAGTCAGATTTCTCAGGAGGCAGGTCATGTGGTCTGATATTCCCATCTCTTTGAGAATTTTCCGCAGTTTGTTCTGATCCACACAATCCACACAGTCAAAGGACTCTTGAGAGTCCCTTCTATTGCAAGGAAATCCAACCAGTGCATCCTAAAGGAAATCAGTCCTGAATATTCTTTGGAAGGACTGATGTTGAAGCTGAAACTCCAATACCTTGGCCACCTGATGCAAAGAGCTGACTCATTTGAAAAGATCCTGATGTTGGGAAAGATTGAAGGTGGGAGGAGACAGGGACGACAGAGGATGAGATGGTTGGATGGCATCACCGACTCAATGGACATGAGTTTGAGTAAACTCTGGGAGTTGGTGATCAACAGGGAGGCCTGACATGCTGCAGTCCACGGGGTCACAAAGAATTGGACAGCACTGAGTGACTGAAATGAACTGAACACAGTCAAAGGCTATGGCATAGACAATAAAGAAGAACCAGATGTTTTTCTGAAACTCTCTTGCTTTTATTTAATGTGAATATCTTGCAGATACTGACTGGCCCTTTTGAAAGCATATCTATATTAGTGATTTACCTTAGAACATCACCAGCATGATACATATTTTTCCTGTCCTAAGAAATCACAGAAACATTTACATCAGTTGTTACAAGACAAAAATATATTAAGCGTCTTTCTTATACAAACATACAAGGAATTATAGATGACTGCTCTATGTGCTTTAGGAAATTGTGGGTGCCAAGAAAGATCCCTATCTATTCTGTGGATTTTATGTGTTAAGACTTTTAAAGAGTGCAAATGTAAATAAGGGAAAAAATGTAATAGTCATCCAAAGGCCAAATGATAAAGCTATTCTTCATAAATAGAGATACTACTACTTTCTACTCATCATTTGTAATATTCCCCTATTAGTAGTGATTGATAAGAGTCAATATATATATCTACACTGGATGAGAATAGTCTTATTTGTGTTAATTTAACAACTCAATGCATATTTATTGAATGAATACTGTATTGCTGATCCTGTTCACAGCACCAATTGTCTCACTCTTCACAGTGTCCACACTGTTCATTTAACCCAGGGTAGGCAAGGCTTGAGCTAAGGGGCCGGGAGGAGACTAGCTATATTCTCTACTCTCTTGAATGACCCAACTGTGATGCAGCAGTAAATGCCACCAGTTTCTAGGTGAGCTGATATATCCCTACAGCCCAAAGTAGCTCATGACCAAGTGAATACCTCCTGATGTGTATGTGCAGTGCTACAAATGATCTTAGCTGTTACATAGTCATTATTTGCCAATGTGGGACAAGAGAGCCTGGACTCAACATCTTGGTTAATTTGCTCTATCCCCGCAAATACTCTGTGGAAGACACTATGATAAGTACCACAAGGCAACAAAAAAGTGATTAACTTGCTTTTCAGGAACTTAAATTCTGAAAAGAGAAAATTATAGAAAAATAAATATGGTATATGTTTAGATATCCACAGTTGCAGTGAGAAGAAAACAATGGGCTATTAAAATTCAGAGGGTAGAGAATTACTGTGCTCAGTGATAAGGAATCTGCTTGCACTGAAGAAGCTATAGGAGATGTGGGTTTGATCCCTGGGTGGGGAAGATCATTGGAGGAGGGCACAAAAACCCTCCTATTCTAGCCCTTATATTCTAGCCTGGAGAATCCCATGGAGCAGAAGACTGACAGGCTACAGTCCATAGCGTCACAAAGAATCTTATATGACTGAAGAGACTTAGCATGCACGGAGGGTTACCATATGCTTGGTAGGAGTAGGAAAATCTCTTAAAATTATGTAATTCAAATGGCCTTTTGAAGTCAGTAGCATTTTAACAGATGGAAATAGGACAAGGAAAGGGAATTCAGGAGACTGGAGGCCCTAAAGACATACACCTGCCCCTCCATACGTATTCTAGCCATTTGCTGTAGGACATACACATACATACAAAGGAACAAGATGAAACAAAACTTTCTTGCCTCCAGTGGGATGCTTGAGCTCTTGAGTCGTGAGTAGGACATAAAGATGACTGAAGCTAAATTTTTACAAGCTTGGCAGAGGAACAATAGCTCAGGTGCTGGAAAAAAGACGCCTGTGGCAAATATCATTCATCTCCCAGTTACAGACCCAGGTGGATACCAGAATAAAAAGCTGGGACCAGGCACTGCCCATTGCTGCACTGAGAAATTCTAACTGTCAAGTTAACTCTTAATCTACCAGAGGAGAGATGAAGATAAGATGCTAACACAAGGAAATCTTCTCTCCACACCCTAATAGTTATGAGTGTTCATGTGTATTTTTTATAGAATGGTTGGAAGATCAACTTATAGAAGTCTCCCTTTACTAAAACAAAAAGAGTAAGAGGTTTCACATAGTATACAAAGATAAAATTAATGCACCAATCCAGAAGATCCAACATTTCACTAGTAGGAGCTCAAGAAATTGAAAACAAAAATGAAGCACTTCCCAGAACTGGAGAGCATAAGCTTCCAGATGGAAAGAGCTTATTAAGTACCCAGCACAAGGAGTGAAAGGAAGTGAACATATGAACACAGAATTGGAAAATTTCAGAACATTAGAGAAAAGTTGTAAAAGTATCTAGAAAGGGGAAAAAAATGAAATGAGACAAAACGAAACTAGGTAACATACAAGTAGCAGAAATTCCCAGCATCACATGCATATAATGATAGATACATTGAATCAAAGAAAGGGAAATTTTGAATAAAAATAGTTTTCAGCTTAAACGATTTTTTTTTTTGTCATGAGATGTGGCATGCAGGATCTTCCCCAACCAGGAATTGAACCCATATTCCACATATTAGGAGCACAAAGTCTTAGCCACTGGACCTCCAGGGAAGTTCCATGCTTCTCCTTGTATAAGATCTATTCTCAGTCAAAACTCCCAGTATAAGTTTAATACTCAGCCAATCAATCAAATGTAAATCTAGAATTTTTAATTTTGTAAATGTTCAACACAATATCACATATGTAGTATTCTTTCAAAAATATTCATTTGGAATATCATTATGAGACTAATCAGGCAAATTAGGAATGTTGGACAGTCTTAAAAACAACTTATCCAGACTACTCAAAAATTAGTGCTACAGAAAATAATAAAAGGCTAGAGACTATGCTAGTTCCAAAAAAACTAAACAGATATAGTGACTAAATACCATTTACGAATTTTGATTGGATTTTGATCTTTAAAAAATAGTTGTGAAAGGTTGCTTCCATGTTCTAGCTATTGTAAATAGTGCTGCAGTGAGAAATGGGATACCTGTGTCTTTCAATTTTGGTTTCCTCAGGGTATATGCCTAGGAGTGGTATTATTTACAATAGCTAGAACATGGAAGCAGCCTAGATGTCCATCGACAGATAAATGGATAAGAAGTTGTAGTACATATACACAATAGAATACTACTCAGCCATAAAAAGGAAAACATTTGAGTCAGTTCTGATGAGGTGGATGAACCTAGAACCTATTATACAGAGTGAGGTGAGTCATAAAGACAGATAAATATTGTACTCTAAAGCACATATATGGAATCTAGAAAAATGGTACTGAAGAATTTATTTGTGGAGAAACTGACATAGAGAATATACTTATGGACATGGGGAGAGGGGAGGAGAGGATGAGATGTATGAAAAGAGTAACACGGAAACTTATATTACCATATGTAAAATAGATAGCCAAAGAGAATTTGCTGTATGGCTCAGAAAACTCAAACAGGGAATCTGTATTAACCTAGAGGAGTTTGTTGTGGAGGGAGATGGGAGGAAGTTTCAAAAGGGAGAGGATATATGTACATCTATGACTGATTCATGTTGAGGTTTGACAGAAAGCACCAAAATTATGTAAAGCAATTATCCTTCAAAGAAAAAAAAAAAAAAAACAACCTGTACAAGAAAGCCATGTTTTTGACAACAGAATTTTAACTACACACAGTAAATGGTATCAAAGTAAATGGTATTATTAAATTATTGTGAGCAATTTTGAGGGAGTAATAGTACTGTATCTATGTAGGGTACTATACACAGGAGTTGGAAGCTGAGATGTTAAATGATGAAATGTCATATTCCCGGAGTAGACTTGTGAATGGTTTAGCGTATATATTGAGATAATACAGATGGGACAAAATTGACATATCTAGATGAAGAGTAGATGAGTTCATTGTACTATTATTTAACTTTTCTATGTAATTAAAGTTTTTCATGCCAAGAAAAGTAAAATGAAAAAGCTAGGTATGGAGGGAATATAAAACTAAAAAGGAGAGAAAGAGAGAGAAAATATAGATATTTCTCTCCTATATACCTCTTATCAGAGTTTACTGAAAGCGATGTTTCAGGAAGAAATGAGAACAAGCAGAAATAGAATGTAGTAAAATGGAACTCCACATGAACTGTAGGGGTGGGGGAGGTTTGAGAAAAAGTACTCTGCCTTCAGGCCTAGGAGTTCAACAGTCTAGACCAGTACAATAATCTGGTCCTGAAGAAGGTGATCTCCATGGAGAACAAAAGTATATGAGAGATTATCTGATACTTGGGAATATGTGAAAATAGTATTGTTATATTAGTGCAACTATTGGAACAATTGAAGTAAAACAAGGAAGACATGTTTGGTGGAGTCTATCAGTTCAGTTCAGTTCAGTCGCTCAGTCATGTCCGACTCTGCGACACCATGAATCACAGCACGCCAGGCCTCCCTGTCCATCACCAACTCCCGGAGTTCACTCAGACTCACGTCCATTGAGTCAGTGATGCCATCCAGCCATCTCATCCTCTGTCATCCCCTTCTTCTCCTGTCCCCAACCCCTCCCAGCATCAAAGTCTTTTCCAATGAGTCAACTCTTCACATGAGGTGGCCAAAGTACTGGAGTTTCAGCTTTAGCATCATTCCTTCCAAAGAAATCCCAGGGTAATAAATTCCTGAAGAACTATTGTAAAGAATGAATAGCCAGTCAAGAGAAAGATGACTAACATTCATAAATCAAGCAGCATAAATTTAAACATATTATTTAACACAAAAATAAATAAAATCACATTTATGGATGTGAGAGTTGGACTGTGAAGAAAGCTGAGTGCCGAAGAATTGATGCTTTTGAACTATGGGGCTGGAGAAGACTCTTGTGAGTCCCTTGGAGTGCAAGGAGATCTAACCAGTCCATCGTAAAGGAGACCAGTCCTCAGTGTTTATAGGAAGGACTGATGCTGAGGCTGAAACTCCAATACTTTGGCCACCACATGCGAAGACTTGACTCATTGGAAAAGACCCTGATGCTGGGAGGGATTGGGGGCAGGAGGAGAAGGGGACAACAGAGAATGAGATGGCTGGATGGCATCACCAACTCGATGCACATGAGTCTGAGTGAACTCCGGGAGTTAGTGATGCACAGGGAGGTCTGGCGAGCTGCGATTCATGGGGGTCCCAAAAAGTTGGACACAAGTGAGCGACTGAAATGAACTGAACTGAAATACTAAAATACTACTAAAACAATAGGTGAAAAGCTAAATGAGAACTGGAAGTTGGAGAAGGATAAGAAAAGAAGCTATTTCGTTTTGGGAAAAAAAAATCCTTTGGCCCTATTTTAAAACAATCTGTATGCAGTATTTTATATACAAACATTATTATTTTTTAATTCAATAGAAACAATTAGGAATTTGAAAGATTAAACTGAGCAACTGGTGCATACTTCAGAACATAAATAAGATGAAATTGAAATCATTAACAGAAAAATACAAGAAAGGTACAAGAAAATAGAAATAATTGAGGTCAGACTCAGAAAAAAACCCAAAATATTATTATATATGAGTAAATCAAATGGGGGAGTAAGAAAGAAGTAATGTTTTTAAAACATTCTTTGTTGATGAAGAATATTAGCTCTCAGATTCAGTTCACTTCAGTTGCTCAGTTGTGTCCAACTCTTTGCGAGCCCATGAACTGCAGCATGCCAGGCCTCCCTGTCCATCACCAATTCCCAGAGTTTAATAAAACTCATGTCCATTGCATCGATGATGCCATCCAACCATCTCATCCTCTGTCGTCACCTTCTACTTCCGCCTTCAAACTTTCCTAGCATAAAGGTTTTTCAAATGGGTCAGTCCTTCACATTAGGTGGCCAAATTATTAGAGATTCAGCTTCAGCATCAGTCTTTCCAATGAATATTGAGGACTGATTTCCTTTAGGATGGACTGGTTGGATCTCCTTGCAGTCCAAAGGACTCTCAAGAGTCTTCTCAAACATCACAGTTCAAAAGCATCAATTCTTTGGCACTCAGCTTTCTTTATAGTCCAACTCTCACATCCATATATGACTACTGAAAAAACTACAGCTCTAGCTAGATGGACCTTTGTTGGCAAAGTGATGCCTCTGCTTTTTAATGTGCTGTCTAGGTTGTCATAAGTTTTCTTCCAAGGAGCAAGTGTCTTTTAATTTCATGGCTACAGTTATCATCTGCAGTGATTTTGGAGCCCAAATAAATAAAGTCTATCTCTGCTTCCACTGTTTCCCCACATTTTGCCTTGAAGTGATGGGACCAGATGCCATGATCTTCATTTTCTGAATGTTGAGCTTTAAGCCAACTTTTTCACATCCTCTTTCATTTTTATCAAGAGGCTCTTTCTACCGCAAGTGTAGTGTCATCTGCATATCTGAGGTTATTGATATTTCTCTGTGAAATCTTGACTCCACCATTTTTCATGATGTACTCTGCATATAAGTTAAATAAACGAGGTGACAATATACAGCCTTGACATACTCCTTGCCTATTTGGAAACAGTCTTTTGTCCCATGTCAAGCTATAACCATTACTTCCTGACCTGCTTACAGATTTCTCAGGAGGCAGGTGAGGTGGTTTGGTATTCCCATCTCTTGAAGAGTTTTCCACAGTCTGTTGTGACCCACATAGTCAAAGGCTTTGGCATAGTTAGTAAAGCAGAAATAGATGTTTTTCTGGAACTCTCTTGGTTTTCCGATGATCCAGCAGATGTTGTCAATTTGATCTGGCTCATCTGCATTTCCTTTCTTCTTTAAAAAAATAAATTTATTTATTTTAATTGGAGGCTAATTACTTTACAATATTGTATTGGTTTTGGCATACATCAACATGAATCTGCTATGAGTGTACATGTGTTCCCCATCCTGAATCCACCCTCCCACTTCCCTTCCCATATCATGTCTCTGAGTCATCCCAGTGTACCAGCCACAAGCATCCTGTATCCTGCATCTAACCTGGACAGGCGATTCATTTCATACATGGTATTACACATGTTTCAATGCCATTCTCCCAAATCATCCCACCCTCTACCTCTCCCATTGAGTCCAAAAGACTGTTCTATACATCTGTGTCTCTTTTGCTGTCTCGCATACAGGGTTATCATTACCATCCTTCTAAATTCCATATATATGTGTCAGTATACTGTATTGGTGTTTTTCTTTCTGGCTTACTTCACTCTGTATAATCGGGTCCAGCTTCATCCACCTCATTAGAACTGATTCAAATGTATTCTTCTTAATGGCTGAGTAATATTCCATTGTGTATATGTACCACTGCTTTCTTATCCATGCATCTGCTGATGGACATCTAGGTTGCTTCCATGTTCTGGCTATTATAAATGGTGCTACAAAGAACTTTGGGGTGCACGTGTCTCTTTCAATTCTGGTTTCCTCAGTGTGTAGGCCCAGGAGTGGGATTGCTGGGCCATAAGGCAGTTCCATTTCCAGTTTTGTAAACACTCTTCACACTGTTCTCCATAATGGCTGAACTAGGTTGCATTCCCACCAACAGTATAAGAGGGTTCCCTTTTCTCCACACCCTTTCCAGCAGTTATTGCTTGTAGCCTTTTGGATTGCAGCCATTCTGACTGGAGTGAAATGGTACCTCATGGTGGCTTTGATTTGCATTTCTCTGATAATGAGTGATGGTGAGCATCTTTTCATGTGTTTGTTAGCCTTCTGTATGTCTTCTTTGGAGAAATGTCTATTTAGTTCTTTGGCCCATTTTTTGCTTGGGTCATTTATTTTTCTGGACTTGAGCTGGATAAGTTGCTTGTATATTTTTGAGATTAATTCTTTATCAGTTGCTTCATTTGCTATTATTTTCTCCCATTCAGAAGACTGTCTTTTCACCTTGCTTAGAGTTTCCTTTGTTGTGCAGAAGCTTCTAATTTTAATTAGGTACAATTTGTTAATTTTTTGCTTTTATTTCCAACATTCTGTGAGGTGGGTCATAGAGGATCCTTCTGTGATTTATGTTGAATAGTGCTTGCCTATGTTCTCCTCTAGGAGTTTTACAGTTTCTGGTCTTACATTAGATTTTTAATCCATTTTGAGTTTATCTTTGCGTATGGTGTTAAAAAGTGTGCTAGTTTTATTCTTTTACAAGTGGCTGACCAGTTTTCCCAGCACCAATTGTGAAAGAGATTGTCTTTTCTCCATCGTATATTCTTGCCTCCTTTGTCAAAGATAAGGTGTCCATAGGTGTGTGGATTTATCTCTGGGCTTTCTATTTTGTTCCATTGATCTATATTTCTGTCTTTGTACCAGTACCATACTTTCTTGATGACTGTGGCTTTGTAGAAGAGCCTGAAGTCAGGCAGATTGATATCTCCAGTTCCATTCTTCTTTCTCAAGATTGCTTTGTCTATTCAAGTTTTTTTCTTTTCTTTCTTTTTCTTTTTTTTTTTTTCCAATTGTGAAATTATTTGTTCTAGCTCTGTGAAAAATACCTTTGGTAGCTTGATAGGGATTGCATTGTATATATAGATTGCTTTGGGTAGTATACACATTTTCAGTATATTGATTATTCTGATCCATGAACATGGTATATTTCTCCATCTATTAGTGTCCTCTTTGATTTCTTTCATCAGTGTTTTATAGTTTTCTATATATAGGTCTTTAGATTCCTTAGGTAGATATATTCTTCAGTATTTTATTCTTTTCATTGCAATAGTGAAAGGAATGGTTTCCTTAATTTCTCTTTTTATTTCTCATTATTAGTGAATAGGAATACAAAGGATTTCTGTGTGTTGACTTTATATCCTGAAATTTTACTATATTCATTGATTAGCTCTAGTAATTTTCTTGTGGAGTCTTTAGGGTTTTCTATGTAGAGGATCATGTCATCTGCAAACAGTGAGAGTTTTACTTCTTCTTTTCCAATTTGGATTCCTTTTATTTCTTTTTCTGCTCTGATTGCTGTGGCCAAAACTATGTTGAATAGTACTGGTGAAAGTGGGCACCCTTGTCTTGTCCCTGACTTTAGGGGAAATGCTTTCAATTTTTCATCATTGAGGATAATACTTGCTGTGGGTTTGTCATATATAGCTTTTATTATATTGAGGTATGTTCTTTCTATTCCTGCTTTCTGGAGAGTTTTAATCTCAAATGGATGTTGAATTTTGTCAAGACTTTCTCTGCATCTATTGAGATAATATTTGGCTTTTATTTTTAAATTTGTTAATGTAGTGTATTGTATTGATTGATTTGCTGATATTGAAGAATCCTTTCATCCCTGGGATAAAGCCCACTTGGTCATGGTGTATGATCTTTCTAATGTGTTGTTGGATTCTGATTGCTTGAATTTTGTTAAAGATTTTTGCATCTATGTTCATCAGTGATATTGACCTATAGTTTTCTTTTCTTTTCTTTTTTTTTTTGTGGCATCTTTGTCAGGTTTTGGTGTTAGGGTGATGGTGGCCTCATAGAATGAGTTTGGAAGTTTACCTTCATCTGCAATTTTCTGGAAGAGTTTGAGTAGGATAGGTGTTAGTGGTTTTCTAAGTATTTGGTAGAATTCAGCTGTGAAGTTGTCTGGACCTGGGCTTTTGTTTGGTGGAAGATTTCTGATTACAGTTTCAATTTCTGTGCTTGTGATGGGTCTGTTAAGATTTTCTATTTCTTCCTTGTTCAGTTTGAGAAAGTTGTAGTTTTCTAAGAATTTGTCCATTTCTTCCAAGTTGTGTATTTTATTGGCATATATTCTAAAACCAGCTTGAACATCTGGAAGTTCACGGTTCACATATTGCTGAAGCCTGGCTTCGAATTTTAAGTGTTACTTTACTAGCATGTGAGATGAGTGCAATTGTCCGGTAGTTTGAGCATTCTTTGGCATTGCCTTTCTTTGGGATTGGAATGAAAACTGACCTTTTCCAGTCCTGTGGCCACTGCTGAGTTTTCCAAATTTGCTGGCATACTGAGTGTAGCACTTTCACAGCATCATCTTTCAGGATTTGAAATATCTCAACTGGAATTCCATCACCTCCACAAGCTTTGTTTGTAGTGATGCTTCCTAAGGCCCACTTGACTTCACATTCCAGGATGTCTGGCTCTAGATGAGTGATCACACCATCATGATTATCTGGGTCGTGAAGATCTTTTTTGTACAATTCTTCTGTGTATTCTTGCCACCTCTTCTTAGTATCTTCTGCTTCTGTTAGGTCCATCCTATTTCTGTCCTTTATCGAGCCCATCTTTGCATGAAATGTTCCCTTGGTATCTCTAATTTTCTTGAAGAGATCTCTAGTCTTTCCCATTCTGTTCTTTTCCTCTATTTCTTTGCACTGATCGCTGAGGAAGGCTTTCTTATTTCTCCTTGCTATTTTTTGGAACTCTGCATTCAAATGGTATATTTTTTCTTTTCTCCTTTGCCATTTGCCTCTCTTCTTTTCATAGCTATTTGTAAAACCTCCTCAGACAACCATTTTGCCCCTTTACACTTCTTTTTCTTGGAGATGATCTCCTGTACAATGCCATGAACCTCCATCCATAGTTATTCAGGCACCCTGTCTATCAGACCTAATACCTTGAATCTATTTGTCACTTCCACTGTATAATCATAAGAGATTTGATTTAGGTCATACATGGTCTAGTGGTTTTCCATACTTTCTTCAATTTAAGTCTGAATTTGGCAATAATATATTCATGATCTGAGCCACAGTCAGCTCTCAGTTTTGTTTTTGCTGACTGTATAGAGTTTCTCCATCTTTGGCTACAAAGAATATAATCGATCTGATTTTGGTGTTGACCATCTGGTGATGTCCATGTGCAGAATCTTCTCTTGTGTTTTTGGAACAGGGTGTTTGCTATGGCCAGTCTTCCCTTGGCAAAATTCTATTAGCCTTTGCCCTGCTTCATTCTGTACTCGATTGCCAAATTTGCCTGTTACTCCAGTTATTTTTTTTTTTTAACTTTCTTCTTTTGTTTTCCAGCCCCCTATCAATTAGAGGACATATTTTTTGGTGTTAGTTCTAGAAGATTTTGTAAGTCTTCATAGAACTGTTCAACTTCAGCTTCTTCAGCATTGCTGGTTGAGGCATAGGCTTGGATTACCATAATATTGAATGATTTACTTTGGAAACGAACAAAAATCACTCTGTCATTTTTGAAGTTGCACCCAAATATTGCATTTCAGACTCTTATTGACTATGATGGCTACTCCATTTCTTTTAAGGGATTCTTGCCCACAGTAGTAGATAAAATGGCCATCTGAGTTAAATTCACTCATTCCAGTCAATTTTAGTTCACTGATCCCTAAAATGTCTATGTTCACTCTTGCCATCTCCTGTTTGACAACTTCCAATTTGACTTGATTCATGGACCTAACATTCCAGGTTCCTATGTAATATTGCTCTTTATAGCATTGGACTCTACTTCCATCAACAGTCATGTCCACAACTTAGTGTTGTTTTTGCTTTGGCTCTGTCTCTTCATTCTTCCTTGAGCTAGGTCTCAACTGATCTCCAGTAGCATATTGGGCACCTACCAACTTGGGGAGTTCATCTTTCAGTGTCCTATCATTTTGTCTTTTCTTCCTGTTCATGAGGTTCTCAAGACAAGAATACTGAAGTAGTTTGCCATTCCCTTCTCCAGTGGACCACGTTTTTTCAGACCTCTCCACCGACCCGTCCATCTTGGGTGGCCCTACACAGCATGGCTCATAGTTTCAGTGAGTTAGACAAGGCTGTGGTCCATGTTATCAGATTGGTTAATTTTCTGTGATTGTGATTTTCAGTCTGCTGCCCTCTGATGGAGAAGGATAATAAGCTTATGGAAGCTTCCTGATGGGATAGACTGGCTGAAGGGGAAGCTAGGTCTTGATTAAATTTGTTTTCAGATTAAATGAACTCAGAAATCTTAGTCAAAATTAATGTGGAAAAATGCACATATTTTGGTTTAAATTTATGAACACATTAAGGAGAGATTTGCAAGCCTCCAGACTGAAATGGAGTTATAAAATTGGTAGGGTGGGATGGAAGTACATTCTAAAGAAAGTGTTGCACCAACAAAGATACAAAGCAGAAAAAATAAAGGTTTTCTTAGAAGTTGAGAGTAATCGAGATGGATGGCAAGAGTTTTCAATAAAGTCAATGACCAGAAAGGAAAACAAAACTAAATCACTAAAAGAACAATGTACAACTGGATTATATACTTTGTATACATTATACATTCTTTCTTTTTCTCCTTTAATTTTTTTTAAACAATAATTACTATACCTTTTTTTTACTAAAAGTTGAAGAATTCTGATTTCAGATTCAGTCTAATTATTATTATTATGGGAAGAAATAAATTCCAGTAGCATTGTAACAAATAGATTATTGTCACCATTAGGTTATTATAACTATTCATATTCTCTCATAGCATTTAACAAAATATTATGATTTTTTAATTTGTCTAGATCAAAATTCGAAATAAATCCATGAATAGGCATTGATGCTTCAATGATATATTGAGTTTGATTATTATATATTAAAATTTGGACCATGAAATATTACTCAACATTGCATACAAATTGTTTATCTAGTAAAATATGATGTAAAGTGACTAAACAAACAAAAACTAAATTAAGTTCTCATTAATGAAAAACAGATTAATCAGTTACTCAAAGTGTTTGCTAATATATCTTTTTTATCATTTTTGCCTCAGGGTTATGATGATGGCTATGGGGGTGAATATGATGATGAAATCTATGAGACTTATGACAATAGTTATGCCACCCAAGCACAAAGGTAAGGTATACTTTGTCTGAAGCATCCTTCTCAAGATGATTTCTTATCTTGGTATTTTGTTTCTTGTATCTGAATATTAGTTACATTTTGTGAAAGTTTCTAGCAGTGGATTTAATTTATTATCCTTCTGAATTATCAAATTATTTACTAGACTGTGAGAAATAAAAGATAATGATCTTGCAATCAGTAATAATGAACTAGTAGTATGCAGTTTTAAGACTAGGTGATTATCATAACTAATCAACTCATTATGTGAGTTTATATTTTAAAAATACTGTTAATATTAGAATTTTTAGTGAATTCATAATTAAGACAATAATAAAAACAAATCTCTTGTTCAGTGGGGTTATATTGCCAGAAATTTAATTTTTTTTATTTTTAAGACAAAAGATAGGAAAATATTAGTGTTCTGTAAAGAGAAAAATTCTTAAAACATCTTATGGAATCAAGAATTTATTTCTTTTAACTGATTTTAAAATTTTCAACAAACAAAAGTATAAGAGCAGATAGCTTCACGAAAAACTCTAAAAAACATTTAGAAGAGAACTAACACGTGTCCTTCTGAAATCATTCCAAAAGTCTCAAAGGAAGCAAAACTCCAAAACTCACTCTAGGAGGCCACTAGTACCCTGATACCAAGACCAGACAAAGATACTGCAAAAAAAAAAAAAAAAGAAAGAAAGAAAGAAAGAAAATTACTGGCCAATATCACTGATGAAAATAGATGAAAAAACTCCTGTACAGAATACTAGCAAGTTCAATTAAATCATCATACACCATGATCATGTAGTATTTATTCTAGGGATGCAAGGACTTTTCAATATCAACAAATCAATGTGTGATACACCACATTAACATGTTGGAGAATATTAACTATATGATAATTTCAATGGATACAGAAAAGCTTTTTACAAAATTCAACATTCAGTTATGACAATAACTGTCCAGAAAGTGGGCATATAAGGAGCATACCTTAACATAATAGAGGCCATATATGACTAACCTACAGCTAACATCATACTCAATGCTGAAAAACTGAAAGGATTTTCTCTAAGATCGGTAACAAGACAAGGATTTCCACTCTTGCACTTTTATTTAGCATAGGTTTGGAAGCCTTAGATTTGGAAATCAGAGATAAAAGAAACGAAATAAAGGGAACACAAATTGGGGGCAGGGGAGTGAAACTTGTTGTTTGTATATAATATGATATTATACGTAGAAAATCCTGAAGATGCCACCAGACAGCTCAGTTCAGTTCAGTTCAGTCACTCAGTTTTGTCTGACGTTTTGCAACTCCACAGACTTCAGCAGACCAGGCTTTCCTCTCCATACCTAACTCCTGGAACTTACTCAGACTCATGTCCATTGAGTCAGTGATGCCATCCAAACATCTCATCCTCTGCTGTCCCCTTCTTTTCCCATCTTTAATCTTTCTTAGCATCAGGGTCTTTTAAAATGAGTCAGTTCTTTGCACCAGTTGGCCAAAGTATTGAAGTTTCAGCTTCAACATCAGTCCTTCCAATGAATATTCAGGACCGATTTCCTTTCGGATTAGCAGGTTAGTTCTCCATGCAATCCAAGGGACTCTCAAGAGTCTTCTCCAACACCACAGTTCAAAAGCATCAATTCTTCTGTGCTCAGCTTTCTTTATAGTCCAACTGTCACATCCATACATGACTAATGGAAAAACCATAGCTTTGACTAGATGGTGACCTTTGTGGGTAAAGTAATGTCTCTGCTTTTAAATATACTGTCTAGGTTGGTCATAGCTTTTCTTCTAGGGAGCAACCATCTTTTAATTTTATGGCTGCAGTCACCATCTGCAGTGATTTTGGAGCCCCACCCCCCCAAGTAAAGTCTGTCACTGTTTCCATTCTTTCCCCATCTATTTCCATGAAGTGATGGGACCAGATGCCATGATCTTAGTTTTCTGAATGTTGAGTTTTAAGCCAACTTTTTCACTCTTCCTTCCACTTTTATCAAGAGGTTCTTTAGTTCTTTCTTTTCTGCTAGAAGGGTGGTGTCATCTGCTAATCAATGAATTTGCTTAACTGGTGTTTCAGGATGCAAATTAACACACAGAAGTCTGTTGCATTTCTACACACTAACAAAGATCAGAAAGAGAAAGCAAGGAAACCATCCAGTCGCTACAATAAATAAATATAATATCTTGGTATAAACCTATCTAGGAAGGCAAAATACTTTTACTCTGAAAACTACAAGAGACTATAAGAAAAATATAAGAAAGAAAGAATGAAAGGAGAAAAGAAAGAAATGATTACACAAATGGATGGAGTAAAAATATATCATGTTCTTGGATTGGAATAATCAATATTGTCAAAATGACTATAGTACCCATGGGAATCTACAGATTCAATGGTAATCCAATGCCATTTTTCACAGAACTAGAATTTTTTAAAATCTTAAAATTTCTGTGGAGACGCAGAAGACTTCAAATAGTTAAATAAATATTCAAACAAAAATGGAGCTGGAGAAATCAGGCTGCCAAACTTCAGACTATACTACAAAGCTACAGTCATCAAAAGAGTGTAATACTGGCACAAAAACAGAAATAAAGATCAATAGATCAGGGTGGAAAGCCCAGAAATAAACACACATCTGTGTTCAATTAATCTATGAAAAAGGAGGCAAGAATATATAATGAAGAAAAGACAGTCTCTTGAATAAGTGGTGCTGAGAAAACTGAACAGCTACATACAACAGAAGGAAATTAGAACATTTTTTAATGCCATAAACTCAAAATTGATCAAAGATCTAAATGTAAGGCCTGATATTATAAAATTATTAGAGGAAAATATATGTAGAATGCTATTTGACATAATACATAACAATGTACTTTTCCCTCTGTCTCTTAGAGTAAGGGACACAAAAAATGAAAATAAACAAATGGGATCTAATCAAAATCAAAATCTTTTGCACAGAAAAAGAAACCTAAGCAAAGGAAAAGACAACCCACAAAATGGGTGAAAGTATTTGCAAATTATGTGACCAGCAAGGGATTAATCTCCAAAATTTACAAACAGGTCACACAGCTCAATATAATAAAAGTAGCAATTCAAAATGGGCAGACGAGGCTCTTAAACAGATTTTTCTCTGAGGAAAAAAACAGATGGCCAATAGGTGAGTGAAAAGGTGTTCAACATCATAATGATTCAGTTCAGTTCAGTTCAGTCACTCAGTCGTGTCCGACTCTTTGCAACCCCATGAATCGCAGCACGCCAGGCCTCCCTGTCCATCACCAAATCCTGAAGTTCACTCAAACTCATGTCCATCGAGTTGGTAATGCCATCGGGCCATCTCATCGTCTGTTGTCCCCTTCTCCTCCTGCCCTGAATTCCTCCCAACATCAGACTCTTTTCCAATGAGTCAACTCTTCACATGAGGTGGCCAAAGTACTGGAGTTTCAGCTTTAGCATCATTCCTTCCAAGGAAATCCCAGGGCTGATCTCCTTCAGAATGGACTGGTTGGATCTCCTTGCAGTCCAAGGGACTCTCAAGAGTCTTCTCCAACACCACAGTTCAAAAGCATCAATTCTTCGGCGCTCAGCCTTCTTCACAGTCCAAATCGCACATCCATACATGACTACTGGAAAAACCATAGCCTTGACTAGACGGACGTTAGTCAGCAAAGTAATGTCTCTGCTTTTGGATATGCTATCTAGATTGGTCATAACTTTTCTTGCAAGGAGTAAGCGTCTTTTAATTTCATGGCTGCAGTCACCATGTGCAGTGATTTTGGAGCCCAAAAAAATAAAGTCTGACACTGTTTCCACTGTTTCCCCATCTATTTCTCAGGAAGTGATGGGACCAGATGCCATGATCCTCGTTTTCTGAATGTTGACTTTTAAGCCAACATTTTCACTCTCCTCTTTCACTTACATCAAGAGGCTTTTTAGTTCCTCTTCACTTTCTGCCATAAGGGTGGTGTCATATGCATATCTGAGGTTATTGATATTTCTCCAGGCAATCTTGATTCCAGCTTGTGTTTCTTCCAGTCCAGCGTTTCTCATGATGTACTCTGCATATAAGTTAAATAAGCAGGGTGACAATATACAGCCTTGATGTACTCCTTTTCCTATTTGGAATTAGTCTGTTGTTCCATGTCAAGTTCTAACTGCTGCTTCCTGACCTGCATACAGATTTCTCAAGAGGCAGGTCAAGTGGTCTGGTATTCATATCTCTCTCAGAATCTTCCACAGTTTATTGTGATCCACACAGTCAAAGGTTTTGGCATAGTCAATAAAGCGTAAATAGATGTTTTTCTGGAACTCTCTTGCTTTTTCCATGATCCAGCGGATGTTGGCAATTTGCTCTCTGGTTCCTCTGCCTTTTTGAAATCCAGGTTGAACATCAGGAAATTCACGGTTCACATATTGCTGAAGTGTGGCTTGGAAAATTTTGAGCATTACTTTACTAGCGTGTGAGATGAGTGCAATTGTGCAGAAGTTTGAGCATTCTTTGGCATTGCCTTTCTTTGGGATTGGAATGAAAACTGACCTTTTCCAGTCCTGTGGCCACTGCTGAGTTTTCTAAATTTGGAGGCACACTGAGTGCAGCACTTTCACAGCATCAACTTTCAGGATTTGAAATAGCTCAACTGGGATGCCATCACCTCCACCAGCTTTGCTTGTAGTAATGCTTTCTAAGGCCCACATGACTTCACATTCTAGGATGTCTGGCTCTAGGTGAGTGATCACACCATCGTGATTATCCAGGTCGTGGAGATCTTTTTTGTATTAATGATTTAGTTCAGTTCAGTCACTCAGTCATGTCCGACTCTTTGTGAAACCATGAATCACAGCATGTCAGGCCTCCTTGTCCATCACCAATTCCCGGAGTTCACTCAGATTAATGTCCATCGAGTCAGTGATGCCATCCAGCCATCTCATCCTCAGTCGTCCCCTTCTCCTCCTGCCTGCAATCCTTCCGAGTAGCAGAGTCTTTTCCAATGAGTCAACTCTCCACATGAGGTGGCCAAAGTACTGGAGTTTCAGCTTTAGCATCATTTCTTCCAAAGAAACCCCAGGGCTGATTTCCTTCAGAATGGACTGGTTGGATCTCCTTGCAGTCCAACGGCATCTCAAGAGTCTTCTCCAACACCACAGTTCAAACGCATCAATTCTTCAGTGCTCAGCCTTCTCCATAATCCAACTTTCACATCCATACATGACCACAGGAAAAACCATAGCCTTGACTAGATGGACCTTAGTTAGCAAAGTAATCTCTCTGCTTTTGAATATGCTATCTAGGTTGGTCATAACTTTTCTTCCAAAGAGTAAGTGTCTTTTCATTTCATGGCTGCAATCACCATCTGCAGTGATTTTGGAACCCCAAAAAATAAAGTCTGACACTGTTTCCACTGTTTCCCCATCTATTTCCCATGAAGTGATGGGACTGGATGCTGTGATCTTCATTTTCTGAATTTTGAGCTTTAGGCCAACTTTTTACTCTCCACTTTCACTTTCATCAAGAGGCTTTTTAGTTCCTCTTCACTTTCTGCCATAAGGGTGGTGTCATCTACATATCTGAGGTTATTGATATTTCTCCAGGCAATCTTGATTCCAGCTTGTGTTTCTTCCAGTCCAGCGTTTCTTATGATGTACTCTGCATATAAGTTAAATAAGCAGGGTGACAATATACAGCCTTGACGTACTCCTTTTCCTATTTGGATCCAGTCTATTGTTCCATGTCCAGTTCTAATTGTTGCTTCCTGACCTGCATACAGATTTCTCAAGAGGCAGGTCAGGTGGTCTGGTATTCCCATCTCTTTTAGAATTTTCCAGAGCTTATTGTGATCCACACAGTCAAACGCTTTGGCATAGTCAATAAAGCAGAAATAGATGTTTTTCTGGAACTCTCTTGCTTTTTCCATGATCCAGCGGATGTTGGCAATTTGATCTCTGGTTCCTCTGCCTTTTCTAAAACCCGCTTGAACATCAGGAAGTTCACGGTTCATGTATTGCTGAAGCCTGGCTTGGAGAATTTTGAGCATTACTTTACTAGCATGTGAGACGAGTGCAATTGTGCAGAAGTTTTAGCATTCTTTGGCATTGCCTTTCTTTGGGATTGGAATGAAAACTGACCTTTTCCAGTCCTGTGGCCACTGCTGAGTTTTCCAATTTGCTGGCATTTTGAGTGCAGCACTTGCACGGTATCATCTTTCAGGATTTGATACAGCTCAACTGGAATTTCATCACCTCCACTATTTTTCTTCATAGCAATGCTTTCCAAGGCCCACTTGACTTCACATTCCAGAATGTCTGGCTCTAGATTAGTGATCACACCTCATGATTATCTGGGCTATGAAAATCTGTTTGTACAGTTCTTCTGTGTATTCTTGCCACCTCTTCTTAATATCTTCTGCTTCTGTTAGGACCAGACCATTTTTGTCCTTTTTCGAGCCCATCTTTGCATGAAATTTTCCCCTGGTTTCTCTCATTTTCTTGAAGAGATCCCTAGTCTTTCCCATTCTGTTGTTTTCCTCTATTTCTTTGCATTGATTGCTGAAGAAGGCTTTCTTATATCTTCTTGCTATTCTATGGAACTCTGCATTCAGTGCTTATATCTTTCCTTTTATCTTTTGCTTTTCACGTCTCTTCTTTTCACAGCTATTTGTAAGGCCTCCCCAGACAGCCATTTTGCTTTTTTGCATTTCTTTTCCATGGGATGGTCTTGATGCTTGTCTACTGTACAATGTCATGAACCTCATTCCATAGTTCATCAGGCACTCTATCTATCAGATCTAAGCCCTTAAATCTATTTCTCCCTTCCACTGTATAATCATAAGGGATTTGATTTAGTTCATACCTGAATGGTCTAGCCGTTTTCCCTATTTTCTTCAATTTGATTCTGAATTTGGTAATCAGGAGTTCATGATCTGAGCCACAGTCAGCTCCTGGTCATATTTTTGTTGACTGTATAGAGCTTCTCCATCTTTGGCTGCAAAGAATATAATCAATCTGATTTCAGTGTTGACCATCTGGTGATGTCCATGTGTAGAGTCTTCTCTTGTGTTGTTGGAAGAGGGTGTTTGCTATGACCAGTGCATTTTCTTGGCAAAACTCTATTAGTCTTTGCCCTGCTTCATTCCACATTCCAAGGCCAAATTTGCCTGTTACTCCAGGTGTTTCTTGACTTCCTACTTTTGCATTCCAGTCCCCTATAATGAAAAGGACACCTTTTTTGGGTGTTAGTTCTAAAAGGTCTTGTAGGTCTTCAATGATTAGAGAAATGCTAATCAAAACTACAAGGAGGTACCACCTCACATCAGTCAGAATCGCTATTATCAAAAAAACCTGCCAACAATAAATGCTGGAGAGGGTGTGGAGAAAAGGGAGTCCTCCTACACTATTGGTGGGAATGTAAATTGGTGAAACCACTATTGAGTATAATAAGAAAGTCCCTTAAGAAACTAAAAGAGCTACCATATTATCTAGCAATCCCACTCCCAGGCTTATATACAGAGAAAACCATGATTTGAATGGATGCATGCATTCCAATGCTTATTGAAATAGCCAAGACATGGAAGCAACATGAATGCCTATTGACAGAAAAATAGATAAGTAAATAAAGAAAAATTCGTACATATATACAATAGAATATTACTCAGTTTAAAAAGAACCAAATGATCTAATCTGCATCAATACAAATAGATTGGAGATTATCATACTAAGTGAAGTAAGCCAGACAAAACAAACATCATATGAGACTGATTATACACACAATCTAAAATAAATTATACAAATGAATGTATTTACAAAACAGAAACAGAATCACAGACTTAGAGAATGAATTTATGGTTACCTGGGGTGAAGTGTTAAGGGAGGAAGAATTTGAAAATTTGGGATTGACATGTACACTTTGCTGTATTTAAAATGGATAACCAACATGAAGACTCTTGAGAGTCCCTTGGATTTCAAGATCAAACCAGTCAATCCTAAAGGAAATCAACCCTGAATATTCATTTGAAGGACTGATGTTGAAGCTGAAGCTCCAATAATTTGGCCACCTGATGCTAAGAGCCAACTCATTAGAAATGACCCTGCTCCTGGGAAAGATTGAAGGCAGGAGCAGAAGGGGACAACAGAAGATGAGATGGTTGGATGATGTCATTGACTCAATGGTCATAAGTTTGAGCAAGCTCTGGGAGTTGGTGATGGGCAAGGAAGCCTGGCGTGCTGCAGTTCATGGGATTGCAAAGAGTCGGACATGATGGAATGGCTGAACTGAACTAAATGAACATGAACCTACTGTCTAGCACACGAAACTCTGTTCAATATTATACAATAACCTAAATGGGAAAAGAATTTGAAAAATAATAGATGCATACATATGTATAACTGAATCAGTTCTCTCTACACCTGAAAATAATGCAATGTTGTTAATCAACTCTAATATAATATGCTTTTAAGAAAGTGAATTACAGCCTCAATATATGAGTTTTAGGATGCAAATAGTCTGTAGAAATTGTATTTCTTCAAGCCTTTTCCTTCATTTTTGTGTTCAAATAACCCACAATTCTTACATAGAGAAAACGAATTTTCATAAAAATTTAGTATGAAGGAACTGGAGGGGTCATCAACAATAAAAGGGAATTAGAATTTTAAAAAAGCAAGCAAAGAAAGAATTATTCCCCTTCTTAATGAATATCTTATAAATCTCTCTCTATATACTCACAATCTGTGATAAAATTAATTTCTACTTTTTGAAAGTTGGTCTTATTGAAGTATTATATTTACATATGGTAAAATTTGCCCATCTAGGCTACAGTTGTACAAGTTTGACCAATACAATCCGTTATTATGCCAACATTATGATATAGGGCTTTTTAATCAACCTGAAGTATTTCCATACTGGTCTTTAGGGTCAACATTTTCCACACCCGAGGCCCTGGGAACCATGATTCACTTTGTCACTATAGTTTTCTAGAATGTCGTATAGGAAGAACCAATGAAAAGTATAGAATTCTTAATCTGCCTTCTTATTCACTCCATATCTATTCATGTTGTTGTGTGTATTAGTGTTCTTTTACTTTTTACTATGGTGTGGCATTTCACTGTAAGGATGTTCCAGTGTCCTCATTCACCAGTTTAAGAAAATTTGAGTTATTTCTATATTTCACAATTATGAATAAAGTTGGTATAAAACAAATACATCTTTAGAAAAGTTAATCATGTATTGTTTTTTTTCTGAAAATAAATTACAAATTTCATGGGCAAGTAGGAATCCATGTGATTATTAGCTAAATGTTTCACCCCATATATGATTCACAGAAACACAATAGGACCAATTGTCATGAAATCATGATAACACTGATCATTTACTGATCAGTTTATTGGCACCCAAAAATATTTGAATGCATTAAGTAATATTTGGAGGAGGGAAATGGCAAAGAAAGAAACCACTTTAAGTTCATTAAGTAGTGGAGGACATCTACATAGTGAATGTTTTATGGGCTGAGAGACAGCATATTGAAAGGAATGACAGAGAATTCTATTTAGGGAAACCACTTTAGACAATTAGAAAAAAAAAAGTCATGTGAACATATGCCTGTAAAGCTTAATGTAACTTAAGATATCACTAAGGAAATGACCATTTTCAACTTTGAGTTCTTGATTACTTTGTATCAGGGTAAATAAAAAAGGCATCATGAACTAAGAGCTACTGCTTCAGGTAATAACTTAATTGTTCCAATTACACATTGGAATTCAGCAGTTACTTAGGGTGGGGGAGAACCTTTGCATCACATCACAAACCCTAAATAGACTACTGTATGCAAATTGGCTATTTAAAATACTTGGTAATATTTTCAATCAAATTTATATTTCATCACTGTATATTAGTGCATAAAAACAGTGATAATAAAGCTCTGTACCATGTTTCAGAAACTGTTGGCAGAAAACATAATTACCACATATGAACACTGCTAAAATAGAGCAAAATGATTTCTTTATGTAGCTCTACAGTTACATTCAACTTGTAGAAATTTTGGAATTACTTTCTGCATCTTTATTCTGATTAGATTTAATTGGATTTGGTTTACTCTAATAAACACAGAAGAAGAAAAATTGGAGATTATAATAACTTATCTTGAAGGTTTGAAAAGTGAATACTAGAATAATTGAATATAATTATGAATAAAATTTGGCTTCCCCACTGTCTCAGCAGGAAAGAAACTGCCTGCAATGCAGAAAATGCATAAGATGTGGGTTCAATCCTTGACTCAGGAAGATGCCCTGGAGGAGGGCAGAGCAACCCACTCCTATATTCTTGTCTGTAGAATCCCTTGGACAGAGGAGTCTGGTGGCCTACAGTCCATAAGATTGCAAAGGGTCTGACTGAAGTAACTGAATACACACACACGTATAAAATTAAATGGCTATATAGAAAAACCTGAAAATCACTTTGTATTTATGAAATATAATTTATATGTAAAATATATTTTCTATGCATTCTACTACCTTTTCTTTTCCATTTCTTATCCATTTAATATTTTATGGATAAATTATTCCCACATTCCTACACCAAGTTCAAAAACCCATACTTCTGAAGTCTTTTGTTAAATCTATATTTGTGAATAATTTGTTTCTATGCTGAATTTCTCAGCATTATATCTTTATTTCTTTACAACATTTCTCTCTCTGCCTTGTGCTGGGATTATTTATGTACCTGTCCCTTTTCACTCTAACTACTTGCCTATAATCCTAGTCTCATACATCCTTTTGTCTTTCACAACATCTATCTTTGAGCATTTCATGATGTGTGTGCTGAACAGATGATCATAGAAAGCATGGATGTGAGACCTGAGAGGTATCTACAAGATCGGGATAAAAAATAAGAGTCTTATCCCTCAAAGAGAATACAATATTTGGAATTACATGTATCATTTTTACCGACAAAATATTTATGTATTTCTGAGATATCTTAGTGCTAAAGCAGAAACAAAAAAGTCATGAAATCAACTACAGTGATATTAGTACTTTGTATGTAATAATAATTAAGCACTTATTAAGTGATTACTTGTGCCAGAGAGTATACTCACCATATAGTGACAATACATATTTTTCAGTTTGTAAATGTATTTTAACATTTTCTCCTAAGAATGTATTGGAGAAGGAGTCATGTGCAAGCTGCATATATACGTAAATTACTATAAGTGAAACAACTATTATAGAGTAAACCAGTATTAAGAATTAGAAATAAAAGTTTACTTTCTACAAAAATCAGTTTGAAATTGTTTCTGTTTTCAGCTGGTGGTTCTTTAATTGGACTTTAAAAATATTGTTAGAATGGCATTGAAACATGTATAATATCATATATGAAATGAGTCGCCAGTCCAGGTTCGATGTATGATACTGGATGATTGGGGCTGGTGCACTGAGACGACCCAGAGGGATGCTATGGGGAGGGAGGATGGAGGGGGTTTCAGGATGGAGAACACGTGTATACCTATGGCGGATTCATGTTGATGTATGGCAAAACGAATACAATATTGTAAAGTAACCTCCAATTAAAATAAATATATTTATAATAAAAAATAAAGGATTGTTTAGATTTACGAGACAAATGGAGAAAGCTTTTAGAGAAATATGTGATCATAAAGCATCTCCATTATTTACGAATAATATGAATATTATTTTGACACTGTAGTGGTAAAATCAGAAGAAACACTGATTTAGAACTTTGAAGGTAAAACTATAGGTTTTGTGTGACTTAGCAAAACTGAGATAAAAGGAAAAAAATATTTAGATAAAATGGGTTTTAATTGACTAGTTACTCAGCACAAGTGAATACAGAATTTGTGGAGATTATAAAATCAGATCTGGCAGTTGCCTCAATGGAATAATTATTTCATTTTTAGTAGAGAATCCAAAGGAAGTTCACAAAGTAACAGCCCTACAAATGTTCACCTGGAGTTCAGAAACTATAAAACATCAATTAGCCCCCAACTGTCTTGTAAGATGTTAATTAGTTGTGAAAAATTTCAAAAGGATCATAAAAGGGGCTTTACTAAAAATTCCTTAGGAGGCAGCTCAACTAAATAACATGTTAAGGTCTGATAAAGATGAAAGTGATATGGAGAGTTTCCAATCATCTTTTTCTCTTTTCCTGCATCTATGAGAAGGAAAAGTAAAGAAATAGATTAATAAGATTACTATACAAGTTTCAAATTGCAGGGCTAGTGTTGCAGTTTCCAGGGAAGCTCAATTGCTTGAATTCTATGGCTTGAGACAAGCTACCTCCTGTGATCAACACCTTTAATAAGATCAAATATTAAATTCTGTTTATGTTCTGATATTTTATTTTTTGTTACTCCTCAAAGTCATTAACATTTTCAGAAATCAGTCCTCCATAATTATGTAAATTCACAAGTCTTTACCAACAATTTCTTTTTTTTTTTCCCCCAACACAAAACTCTACGCCAAATCAAATAGATGGAGAAAAAAAGTAACTTTCATGTACTTAAAGACAAATAGTAATTTTGCAAATGAAAGTCAAAAGACAAATTCTGATCTTTAATTCTTATAAGATTTTAACTTGAATGTGAAATGTTAAGATTTTGTAATTTTTCAATATAAATTCCTAAGTGCAGAATTATAATAGGCAAATATAAAAATGAAAGACTTAGCTTTCCTTGAAGTATGATCAGGTGTTTAATTCACACAAACTAAGAAAATAACCCTCTTTAGATTAATGGAGGAATGTGTTAGGGGAGGAAAGATAAAGGTCCATCTCACATATATTAGATAATAGTTTCCAATGTTTTCTAGAATGGAGACCCTCTTGGAATATTTACAACTGTCAGGTGAAAAATGAGACAAATTATGAAAGTTTAAAGAGAGCTTAATGAGCAAATCCCTTTTAGAGTATATCCCGGGGCAAGGTGTTTACCACCAATATCCAGGAATGGAAGGAAGATGGAAAACTGTCAGAGAGCTGTCTTAACAGAAAAGGCTCCTCTCCTTTGAATCAGAGTGGCAGCCATGGCCAACCAACATAGAAGAAGCTCAGGCGTTCATATCCTGACCTCACTTTGCTCCCATTGGCTGAACCCATTAGGAGGCAAAGGACAAGAAACTGAGTAGATGAAGTTGCCAGCAGTCATCTTGGGTATAGAGCAGGGTGGAGAGAAGGGTTGAGGAGGGGGTGAAAATGGAAGGGACCCTACACAACATCCACAATGATTATCAAACTTTGATGACAGTTCATTGTATATATTAGTGTCAGTTGTTTGATGATATAATGACATGCACTTGCCATGGAAACAGCAGTGCTTTTAAATTTGTATTTTATTAATGATAAAGAATTTATACTAAAAAAGTCACAATATACATGAACATAAATCTATACATTCGTGAGCTAATATCTTCTTGAATCCCCTGGCACAGGTTAGCTCCTTGAGGGTCAGGGCATCCATGGTGGAGACCACTGTTCTGTTGTTCAGAGGCTGCTTGGAACTCATGATAACTAGCATTAGTTTTGTGCTAGTTTCTGTGCTAATTGTTTAGGATCTTTATCTCATTTAATCCTTGCAATACCATGAGGCAGAAAAAAAATGAAGCTTAAAAATGTTAAATGACTTTCCCTTGTTCATAAAGTAGTGAATGTTGGCTTCAGAATCATATCTGCTAACTCCAGATGCTTGAGACATAAAGACTAATAAATACTGTCTGAAAAATCTAAATTGATTTATTGATTCAGCAGATGTGTTATATACCCAAATAATCCAGAGATAATTATTATATTATGCTTTAATATAATAACAATATAGTGAGCTATTTGCATGGTTTTCAAAGGGCTCTGACCAAAGGATACTAATAAGCAGGAAAAAATAAAATTGCTTAGCTATTGTTTTTAGGCTATAAGTTTAATGTCAGCCATGGTATTTGATATTTCACAGGAATCTTCAGTGTTAGTTGTATGAATTGGACGTGGTCATGTAGGAGATGGCAAGATTGAACATTGACATCTTAGGAATCACTGAACTAAAATGGACCATAATAAATGAATTTAATTCAGATTTACATTATATTTAATATTATGGGCAAGAATCCCTTAAAAGAAATATTAGCCCTTAGAGTAGCCTTATAGTCAACAAGAGTCCAAAATGCAGTACTTGAGTGCAACTTCAAAAACAGCAGAATGACCTTGGTTCATTTCCAAGGCAAAGCCTTCAGCATCACAGTAATCCAAGTCTATGCCCCTACCACTGATGCTGAAGAAGCAGAAGCTGACCAGTGCTGTGAAGATCTGCAACATCTTCTAGAATTAACACACACACACACACACACACACACACACACACAAGTCTTTTGCATCATAGGGGATTGAGATGTACAAGTAGGAAATCAAAATATACCCAGAATAACAGGCAAGTTTGGCCTTGCAGTACAAAATAAAGCAGGGAAAAGGCTGACGGTTTTGTCAAGAGAACACACTGGTCATGGCAAACACTCTTTCATTAACACAAAAGATGACTCTACACATGGACTTCATCAGATGTTCAATACTGAAATCAAATTGATTACATGTTTTGCTGTTGAAGATGGAAAAGCTTTATATAGTCAGCAAAAACAAGACTTGGAGCTGACTGTAGCTCAGATCATGTGCTCCTCATTGCTACTTTAGGCATAACTCAAAGAAAGTAGGGAAGATCAATGGACCATTCAGGTATGGCATAAATCAAATTACTATGATTATACAGTGGAGATAATGAAGAGATTCAAGGGATTAGACTGGTAGACAGAGAGCCTGAAGACCTATGCATGAAACTTAGTAACATTGTACAGGAGGATGTGACCAAAACTACATCAAACAAAAAGAAATGCATGAGGCAAAGTAGTTGTCTGAGGAAGCTTTACAAATAGCTGAGGGAAGTAGAAAGTGAAAGGAAAGGGAGAATGGGAAAGGTATACCCAACTGAATGCAGAGTTCCAAAGAACCTCAAGGAGAAATAAGAAGGCCTTTTAAAGTTAATGATGCAAAAAATAGAGGAAAATAATAGAATGGGAAAGACTAGAGATCTCTTCAAGAAAATTGGAGATATCAAGGGAATATTTCATGTAAGGATAGAAATGATAAGGACTTAATAGAAACAGAAGACATTAAGAACAGGTGACACGAATACACAGAAGAACTGCAAAATAATAATAATAATAATAATAATAATAATAATAATAATAATAATGTCCCCTATTACCACAATAGTATGTTATTCCACCTAGAAGCCAGGAGTGTGAAGTCAAGTGGGCCTTGGGCAGAACTACTGGTAACAAAGCTAGTGGGGGTAGTGGAATTCCATCTGAGCTATTTAAAATCCTAAAAGTGAGGCTGTTAAAGTGCTGCACTCAGGACTAAGAAAGGTCAGTTTTAATTCCAAATCCAAGGAAGGGTAATGCCAAAGAATGTTGAAACTACAATTTCATTCATTTTACATGCTAGAAAAGTCATGCTCAAAATTTTTCAATCTGGACTTCAGCAGTCCGTGAACCAAAAACTGCCAGATATACAAGCTGGGCTTAGAGAAGGCAGAGGAACCAGAGATCAAATTGCCAACATTCACTGGATCATGGGAAAAAAAAAAAAAAAAGAATTCCAAAAAAAACATCTACTTCTGCTTCATTGACTACTCTAAAGCCTTAGACTGTGTAGATCACAAAAACCTGTGGAAAATTCTTAAAGAGATGGGAATACCAGACCACCTTACTTGTCTCCTGAGAAACCTGAATGCAGGTCAGGAAGCAACAAAACCAAACGTGGAACAACAGACTGGTTCAAAATTGGGAAAGTAGTGTGATAAGGCTGTATATTGTAACCTTGTTTATTTAGCTCACATGCAGAGTACATCATGTAAAATACTGGGCTGGGTGAATCACAAGCTGGAATCAAGATTGCTGGAAGAAATATCAACAACCTCAGTTATGCAGATGATACAACTCTAATAGCAGAAAGTGAAGAGGAACTAAAGAGTCTCCTGATGAGAATGAAAGACACATCCTTATTTTGTAATTCAGTTCTCTTATGTCTTAAACTACAGTCAGCAATGAGTTTGAACTTAGAGATGTTTTTTTGATTTTAGATATTTCCCATTTATGGCTTTCTTACACATCTACAGACATCTACACAGACAGTGGGTCTGGTGCTGTTTGAAAATATCTCACCAGAGGGGGAACCCAGATTTTGATACAGACTACTCTTCTGTTATTATCATCTGACATATTTATTTTAAGTATTTAAGATAACTGATAGTTTTAAGAAAGAAGCAATGAGTTTCTTAAAATTATTATGTATTTATTGTATTTTTGTTAATTTAATGTTAATTATATTGTAACTATTTGTCTAAATAGTCAGTTTGTATATAAAATATACATTAAGGTGCATTTCATAAGACACTAATAAGAGTAAGAAAAATAATTTTCCCTGGTTATTTGAATAACAAGTTTCCCAAGAGGACTTAAGGAAGCATCCAGTTAATACCTGAAACCTGCTCAATCAGTTGCTGAAATCAGCACATGTCAGCAAATTCATTTAGATTTATAGACATCCCTCAACATGAATCCGGAGGATGCAATGGCAACCCACTCCAGTACTCTTGCCTGGAAAATCCCATGGGCAGAGGAGCCTGGTAGGCTGCTGTCTATGGGGTCGCTAAGAGTCGGACACGACTGAGAGGCTTCACTTTCACTTTCATGCATTGGAGAAGGAAATGGCAACGCACTCCAGTGTTCTTGCCTGGAGAACCCCAGGGATAGGGGAGCCTGGTGGGCTGCCATCTATGGGGTCGCACAGAGTCAGACACAACTGAAGCGACTTAGCAGCAGCAGCAGTTTGAATCAGGAATGTATTAAGCAAACCATGTGCAATCAGAGCTTCAGAAATGTGTAATATGAGATCAGCTTAGGCTCTTGAAGAACGTTTCAAAAGGCAAGTTAAAGAATCCAAGGTGAAATTCTGGCTTACATGGTAGATAAAGAAGTTTAATTTCACACACACACACACACACACACACATATATATATATATATATTCAACAAATAGTTAATCAACATACTTAAGGGGTCATGGATGTTCATGAATGTGTGTAATTGTCAAGGTGTAACAATAAACCTGTTGCAAACTGGAAAGAATGTACTCTGTCTAAAGCAACCCTCTCCTGTTCAACTTTAGGATATTGTGGCCACATGGTCCATGTATGGTAAAGGACTCAGTAGTGTTCTTTATTTTCTCCAAAGAAAATCTGGAAGTCTAGCTTTTCTGGTTATTATTCCTACATAACAGACCTCTTCAAAACCAAGTGGTACAAGTTTACCATCTTTATTATCTTCAGGGTTTTTCACATCAGGAATATTAACAAAGCACAGGAGGTGTGAGTTGCTTCTACTTTCCAGTGTCTGGGACCTTATCTGGGAAGTCTAATAAGGTAAGGCTGGGAGCTAGAATCATCTGGAGGTTCCTTTAGCAGTTGATGCTATATGTCTGTTGGTATCTTAATTGTGGCTGCTGTTTGAAATACTCACGTTTAGTGCTCTCCATGTTACTTAGGCTTCCTCACCAGCTCAGAGCTGCCAGATATGAATACCCCAGGAACAAAATAAAAGTTATATCATCTTTTGTGACATAGCCTCATTCTGTTAGTTACAACAAGCCACAAGTCCAGCCAGATTCAAGAGGTTTATTAGACATCACCATACAATGGGGACTGGCATGTTTCAAGGATGAAAAATATCATGGGCCTTTTTGGAAAATATAACTTGACACATCAGTTTTTCAGTGCAATATTCTGAATTTTATATGATGAAAATTCTTTTTTAAATTAAATACTTTAGAGGTTAGTGTTAGGTAGCCATACCCATCACCGTGTTTCCCAAATTCCGCCCTACACAAACAAACAAAAAAACAAAAAAACAATCAAAATAGAGAAGAAGACATATACAGAAAATGCTTCCAATGGCATCATAAGAAAAGGAGTCCTTCAGAACAGCTCTCAGAGGGCACTATATGGTCTGTTGAAGAATATTATGAAATCCAAGGGTGGTTTATTTGCAGACAATTGAGGAAGGCAGATGGGAAATACCAGACCACCTAACCTGCCTCTTGAGAAATCTATATGCAGGTCAGGAAGCAGCTGTTAGAACTGGACATGGAACAACAGACTGGTTCCAAATAGGAAATGGACTACGTCAAGGCTGTATATTGTCACCCTGCTTATTTAACTTATATGCAGAGTACATCATAAGAAACGCTGGACTGGAAGAAACACAAGCTGGAATCAAGATTGCCGGGAGAAATACCAATAACCTCAGATATGCAGATGACACCACCCTTATGGCAGAAAGTGAAGAGGAACTCAAAAGCCTCTTGATGAAAGTGAAAGTGGAGAGTGAAAAAGTGGCTTAAAGCTCAACATTCAGAAAACGAAGATCATGGCATCCGGTCCCATCTCTTCATGGGAAATAGATGGGGAAACAGTGGAAATAGTGCCAGACGTTATTTTTTTGGTCTCCAAAATCACTGCAGATGGTGATTGCAGCCATGAAATGAAAAGATGCTTACTCCTTGGAAGAAAAGTTATGACCAAGCTAGATAGTATATTCAAAAGCAGAGACATTACTTTGTTGGCTAAGGTCCATCTAGTCAAGGCTATGGTTTTTCCTGTGGTCATGTATGGATGTGAGAGTTGGACTGTGAAGAAGGCTGAGTGCCGAAGAATTGATGCTTTTGAACTGTGGTTTTGGAGAAGACTCTTGAGAGTCCCTTGGACTGCAAGGAGATCCAACCAGTCCATTCTGAAGGAGATCAACCCTGGGATTTCTTTGGAAGAAATGATGCTAAAGCTGAAACTCCAGTACTTTGGCCACATCATGAGAAGAGTTGACTCATTGGAAAAGACTCTGATGCTGGGAGGGATTGGGGGCAGGAGGAGAAGGGGATGACTGAGGATGAGATGGCTGGATGGCATCACGGACTCGATGGACATGGGTCTGAGTGAACTCTGGGAGATGGTGATGAACAGGGAGGCCTGGCGTGCTGCGATTCATGGGGTCGCAAAGGGTTGGACACAACTGAGAGACTGAACTGAACTGAACTGAAGGAAGGCAGATAGGCAAATAAGTGCATAAGCATGTGATGAGTACTATCCTAGGGTGGGCCAGAGGGTTTGAGGGTACATAGGAGGCCATCTAAGTAAGGTTAAGAGAAAGTACCAAAAATCTCCTCAGAAGAACTGATGCCAATCTACCATTTAACCAGGGAAATAAAATTTAGGCAGGCAAGTGTATTCTCATGTGCAAAGAGAAAGAAATGAAAATATATTAGTAAAGATTCACATGTCCTTCAGCTGAATCAGATTATAACAGTGGCAGGGCATTTAGCTATGTAATAGAAAGAGGGCAGGAAAGCTTGTATACAGCACATAGAGGTAAGAAAAGAATGCTATTTGGATACAATCTGAGGTTGTTTTCAAGTGCAGAAGTTAGTCATCAACTGGGAAAACTATGGTTATCTTTTTCCATATCAGGCAGATTTGGTCATTTGCACTAAGTTCTTAGTTGCTATTTGACCCTTTCCTGAAAAAAAAAAAAAAAACTTTTATTTCCTTTCTTTGCTTTCTTTCATTTCTTAGTCAATTTACACTGAAAAAAAAAAAAAAAAAAAAAAAAACCTCCAGGTATTGTTTTTTTTGCACTTGCATACTGATAATGAAAGAGGGGTGATATTTTTCTCGTAACACCATGATCAAGATGGAAAATGTAATCTGTCATCATTTAAGTTTCAAGGTCAGAATACCGAAAAAAAGACACTTTCGATGACTTCAGAAAAGGAAATAGAATTTCTCTTGGATGCATGTGAAATACAGTTATAAGAAGATACAGATATTATTTGTTTTCTATGATTACTATTGTATTTGCAATATCTTATTTACAGTTTCAGTACATTAGTATTTATTAAGGGTGCACTGTTTTCTACGTGATGGAAGTAGAAAACTAAATAATTTGGTGCACTTAAGTACAGGTTCACAATCGTATAATTGCAATAATGTGGACCAGATGTTTCATATTCAGATATGTGTGTATTTTAGAACAGCAATGCAACACAGGTACTGCATATCACTCCCAGTGGCATCTAAGCCAAAACTTGTCAATACTATTGCATTGAAATATGAATAAATAAATTAAGCAGATTATAAATGTCTATAATAGCTTCTTATTTTAGATCAGAATTTAGGTTACATAATGAGAAATGCTGGGCTGGAAGAAGCACAAGCTGGAATCAAGATTGCTGGGAGAAATAGCAATTACCTCAGATATGCAAATGACACCACCTTTATGGCAGAAAGTGAAGAGGAACAAAAAAGCCTCTTGATGAAAGTGAAAATGGAGAGTGAAAAAGTTGGCTTAAAGCTCATCATTCAGAAAACAAGATCATGGCATCTGGTCCCATCATTTCCTGGCAAATAGATGGGGAAAGAGTGGGCTCCAAAATCACTGCAGATAGTGACCGCAGCCATGAAATTAAAAGACGCTTACTCCGTGGGGAAAAGTTATTACCAACCTAGATAGCATATTTAAAAGCAGAGACATTTCTTTGCCCACAAAGGTCTGCCTAGTCAAGGCTATGGTTTTTCCAGTGGTCACGTATGGATGTGAGTTGGACTGTGAAGAAAGCTGAGCGCTGAAGAATTGATGCTTTTGAACTGTGGAGTTGGAGAAGACTCTTGAGAGTCCCTTGGACTTCAAGGAGATCCAACCAGTCCGTTCTGAAGGAGGTCAGCCCTGGGATTTATTTGGAGTGTATGATGCTAAACCAGTACTTTGGCCACCTGATGCGAAGAGTTGACTCATTGAAAAAGACTTTGATGCTGGGAGGGTTTGGGGGCAGGAGGAGAAGGGGACGACCCAGGATGAGATGGCTGGATGGCATCACTGACTGAATGGACGTGAGTCTGAGTGAACTCCGGGAGTTGGTGATGGTCAGAGAGGCCTGGCATGCTGCAATTCATAGGGTCGCAAAGAGTGGCACACGACTAAGTGACTGAACTGAACTGAACTGAACTGAATGATTTTATGCACTCAATTAAAGAAAAAAATTTTATGTCCAAGTTCTTGGATTTAGAATTCAAGTGTGATTCTGAACTTTTATTCTTATATTGATAATATTTAGCATATGTGTGTGTGTAAGTTGCTCAGTCATGTCCAACTTTTTGCAACTCCATGAATTGAAATCTCCAGGCAAGAATACCAGAGTGGGTAGCCATTCATTTCTAAATTATAGGTGAGAGGCAAGAGAGGAATTCAAACAGAAAGTCAAAGGCTTCCCTGTGGCTCAGATGATAAAGAATCCACCCACATTGTGGGAGAGCTGGGTTCAATCCTTGTGTTGGGAAGATCCCCTGGAGAAGGGCATAGCAACCCACTCCAGTATTCTTGCCTGGAGAATCCCAATGGACAGAGAAGCCTGGCAAGTGCTAGTCCATATGGTCACACAGAGTCAGACACAACTGAGATACTAAGCACACACATTTAAGGAACACTCAACCATTCTTAAAGACTGTTAGACTCTAATAATAATAATGATAATGGCAGAGCAGTTGTTATGTGCAAATACCTATATTAGGCAGTTATTGAATGAGGGAGATACTTTTATTTTCATATGATAAATAAAGAATCTCCAAGCCAAGCTTCAGCAGTACATGAACCACGAACTTAGAGAAGGCAGAGGAACCAGAGATCAAATCGCCAACATCAGCTGCATCATGAAAAAAGCAAGAGAGTTCAAGAAAAACATTGATTTCTGCATTATTGACTATGCCAAAACCTTTGACTATGTGGATCACAATAAACTGTGGAAAATTCTGAAAGAGATGGGAACACCAGACCACCTGACTTGCCTCTTGAGAAACCGGTATGCAGGTCAGGAAGCAACAGTTAGAACTGGACATGGAACAACAGACTGGTTCCAAATAGGAAATGGAGTATGTCAAGGCTGTATATTGTCACCTGGCTTATTTAACTTCTATGCAGAGTACATCATGAGAAACGCTGGTCTGGAAGAAGCACAAGCTGGAATCAAAATTGCTGAGAGAAATATCAATAACTTCAGATATGGAGATGACACCACCCTTATTGCAGAAAGTGAAGAGGAAATAAAGAGCCTCTTGATGAAAGTGAAAGAGGAGAGTGAAAATGTTGGCCTAAAGCTCAACATTCAGAAAACGAAGATCATGGCATCTGGTCCCATCACTTCTTGGGAAATAGATGGGGAAACAGTGGAAACAGTGTCAGACTTTATTTCTTTGGGGTCCAAAATCACTGCAGATAGTGATTGCAGCCATGAAATTAAAGGGCGCTTACTCCTTGGAAGGAAAGTCATGACCAACCTAAATAGTATATTGATAAGCAGAGACATTACTTTGTCAACAAAGGTCTGTCTAGTCAAGGCTATGGTTTTTCCAGTGGTCATGTACAGATGTGAGAGTTGGACTGTGAAGAGAGCTGAGAGCTGAAAAGTTGATGCTTTTTAAGACTCTGATGCTGGGAGAGACTGGGGGCAGGAGGAGAAGGGGACGACAGAGGATGATATGGCTGAATGACATCACGGACTCGATGGATGTGATTCTGAGTGAACTTTGGGAGTTGGTGATGGACAGGGAGGCCTGGCGTGCTGCGATTCATGGGGTCGCAAAGAGTCAGACACGACTGAGCGGCTGAAATGAACTGAACTGAACTAAACTGAACTGTGGTATTGGAGAAGACTCTTGAGAGTCCCTTGGACTCCAAGGAGATCCAACCAGTCCATCCTAAAGGAGATCAGTTCTAGGTGTTCATTGGAAGGACTGATGCTGAAGCTGAAACTCTAGTACTTTGGCCACCTCATGTGAAGAGTTGACTCATTGTAAAAGACCCTGATGCTGGGAGGGATTGGGGGCACAAGGAGTAGGGGACGACAGAGGATGAGATGGCTGGATGGCCTCACCGACTCGATGGACATGAGTTTGACTGGACTCTGGCAGTTGGTGATGGACAGGGAGGCCTGGTTTGCTGTGATTCATGGGGTCACAAAGAGTCGGACACAACTGAGGGACTGAACTGAACTGAAGACCTTGAATGTTACCTTTCCCAGGACTTTATAGCTTTATAGGCAAAAAAGCAAAGCTATGAACTATTCCTATCCAATTTCAAAGACTGGGCCCGTGTACTATTACCATATTATTTCCTGTTAACTTTAACCATGCTTTTAAAAGTTTCAGCTTATTAGGAAACTTAAACAGAAATAACATTTCCTATTCTGTAATTTCTATTTATATACATTGATCAATAATTGTCTTTTTGAAGCTACACAAAACAAACTTTTCTTCCACTTTCACCCTTTCTTTATGAAGATAATGTTCCTCTAATGATATCCAATCCAGAGTGTAGTACAGTACAGTCTAGACTACAATTCTTAATCCCTTCTGTGTTCACACCCTTTGCTGTGTGATTTTTTTCAGTCCTTTTCAAAACAAAATTGCAAGAGTATGTTTTCCTGATTTCTCACCATTGTGTGCCTTGCTTTGACTAATAGAATAATAACTTTTCTAAGCCTATATTTTTCGTTAAGAGGACTGTGTTTTCCACTTGCTCTTTTGTCATTGTCATGGAAGAGCTTCTCCAGGTAATTGTTGTGCCCTTAGTCAGAGGTCCAGAGTGAATACAGTGAACAGATTGAACAAAGCTCAAACTTGAGCAAGGCCAAGCACAGCCCCACATACAGCCTGGGACAGAGCCCCTAGCAAGCCCAGCCTCTGTCAGCAAACTCCCAGCCAAGCCAAAATACATGAGCTAAATAATTGTTTATTTTTGTGTGAAGCTAATATTTTGTGATTGTTCATTGAGCAACATTATTGTACCCATAGCAAAACAGTATCCAGAGTGAATGCCCACCAGACAGGCATTATTTCCTCAGTTGTTCTTTGTGTATCATGATTCTTATTTCACCAAATACCATAGTTGTTCTCTTCTAAAAGCTTTCCTGTTGTTCAAGTGCTCATCTCAAAATATAGCAGTGATCTTGAGGTACATTTTATTAGATGAGAGTGGACTGGCACAAAGAAAAGACATTACATCATCTGCTTCTTGCCTTAAAGCCCCTCAACATCATCTGACCATGCAGTTTTCCTTAATGACTATGTCACAATACTGGATTTTATTGAATTTCTTTTAAACTGAAAATCTTGGTTCTTTCTATATGAACTGCTGTTGAACCAGTTCTAACACCATCCACTGTCTTTAGAATTTTTTTTTTTTAATAAACACATAAGTGTATATTGATCACTGTGAAGATTCACCTTGCTTTTAGCCTTCTTTGGTTGATTTTGAGCTATCTTTTTGGATATTCTTTTTTTTTTTTCAGGATACTTTTTATTTTTTGTTTTTCTGTTTTTTTCAACTTTACAATGTTGTGTTAGTTTCTGCTGTATAACACACATTAGACATAATTATACATAAAACCCCTCCCTCTTGAGCTTCCCTCACCTCTATCCCACCCCTGTCATCACAGAGCATGTTTCATCATAGAGCATGAGACTGCACTCCCTGTGTTAAATAGCAACCTCTCACCAGCTATCCATTTTAAACATGATAGTGTACATATGTTGATGTTACTTGCTCCATTAGTCTCACTTTCTACCTCACCTGCTGTGTCCACAAGTCATCTCTAAATCTGAGTCTCCATACCTTCCATGCAAATAGGTTCATCAATACCATTTTTCTAGATTCCAAATATATGTGTTAATATATGATTTTCTTTTTCTTTCTTTCTTTCTTTCTTTTTTTTTTAAGCAGCCAAATGAGTTTATTTTGTAGTAACAAGCACCTGACAGGTCTCACTTGAAGGACCCACTGAAATACAAAGGTATAGGCTGGTTTATTTCTACTGCATCATGTTTACATGACCTCTCAGCAACAGTAGAACAACATCCTACTCTTGCTTTTAACCACATGAATGGTGGAATGTCACCAACTCTTCCTCTTTGTTTCCAGGTTCTTTGTTGTTTTTTTTTTTTAATTTATTTATTTTAATTGGAGGCTAATTATTTTACAATATTGTAGTGGTTTTTGCCATAAACTGACATGAATTAGCCAAGGGTGTGCATGTGTATGTGTTCCCCATCCTGAACCGGCCTCCCACCTCCCTACCCATCCCATCTATCAGGGTCATCCCAGTGCACCAGCCCTGAGCACCTGTCTCATGCATCGAACCTGGACTGGTGATCTGTTTTACATATAGTAATATACATGTTTCAATGCTATTCTCTCAAATCATCCCACCCTCGCCTCCTCCCACAGAGTCCAAAAGACTGTTCTATACATCTGTGTCTCTTGTTGTCTCGCATAGAGGGTCATTGTTACCATCTTTCTAAATTCCATATATATGTGTTAGTATACTGTATTGGTGTTTTTCTTTCTGACTTACTTCATTCAGGATAATAGGCTCCAGTTTCATCCACTTCATTAGAACTGATTCAAATGCATTCTTTCCAATAGCTGAGTAATATTCCATTGTGTATATGTACCACAACTTTTTTATCCATTCATCTGCTGATGGACATCTAGGTTGCTTCCATGTCCTGGCTATTGTAAACAGTGCTAAGGTGAAGACTGGGGGCACACGGGTCTCTTTCAATTCTGGTTTCCTCAGTGTGTATGCCCAGCAGTGAGATTGCTGGGTTGTATGGCAGTTCTATTTCCAGGTTGTAAGGAATCTCCACATTGTTCTCCATAGTGGCTGTGCTAGTTTGCATTCCCATCAGCAGTGTAAGAGGGTTCTTTTTACTCCACACCTTCTCTAGCATTAACTGTTTATAGACTTTTTGACAGCAGCCATTCTGACAAGTGTGACATGGTACCTCATTGTGGTTTTTGACTTGAATTTCTCTGATAATGAGTGATGTTGAGCATCTTTTCATGTGATTGTTGGCCATCTGCATGTCTTCTTGGAGAAATATCTGTTTAGTTCTTTGGCCAATTTTTGATCAGGTCTCTTATTTTTCCAGAATTGAGCTTCATGAGCTGTTTGTATATTTTTTAGATTAATTCTTTGTCAGTTGCTTCATTTGCTATTATTTAATCCCATTTTGAAGACTGTCTTTTCACCTTACTTATAGTTTCCTTCGTTGTGCAAAAGCTTTTAAGTTTAATTAGGTCCCATTTGTTTATTTTTGCTTTTATTTCCATTTCTCTTGGTGGTGGGTCACAGAGGATCCTGCTGTGATTTATGTCAGGGATTGTTTTGCCTGTGTTTTCCTGTAGGAATTTTATAGTTTCTGGTCTTACATTTAGATCTTTAATCCATTTTATTTTTGTGTATGGTGTTAGAAAGTGTTCTATTTTAATTATTTTACAAGTGGTTGACCAGTTTTCCCAGCACCATTTGTTAAAGAGATTTTCTTTTCTCCGTTGTATATTCTTGCCTCCTTTGTCAAAAATAAGGTGTCCATAGGTGTATGGATTTATTTCTGGCTTTGGATTTTGTTCCACTGATCTATGTTTCTGTCTTTGTGCCATTACCATACTGCCTTGATGACTGTAGCTTTGTAGTATAGTCAGAAGTCAGCAAGGTTGATTCCTCCAATTTCATTCTTCTTTCTCAAGATTGCTTTGGATATACAAGGTTTTTTGTATTTCCATACAGATTGTGAAATTATTTGTTCCAGTTCTCTGAGAAATGCCATTGGTAGCTTGATAGGGATTGCACTGAATCTATAGATTGCTTTGGGGGAGTATATTCATTTTCACTATGTTGATTCTTCTGATCCATATACGTGGTATATTGCTCCATCTATTTGTGACACCTTTGATTTATTTCATCAGAATTTTGTAGTTTTCTATGAAATTAAAAGACGCTTACTCCTTGGAAGGAAAGTTATGACCAACCTAGATAGGATATTAAAAAGCAGAGACATTACTTTGCCAACAAAGGTCCATCTAGTCAAGACTATGGTTTTTCCAATGGTCATGTATGGATGTGAGAGTTGGACTGTGAAGGTAGCTGAGTGCTGAAGAACTGATGCTTTTGAACTGTGGTGTTGGAGAAGGCTCTTGACAGTCTCTTGGACTGCAAGGAGATCCGACCAGTCCATCCTAAAGGAGATCAGTCCTGGGAGTTCATTGGAAGGACTGATGCTGAAGCTGTAACTCCAATACTTTGGCCACCTCATGTGAAGAATTGACTCATTGGAAAAGACCCTGATGCTGGGAGGGATAGGGGGCAGGAAGAAAAGGTGACGACAGTTGGCTGGAAGGCATCACCAACTCAATGGATATGAATTTGGGTAAACTCTGGGAGTTGGTGATGGACAGGGAGGCCTGGGGTGCTGCAATTTGTGGGGTCGCAAAGAGTTGAACACGACTGAGGGACTGACTTTGTTTGTTTAGGTAGATTTTTTTTTGATTATTTTATTCTTTTCATTGCAATGGTGAATGGAATTGTTTCCTTAATTTCGTTTTCTGTTTTCTCATTGTTAGTGTATAGGAATGCAAGGGATTCCTGTGTGTTAATTTTATATCCTACAGCTTATTCTTTTCATTGATTAGGTCTAGAAATTTTCTGATGGTGTCTTTAGGGTTAGAGGATCATGTCATCTGCAAACAGTGAGAGTTTTACTTCTTCTTTTCCAATTTCAATTCCTTTTATTTCTTTTTCTTCTCTGATTGCTGTGGTTAAAACTTCCAAAACTATGTTGAATAGTACTGGTGAGAATGGGCACCCTTGTTTTGTTCCTAACTGTAGGGGAAATGCTTTCAGTTATGCACCATTAAGGATAATATTTGCCATGGGTTTATCATATATGGCTTTTATTATGTTCCTTCTGTGCCTGCTTTCTGGAGGTTTTTTTTTTTTTTTAAATCACAAATGGATGTTGAATTTTGTCAAAGGCTTTCTCTGCATCTATTGAGATAATCATATAGTTTTATCTTTCAATTTGTTAAAGTGGTGTATCACATTGACTTATTTGTGACTTTGAAGAATGCTTGCATTCCTGAGATAAAGCCCACTTGGTCATGATGTATGATCCTTTTAATATGTTGTTGGATTTTGTTTGCTAGAATTTTGTTGAGGACTTTTGCATCTATGTTCATCAGTGATATTGGCCTGTAATTTTCTTTTTCAGTTATATATTTGTTTCTTTTTTTTTTTTTGTATTGGGGTGATGGTGGGCTTGTAGAGTTTGGGAGTTTTCCTTCCTCTGCAATTTTCTGGAAAACTTTGAGCAGGATAGGTGCTAGGTCTTCTCTAAATTTTTTGTAGAATTCACCTGTGAAGCCAACTGGTCATGGGCTTTTGTTTGTTGAAAGATGTTTGATTACAGTTTTGATTTACATGCTTCTGATTGGTCTGTTCATGTTTTCCATTTCTTCCTGGTTCAAACATAAAAGTTTATACTTTTATATGAATTTGTCCATTTTTACAACGTGTCCATTGTATTGGCATATAGTTGCTTGTAGTAGTCTCTTTTGATCCATTATATTTCTGTGTTCTCTGCTTTAAGTTCTTCATTTTCATTTCTAATTTTATTGTTTTGTGTATTTTTCCATTCTTTTTCCTTTATCCTCTCAAAAAAACAGTTTTTAACTGTATTGATCTTTGACTTTTGCTTTTTTCATTACATATTCATTAATTTCTGCTCTGATCTTTATGACTTCTTTTCTTCTACTAACTGATTTTTTCCCTTTCTTTTTTTTTTCCTAGTTGTTTTAGGTGTAAGGTTAGATTTTCTACTTGATTTTTTCTCATTTCTTGAGAAAGGTTCTATTGCTGTAAAGTTTCCTCTCAGAACTGTTTTTGCTTCATCCTATGAGTTTTGGGTAATCATATTTTCACTGTTAAGTAATTCTAGGTTTTTTTTTTTTAATTTCCTCTTTGATTTCTTGGTTATTTAGAATCATATTATTTACCTTCCACTTTTTTTTACAGATTTTTTTCATATAATTGATATTTAATAAGCTAGTGTTGTGTCAGAACAGATGCTTATATGATTCCAGTTTTGTTAAATTTACCAAGGCTTGGCTTGTGACCCAATATGTGATCTATCCTGCAGACTGTTTAATGTGTACTTGAGGGGAAAAAAAAAAGTGTACTCTGCTGCTTTTGTATGAAATATCCTGTAGATATCAATTAGATACATCTGATGTGATGTGATTGTAAGTATTTGTCTTATATGTTGAAGTGTTACCATGTTGGGTGCATAAATATGTATAGTTGTTATTTCTTCTTCTTGGATTCATCCCTTGGTCATTATTTTGTGTCCTTCTTTCTCGTAATTGTTTATTTTAAAGTCTATTTTGTCTGATATGAATATTTCTACTCTAGCTTTCTTTTGATTTCCATTTGCATAGAATATCTTTTGCCATCCCCTCACTTTCAGGCTATATGTGTCCCTAGGTCTGAAATGAGTCTCTTGTAGACAACATATACATGGATCTTGTTTCTGTATTCATTCAAGCAATCTGTGTCTTTTGGTTGGGACATTTTTTTTCCCATTTATCCTTAAGATAATTATTTATATGTGTGTTCCTGTTGCTATTTTCTTAATTGTTTCATGTTTGTTTTCATGGTTCTTTTTCTTGCCTTGTGTTTCCCTTCTAGAAATGCTGCTTTAGCACTTGTCGTACAGCTAGTTTGGTGGTGCTGAATTCTCTTAACTTTTGCTTGTCTGCAAAGCTTTTAATTTCTCTGCTAAATCTACATGAGTTCTTTGCTGGGCAGAGTATTCTTGGTTGTAGGTTTCTTCCCCTTTCATCACTTTAAATATATTCTATTACTCCCTTCTGGCCTGCAGAGTTTCTGCTGAAAAATCAGCTGATAGCCTTATGTGAATTCCTTTGTATGCTGCTTTGTTGTTGTTGTTGTTGTTTTGTTTTGTTTTCCTATCCTCCTGCTGCTTTTAATATTTTTTTCTTTGTATTTAGATTTTGTTAGTTTTACTAGCATGTATTTTGGTGTGTTTCTCCCAGGGTTTATCCTATATGGAACTCTCTGCACTTCCTGAACTTGGGTGGTTATTTCCTTTCCCATCATAGGGGGGTTTTCAACTATAATGTCTTCAAATATTTTCTCAAACACTTTTCTTCTTCTGGGACCCCTATCATTCTATTGTTTGTTTGTTTAATATTGTTCCAGAGGTTTCTGAGACTGTCTTCAATTCTTTTCATTCCTTTTTCTTAATTTTTTTTTTCTTCAGCAGTTATTCTGTCATTCTACCTTTCAGCTCACTTATCTACTCTTCTCAGAAATTTATTGATTCATTCTAGAGCATTTTTAGTTTCAGTAATTGTGCTGTTCATTGCTGTTTGTTTTTCATTTCTTCTGAATTCCTGTAAAATATGTTAAATGTTTCTTCCATTTTCTCCATTCTATTTTCAAAATTTTGGAACTTCTTTACTGCCATTACTCTAAATTCTTTTTCAGTTAAGTTGCCTACTTCCTTTTCATTTATTTGGTCTTATATGTTTTTACCTTGCTCCTTCATCTATAGCATTTTTTTTTGTCATTTTCTTTATTTATTTTTGATGAGTGGGACTGTTCCTAACTTACTAGTTGTTTGGCTTAAGGTTTCCAGCAGTGGAGCTTGCAGGCTGTTGGGTATCGTCAAGTCTTGGTGTTGAGATGTAGAATTCAGGGATACCATACTCTGATTTATGTCCCCTGGGGCCTGATGTTCTCTGTTAGTGCAGCAGATCAGGCTCTCAGCACTCCTGCCACGGGAGCTTAGGCCTGGTCTCTGGCCCATGAACCAGAATCCTATAAGCTGTAGGGCACTGCAAAAAAAGAAAAACAAACAAAAAAAAAAAGCAGAGAAAAAGAATAAAAATATAGTAAATTTAGAATTTGACAGACATGTTAGAGAAAATATGAACCTATAAAACAGGCACTAGAGAGTAAAACTGAACTCCAATAGTAAAGAAAAAATAATAAAAAATAAATAATAAAAAATAACAATATCAAAGAATAAAAATAAAATGAATTTAGAAAACTGACAGATACATTAGAAAATATAAAAGTCTATATGAAACAACCCCTTGAGGATGAAACCAGACTCCAATAGCAAAGATAGGGAAATATATATACATTATAATATATATATATAATAATTATATTAATATTATATATGTTATATATAATAAATAAAGACTAGAGGGAGGAGACTAATAACAAAGATAAAAAAATAAATTTAGAAAACTAACAGAAATAGAAAAAAATAACAATAAATGTGAAACAACCACTGGAAGCTAAAATTGAACTCCACTGGCAAAGAGTTAAAAGAAAAAAAGGAAGGAAGAAAAATCTGTGGTTGTTGGTGGTGGGTCTTAAATAGGAAAGGTCTTAGGCAGTGGTCAGGTTTACGTGGAGGAAGAGTCTAGGCAGGGGTGGGCTCCTGTTCATGACCCACACCTCAGGAAAAGGTCTTATGTGGGCCTGGGGAAGTGGGGGCTAAGCTGAAACCAGCCACGGGGTCCTCCAGAGTGTCAGGCCCAGGGCACCAGGGGGCACCCCAGGGCTGAGTGGTGGGTTGACCCCTAATGGGTTCCTGTTCCTGCACACCTCTTTATCGTCTCCTCTCCCTCTTGCACCTGTCAGACATATATGGGCAGAGGGTACCCTTTGAAGGAATGCTGGACGACAGAAGGGGCCAAAAGGCAGAAGGAGGATGAGTGACAAGAAGTTAGAGGGGGTCCCCAGAGAAAGGAAGGGGCTCAGAGGGCATATGGGTCCCTAAAGGCAGAGGGGGTCCTGGAGGGAAGAGGGCTTTGGCCTGAGGACTCAGTGCTACTCAGGGCCAAGTGGGAGGGGGAACACCAGGTGGCTCCCAACTCCTCAAACCCTGAAGGAGCCTCTCCCAGCAAGCCTGGCTTTTTCTCCTTCCCTCTTCCTCTCACACACACAGGACCTACCCCTGGTAGAGGGTCCCTGAAGAATGGAGGGGTCCCTGGAGGACAGAGGACCAGGGCCAGGGCCTCTGGAGGCTCCTTGGGGTTAAGTGTATGGGGAACTCCAGGCACTTCCTGCAATTGATCCTCCAACCCCTGAGTCTCTCCTCCTTCCTTGTCAGTCTCCTGGAAGCAAGTGTGCCTCTCCTGATACCTGAATTTCTCCCCTCCCTAGTCACCCCTCAGTCACATTGATCCCCTCTGTCTTCAATTTCCCCTCTCCTCCTTGACCCCTCACCCTACATGGTACCTGATTGCCTGGGGGTTTCTTTATATCTGCCTGATTGTTGGAGGTCCCTCACCAAAGTCTGGTGAGTATCCTAGATGTGGGGGTACATGGACTCCATATCTTTCCCCTCTGTTATCTTGGTTCCAGTTCCTGAGTAAAGCTTTTATAAGATGCTGACTGTGGACTTGGATCTTGGGAAGAGGATGAACACCTTCCTATGTGAAGAAGTAGAGGAATTTTCATCTAGATAGAAGGATAACCATGGTCAGGGGCATGCGGCTGTGAAAAGATTTGTAACTTTGGGACACATTCCACCATTTCAGGGTGTAATTAGGGGAGTAATAGGAAAGAGGCTGCATAATTAGAACATAGATAGAAAAGGGACTAGTATGCTGTACTAAGGAAATATCACTCAATCTGAGAATTAGAGAAAAGGAAGACAAGAAAACATATGATTATAATTCAGTTCAAAGCATGATGCTACTCTGGTGGTGCATGGAGATAGCACCTGACTTACATTATATGCTTAGAGTCTCTGAATAAACGTAGCCTTGTTTCCTCACATAAAGATAAGACTTAAAGAAGTAGTATCCCTCTTATCAAATTTTGGGGCTTCCTTGGTAAGTTTAGAAAGTAAAGAATCTACCTGCAACATGGGAGACCTGGGTTTGATCCCTGGGTCAGGAAGATCCTTTGGAGAAGGGCATGGCAAACCGCTTCAGTATTCTTGCATGGAAAACCCATGAACAGAGGAGCCTGGAGGGCTACAGTACATGAGATTCCAAAGAGTCAGACTCAACTGTGTGATTAACACACTAAATAACTTATTTATTTGAAATTTCAAAGTCTAGAGCATGAAAATAAATTTTTCAAAAGTAGCAAGTTGTCTTGGGACATTACACAAAGCAGATGAGGTTTCATTTGTGATTTAAATGGAAAAGAATATAAATCACCATTATTAAATAGACATAGTGCAGCTGGTACCAATGAATTTAGTCTCAAAGGCAACTAAATTAAGTATTAAAATAATTAAAAATTATACTGATATTTACAGCACTGAAATCTTATTGATACTCATGAATTATGACTCAACCAAAGAAATGTGTGTACACAGTCAAAATTATGTCTAGTTCAAGCTAGGATTCAATAGCTTTGAACCCAGGTATTTGTACCAAAAGTAAGCAACAGTGCATTTATTAATGTCCTGTATTCCTGAACTTAATTAATCAGTCAGTTGAAGGTCTTATTTATAGAAAATAATTGCTACTAGGTAATGATTATCCCACACAATGAAACAGAAGATTAATGTTTTATTTAAAAATTGCTCACTCCTCACTTAAGTAATAAAGCATCAAAGTAGGCAAAAAATATAACCTGAATTAGAAAAAATGATTAAAATGTTTATAAAAGATCATTTGTATAAATTATGCACAGTGCTGAATCATGAAAACAAAAGCATATCTAAATGTTTTCCTCTCTCATTTAGGGCATGAAGCTATACTCTCAACAGATCTATTTTCTATAAAGGGATTCACTGCAAAGCTGATCATAATTCTATATGACATGCCTTATATGTATCATTTATATTAATCCTTAGTCTATGAGAATAACAAATATGTCACTTCCCTCATGAATAGTCATCCTATATTTCATCCTCTGAATATCAAATACCATCAGTTGAAACTTAAGAGGGTATTTGTGGTTATTTCACATTTCAGCATATTTCAAGAAAAAAGATGGGAATCTATCAATACTGCAACGTTTATGAATATAGAAAATATGACCTTTATATCTATGGCTTCAATGATGGACAGTTATCCATTATCAGTATTTATTGTCTGCTATATATTAAGCATTTATCATGGGCTGTCACAGATTCTTACTAATACTTGAGAGAAATATAATCATTGCCATAAAGGTGAAAAAATGGAGTTCAAAGAGATTTGTCCAAATAACAGTTCAATAAAAATTAAAGATAACAGCTCTCAAATTGCAGTCCAAATATCATTTTTTTTTGTGTGTGTATTCTGTATCATTTTTTACAAGGCATGCTGATTTTCTTCTGCTTGGATCAGACAAAGGATATCTTGAAATGGTGGACTTTATAATAAGTTACTTTTGAATGGAATACTCATAGCTTTAACTTTGGGAGAATGGCATTGAAACATGTATAATATCGTATATGAAATGAATAGCCAGTCCATGTTCGATGCATGATACTGGATGCTTGGGGCTGGTGCACTGAGATGACCTAGAGGGATGGTACGGGGAGGGAGGAGGGAGGGGGGTTCAGGATGGGGAACACGTGTATACCTGTGGCAGTTTCATGTTGATGTATGGCAAAACCAATACAATATTGTAAAGTAATTAACCTCCAATTAAAATAAAAATAATTTATATTTAAAAAAATTGTCAGAAAAATAACCACCGAGTTTTGTTGTGTTATCTATCTATCTGTATATCTATGTTTAATGTATTTAGTTTACTGATTAATTTCAGAAGACAATATTTATGTTCTATTTCTCCACAAACATGGTTGTTCTATACCACAGTACTTTTTCTGTGATATGAATGGTTGAATGCAATGAATTAAAAAAAAAAGATACAATGTAAATTTCAAAGATACTTTGAAACTATTTATGGGATCTTGATGGATTTTGAAGGAGTATTTTAGAAATATAGAATCTAAATCATTTCTCTTTCCCCATGTTATTCAACCATTAAGTTACCCCACATGAAATCTTGAGTAAAATACTTTTACAGTTACATTCTGGAAAGTAGATTTTTATTTTAACATTAAGACATCACTTAAATAACAGATTCAAATGTCCATTTGATCACCTTGCACATAGGTTTTAAAGTCTGTAAGTAATTTCCCAACAAAGACCAGAATTAGACTGTCAACAAAACAATTAGCTATCTGAATAAAGAAAAATAAGTAACAAGTCTTCATTTCCCTGAGCAAACAAAAGCCATGTGTGACTTTGTACTTTAACCCTGAGCAAAAGGACGAAGCTTATAACCTCTATGACATGAGTACCACCAGAAACAAACAATACAAATATGTAAATCAAGACCTCAATTACTAATACATACTTACTTCCAACTTTAATATCTTTGCTTTATTATTTATATTTTTTATTATTTTAACTAAATTACCAATATTTTATATTCTTTCATTACGTGATTTCTATGGAATAAAAAACTTTGATTATCTTACTTTTTTTCTGGTCTTATTTACCATAGAGTTTGGTTGATGTAACAAAAATAAATAGTAACAGAAAGGTCCAAAGCCCTGACTTCAAAAACTAGCTTACTTCCTGAATATCTCTGGAATGATACATAAGAAATACACTGAATTGTTCTAAGCAAAAATTTTCACCCCATGTAACAGAGGATACATAACCTGTTGACATCAATATTATAAGTAAGATAAACAGAATATATGAGAAACATCAGCCTAAAAAAGGTGAGACAATTCAGACTGTTCAAGTAAGTCTTATGGTATCCAGTCCCTGCAAAATGCACCTCAGTAAAGGAAAAATGCATGGTAGACAACTGTATAGTCTGTGAAAAGCAGATTAAAGGACATGGTTTCATATACTTCTAGCATTCCACTGCACTTCAGGTGTCTGATTTCGGATCAATTAACATTTTTTAACACATGCATAAAATTATCAACATACTTCAGTTTTTGAATAAAATTATTCTTGAGTTTCATTTTCAAATCCATTTTAATTATTTTTGTAAAAATTATACAGAAGAGTTTAAAGTTTTGATATAGTTTATACATTTTTAATATAAATTTATTTGTTTTAATTGGAAGCTAATTACTTTACAATATTGTATTGGTTTTGCTATACCAAGATTTGATAGTGAATATGAAACAAAGAAAACAGCTATGCTTAAACACTAACTTCTAGTGAAGGAAAGTTAATTTGTTTATTTTAATCCTCCTTTTGTCTTCAGAATAAAGGCAAGTTGCTAAGTGTAGAAATTCTTAAATAAAAAATAAAATTGTACACAGTTGTGGTTAAGTAATTTAAGCTATAATTTTTTTCTTTTTTAAAAAATTTATTTATTTATTTATTTTTAATTTTTACTTTATAATTCTGTATTGGTATAATTTTTTTCATATTTAAATCACTTATTAATTCCAATGATATTAGTCCTTATGATTTTAATTCTAAAAATGTGAGATTATGAGCCTCGAATTATATGTATGAATTCACTAATAATTGGCAATTACATGTAGTATATGTTTTCTTTCCTATGTTCTCTTTTGCTTTATGACTGGATATATTAAATAGTGTTTCATACTTGTTGTTCAGCCACTCAGTTGTGTCTGACTCTTTGTGACCCAATGGACGACAGCACACTAGGCTCCCCTGTCCTTCACTGCCTCCTGGAGTTTGCTCAAACTTAGGTCCATTGAGTAGGTGATGTCATCCAACAATTTCATCCACTGTCATCCCCTTCTCCTCCTGCCTTCAATCTTTCCCAGCATCAGGGTCTTTTCTGATGAGTCAGCTCTTCACGTAAGGTGGCCAAAGTATCAAAGCTTCAGCTTCAGCATCAGTCCTTCCGATGACTATTCAGGATCAATTTCCTTTAGGATTGACTTGTTTGGTTTCTTCTCAGTCCAAGGGGCTCTCAAAAGTGTTTTCCAGCACCACAGTTCAAAGGCATCAATTCGTTGGTGCTCAGTCTTCTTTATTGTCCAACTCTCTCACACATACATGACTACTGGAAGAACAATGGCTTTGACTATATGGACATTTGTGGGCAAATAATGTCACTGTTTTTTAATATGCTATTTAGGTTTGTCTTTGGAGAAGGCAATAGCACCCCACGCCAGTACTCTTGCCTGGAAAATCCCATGGATGGAGGAGCCTGGTAGGCTGCAGTCCATGGGGTCAGGAAGAGTCGGACATGACTGAGCGACTTCACTTTCACTTTTTACTTTCATGCATTGGAGAAGGAAATGGCAACCCACTCCAGTGTTCTTGCCTCAAGAATCCCAGGGACAGGGGAGGCTGGTGGGCTGCCGTCTATGGGGTCACACAGAGTCGGACACGACTGAAGCGACTTAGCAGCAGCAGCAGGTTTGTCATAGCTTTTCTTCCAAGGAGCAAGCATCTTTTAATTTTATGGATGCAATCACCATCTTCAGTGCTTTTGGAGCCCACGAAAATAAAGTATCTGACTCTTTCCATTGTTTCCCCATCTATTGATCATGAAGTGATGAAATCAGATGTCATGATGTTTGTTTTTTGATGTTGAGTTTTAAGCCAGCTTTTTCACTCTCCTCTTTCACCTCATCAAGAGGCTCTTCAGTTCCTCTTCACTTTCTGTCATAAGGGTGGAATCATCTCCATATCTGAAATTGTTACCCACTGCAATCTTGATTCCGGTGTGTGCTTTATCCAGTCTGGCATTTCACATGATGTCCTCTGCATATAAGTTAAATAAGCAGGGTGACAAAATACAGCCTTGATATATTCCTTTCCCAATTTGGAACCAGTCCATTGTCCCATGTCCAGTTCTAACTTCTATTTCTTGACCTGCATACAGATTTCTCAGGAGGAAGATAAGGTGGGCTGGCATTAGTGTCTCTTGAAGAATTTTCCATAATTCGTTGTGATCCACACAGTCAAAGGATTTAGCATAATCAATGAGGCAGAAGCAGTTGTTTTTCTAGAATTCTCTTGCTTTTTCTGTGATCCAAAAGATGTTGGCAATTTGATCTCTGGTTCCTTGGCCTTTTCGAAGTCCAGCTTGAGCATCTGAAAGTTCTCAGTTCATGTACTATTGAAGCCTAGCTTGGAGAATTTTGAGCATTACTTTGCTCTGCTAGAATGTGAAAATTTTGAGCATTACTTTGCTATCCTAGCACGTGAAATGAGTGTAATTGTGTTGTAGTTTGAACATTTTTTGGCACTGCCTTTCTTTGGGATTGGAAAAAAAACTAACATTTTCCAGTCCTGTGGCCACTGCTGGGTTTTACAAATTTGCTGGCATATTGAGTGCAGCACTTTAACAGCATCATCTTTTAGAATGTTAAGTTGCTCAACTGGAATTCAATCACCTCCACTAGATTTGATCATAGTGATGGTTCCTAAGGCCCACTTGACTTCACACTCCAAGATGACTGGCTCTAAGTGAGAGATCACACCATCGTGGTTATCTAGGTCATTAAGATTCTTTTTGTATAGTTCTTCTGTGTATTCTTGCCACCTCTTCTTAATATCTTCTGTTTCTGTTAATTCCATACCATTTCTGTCTTTTTGTGCCCATATTTTCATAATATATTCCCTTGGTATCTCTAATTTTCTTGAATAAGTCTCTAATATTTCCCATCCTATTGTTTTCCTCCATTTCTTTGCATTGATAACTGAGGAAGGCTTTCTTATCTCTCCTGCTATTCTTTGGAACTCTGCATTCAGATGAATAATTAAGAGAGTTTCAGTTATAAACTCTTGAAAATATTTGCTAGTGACCTAACAAATATTTTGAGTCTTTATTCTATTTACTATTAGTATTAATCATGACAATGAGTTTAAAGACCACCACTCATTTATAATGTCTGTTATCAAAATTCAAGTACATTTGTTTGCCTTCAAATAATGCCTTCTATGAATCACTGTTGCTTTAGATTTAAATTAAATAATTAGCTTCTAATATTATAATCATAAAGTACATTTTAACTTTTACAATATGATAACTAATACTTTGAACCGATTGTACTAATTGATTTAATGTGGAGAATTTAACAAACATTGTTTTTATGTTAGGAACTTCTATATAGACATTACCTAGTTTGTGATCAGTGGAGTCTTGGGAATGGATCTGAAGTAAAAGTGAAGAATTAGAGGATAAGGAAATGACTCGAGACAGCCTTGGGAAGGACCACATGTATGGGTGGGTGTGGAAAAGCATCTATCACCTTGACCATTCTTCCAACTTAATCTCCTGAAATTCACCTCTGCCCTGCCACACTATCCGTCTTGCCATTACTCAAATGCCCTAAGCACACACCTACTTCATGGTCTTTTTAGTTTTTGTCTGGAATATTCTTCCTCTAAATTTTTAAGACTTGCTCCTTTATCTCCTACAAGTGTTTCTTTAATACTACTGTGTTGCTCAGTCATGTTCAACTCTTTGTGACTCCATGGACTGTAGCCTACCAGGCTCCTCTGTCCATGGAATTTTTGAGGCAAGAATACTGGAGTAGGTTATCATTGCCTTCTCCAGGGGATCTTCCTGACCCAAGGATTGAACCTGAGTATGCTGCATGACAGGCAGACTCTTTACCATCTGAGCTGATGGTAAAGAGCCAACAGTTCAATACTGATTTATCAGAAAAGCACTTTTTGACGACTTTTGTTGTTGCTCAATGCTAAGTTGTGTCTAACTCAGTGATTGGCAGCATGCCAACCTCCTCTGGCCACTCCTTTGACCACTTTAACTATGATTTTATCCACTATTTGAATACTTGATGTCCTACTTGCAGCTTTAGTCTTTTCTCTTTGGAACTTATGACTATTAAACTTTTTTACTTCTCAACCCTGTGAAGGCAGGAATCTTTGTCTGTTTTGTTCACTGCTGTAGTCCTTAGCACTTAGAATGGTTCCTGGTACATAATAGGTTCTCAATAAATTTTGTGAGATAATTCAAGAGAAAGTAGGTTGGAAATATCCACAATATTCATCTATTTATACTTCTTTGTACACGTGTGCTAAGTCACTTCAGTTCTGTCTGACTATTTTCAACTCTATGGACAGTAGCCCTCTGCCCATGGGATTCTCCAGGCAAGAATACTGGCATGGATTTCCATTTCCTCCTCCAGGGGATCTTCCTGACCCAGGGATTGAACCCACATCGCTTATATCTACTGCATTCACAGGTGAATTCTTTACTGTTAGTGCCATCTGGAGATCCAGCCAGTCCATCTTAAAGGAGATCAGTCCTGGGTGTTCATTGGAAGGACTGATGTTGAAGCTGAAACTCCAATACTTTGGCCACCTGAGGCAAAGAGCTGACTCATCTGAAAATACCCTGATGCTGGGAAAGATTGAGGGCAGAAGGAGAAGGGAATGACAGAGGATGAGATGGTTGTATGGCATTACCGACTTGATAGACATGGGTTTGGGTGAACTCCGGGAGTTGGTGATGGACAGGGAGGCCTGGCATGCTGCAGTTCATGGGTTTGCAAAGAGTTGGACATGACTGAGCAACTGGACAGAACTGAGTGCCATCTGGAAAGCCCATACTTCCTTGTAGTACTTACATTTATTATTCCAACATATCTAAGTAATATGTTAATATAACTCCTCTTTGTATCCTCAGGATGATACTGCTGTTCAGTAAATATTTATTGAATGATTTAATGTAGTCACAATTTTCTAGGTAGCTTCTCAGTGGTAAAGAATCTGCCTGCCAGTGTAGGAGATGTGGGTTTGATCCTTGGGTCAGAAAGGCCCCTGGAGGAGGGCATGGAAACCAACTGTAGTATTCTTACCTGGAAAATCCCAAGGACAGAGGAGTCTGGCAGGCTACAGTGCATTGAAAACAAAGTTTTGACCCTCAATCCCATGAGAAATTGAAAAAGAGAATAATAAACTCAAAATCTCTATACTTTGAAACTCCAGGTTCAAACCGCCTGCAATGGCTTAAAGGCATCTTATCTAAGTTCCTTAACCTGTGTGCTATTCTTTTGTAGGTGAATAGAATCTTTTATTCTGCTACATAAAAGTTTTCTAAGTAAGCACCAAATCTACTTTTCCTAATACAAACCTTTTGAATCCTTTAGGTAGATAGATAGATGGATATATAAATGTGGCTGAAATGCTCAGTCATGACCAACTCTGTGATGCCTTGGACTCTAGCCCACCAGGCTCCTCTGTTAATTTAATTCTACCTGCAAGAATACTGGAGTGGTTTGCCATTTCCTCCTCCAGGGGATCTTTCCCATCCAGGGATTGAATCTGAGTCTCTAACTTCTGCATTAGCAGGCAGATTCTTTACCACTAACATAATCTGGGGATGATAGATAAATAGATAACTCTAACTGAAGTTATGTTAAGTAAGGATCAAATAAATTGGTTAAAAAAATGGAGACCTTGTTCTAAATAGAACCGAATGCTAAGAGCTCCGTGGAATAAGATAGCATTAGATTCTCCAAATAGAAAGGGGAGTCAAGGGATGAATACACTGGCAGTGAGGGATGTAACCAATGTGATGGACTGTTGGATGATAACTATGTTAGAAGTTAGCTGTTTAAACTGAAATTAACATAAAACTCATCAGTTCCAAGACATCAGTTTACTCAGTTGGCCAACATTTCTTGAGCATTTACTATATATCAGGCACTGGGTTATTCCCTGTAAATATATGATGGTTCAAATAGCCCTGAATATTATCAATAAAGTTTTATTTGGAAAGAGAGGTAAATAATTACTAGCACACAGAAAAGTGAAATTCAAAAATGACAGTGATATATGTGAGAGGTAAATATAGTTGTTGGAACACATCATAAGGTTATTTGGAATCTGAGAAGGTTTCCTAGAAGAGGAAATAGTTGAGCAGGAGATTAAGAGGGTTTTGAGAATTTTGTGTGCTTGGGTCAGGCCCGTGTTCTTTATCATATTTGGGATTTTTTTTTTTAAGGAGGAGGACAAGTAAATGCAGAGGGATTCTCACAACTCATCTGATCTTCCTAATCACAGTTAAGTCAAGATCAAAATGTCATTAGGTAAATTATTTCCCATCTCTTTGTCTAGTACTATGCAGATAAGTTGATAATGATTGTTTGAATAGATATAATGGGCTGCATGAAGAATAGGTTGTCCACTGAATTCTGTCATCAGATACATCAAGGTTCAATTCCAGTTTTACCACCAAAGATCTGGTTAGCTTAGAACAAGTAACTTAAGCAGATAAATCTAGATTATCTATTCTGTATTTTGCTCAATACGACTAACTCAAAAATTGTTGTTATGATTAAATATGACAATTTTAACCTAGCAAAGTTTGGGATGTATTAAGTATGACAAAAATATTAAATGTTCGTTTTTATGGTTATTACAGTTATTATGGCTTCTAGGAAGAAAGAGTAGGAGAATTTCAAAAACACAAATGACCTAACTTCTTGGTTAAGGCCCCTTTCCATTTTAAATCTCTCAGTTCTAAAAATAAGGTGGTGAAAATGTTTAGAAAATAGAAAAGAAAATTTAACTCAATAAGGAAATAACGTGATAGATATAGATTCTGTCTTTCACTATGTTATTAAAAATATTAGCAAAAGAGAATTTAACAAATCATGGTAGTTTATAACCCATGCATTTGAGTTTGGGCCTCCAGAACATCTGGCTTAATATATGTATCACTCTCAAGATCCACCACATCTTCCAAAATACTTTTTTAAACTGCTGAGTGAGGTTAACCTGGAATTAACCTCTTTTCTTGCCTTTTAATATCTGTAAAGTTGTAAGGGGAAAAAAACTAGATGTGTAGCAATTCAAGCTGCTGTTACTGAATGTGACATCTAATGAAATGAAATAGGTGTGAATTATCTTCAAATAATTTATCCTAATATGTGAATTTTCTCACATGTTTTAACAACAACAAAAAAAAGTCCAAGCTCATAGATATAAAGAAAATAGAGATGGAAAAACACAAGGGAGAAAGCAGTTGTGAAGAGAAATATTCATTGTACAGGTATTCATTTTTCCAATAAATATTTGAGTACCTACTATATGATTGATACTGTGGCTGTTAATGATGATTACAACAACAAGAATGAAAGACACCACCAACAGAGGGATTTGCTTAAAACAAGAAATGTTTATGTTTGTCCCCTTTTTAAATCATTCCTTGTTTTCAATGCTTCCTAAAATAATATCCAAACTCTTTACCATGATTAATAAAGGTCCTTCGAGACGTGGCCCCTGCCTCCTTTTACACCCTGTCTAGCTCACACCTGTCTGCAGCTGGTCTGGAGGAGTAGCTGCTCATACCATGCTTTTAATCACCTATGAACTTTGCTTGGTGCCAGTGACTTGCCCTTAAGTCTTCTTCACTCCATTTTCATTTGAGTACTTAATTTCTTCTTTTCAGTTTCATCATTTGATGAATGAAAAACCAATAAGTCACCCTTTACCATTTGCTTAGTGGCTTTTCTGTGAGACTGTGATTTCCATACAGGCTTTTCCAGTACCATTTGTTTCATTTTTAGTGTTTTACAAAATAAACTGAATGTATCTATAATGGTTATTGTACTGTTACATGTATAGGCAGAGACCTGAAAATTAAAGAATACCAGATCACCTTACCTGCCCCCGAGAAACCTGTATGCAGGCCAAGAAGCAGCAGTTAGAACCAAACATGGAACAATGGACTGGTTCAAAATTGGGAAAGGAGTAAGTCAAGGCAGTATATTGTCACCATGTTTATTTAACTTATAAGCAGAGTACATCATGTGAAATCCTGGGCTGGATGAAGCACAAGCTGGAATTAAGATTGCCAGGAGAAATACCAATAACCTCATATATGCAGATGACACCACCTTTATGTCAGAAAGTGAAGAGGAACTAAATAGCCTCCTGATGAAAGCTAAAGAGAAAAGTGAAAGGGCTGACTTGAAAGTCAACATTCCAGAAAGTAAGATCATGGCATTAAATCCCATCACTTCATGGCAAATAGATGGGGAAACAACGGAAGCACTGACAGACTTTATTTTCTTGGACTCCAAAATCACTGCAGATGGTGACTGCATCCATGAAATTAAAAGATGCTTGCTCCCTGGAAGAAAAGCTATGACCAAATTAGACAGCATTTAAAAGCAGAAAAAATATTTTGCCGACAAAGTTTCCTATAGTCAAAGCTATGGTTTTTCCAGTAGTCATGTATGGATGTGAGAGTTGGACCATAAAGACGGTTGAGCACCAAAGAATTGATGCTTTTGAAGTGTGGTGTTGGAGAAGATTCTTGTGAGTCCCATGGATTGCAAGATCAAACCAATCAATCTTAAAAGAAATCAGTCCTGAATATTTATTGGAAGGACTGATACTGAAGTGGAAACTCCAATACTTTTGCCACCTGATGTGAAGAACTGACTCATTGGATAAGCCCCTGACTCTGGGAAAGATTGAAGGCAGGAGGAGAAGGGGAAAACAGAGGACAACATGAGTCTGAGCAAGCTTTAGTAGATGGGAAACCTGGTGTGCTGTAGTCCATGGGATTACAAAGAATTGGAAATGACTGGGTGATTGAACAACAAAGAATATGTTGAGTGCTGAGAGAAGGGAAAAAATGCAGCTAATTTCCATGGGAGATTAAATTTTGTTCTAGAAAAGATGCCAAAATGGAAATTATTTCTAAGAATCTATTTGCAAATAGGTCACATTCTCTAATGTAAGCATAAAGTTGATCCTATTGGCAGTCTGAACCTTCAGTGTTGGAAATAATAGGAGATGACTGCCAAAGGAAGACCTGGGAACAGCTATGAGAATTATCAGGTAACATTACAGTAGCGTGATGTTGAAGGAAGCTGTGAAGTCTTGAGCTATTTGTTGAAGTGTCTTTAATGTCTCTGTCCCACCAGTGTTTGGTTAATGCCCTGGATGACACTGAGAAAAGTTGTGGTTGGTGGCAAGAACTGATTCATAAAGCTGTGTGTTTTACCCATTAATCTACACACTAGATTCACGAGCTTTATAAATAGCAGTTGTATGAAGCTTTATTGAATTTAACAGAAGGGCTTGATCATCATGTAAATGGATTAAAAATAAAGGAACTAACAATTTTTGATTTGAAGGTGGGGGTTGGGCTGAAAATTTATCTCTACTTAACAGTTATTTCTGGAAATACAGTGTAAATGCACAATATAACAAAGTTTCAGGGTAAATGCTGAAGAAACAAATATTAAGAGAACCCACTGAAGCGCTAAGAATAGTTGGATAGTTATGAATCATTCATATTATTACATTAATTGAATCCCTTTATCCTTTCATCTGAAATATTATTTTATGTTTTATTTCTCTTCAATTCAGAAAATAGTCAGTAAAGCTTTAGTTGAAATTCATAGTCATCTATGTTTTCTACTTTTATATCCAAATTCTACAGCTTAGTCAAGAATTAGCAAAATGTTGGAATACATACAAGGCATAAACCAAATGAACTTAAAACTATGAATGTGAAAGCTTTAATCTTATGAGGCTACAATGATCTCTGGTGTATCTGTAGCGTGTTTAATCATCTCTGATATTTTTTTTAATATCCTACCAAAGTACATAGTTTTAAAAGTTAAGTAAGTGTTGCTTTTTAACAAATTGCATCCTCTATTCCTCCCAACTTTACAGGTCTAATTGGTTTGATTATATGAACATAGAACTATAGAACAGAGATCTCATTTTTTTTACTGTCAATGTCTCTATTCACAATCATTGAATGTCTAAAAACTTGTTTATAAGCTTGGTTGGTCTCACTGACCTGTGAACAGCTTTATCCTAGCATCAGTGCAGTTGCTCTGACCACAGGAACATGAGCACCAAGAGCTGGATGAGAAGCACATTGGAATGGCAGTTTCATCATGACATAGATGGGCTTACTAAGAACTTCCTTTAAAAATTAGCTTGATTATAATGAAGCTTTCCCCAGAAACTAAATTTTATCTTATTTTTCTATTGTGTTAATGTCCATTTAATTAGTTATCTTAGTAAACTGTTAAATTAAGGTAAAATGCTTGTCTACCCATGAAAAAAAAAAAACTGATATTCTCAACCTCTGATTTTTTAAGTTTTACAATCAACCATTAATTAACTAATCTGGTATTATCTGTCAGAAATTTTATGTACTTTTTCTAAATATGTATTAATGTCTAAGTCTTGATGCCAAAAAGCTAAAATGTTGTACAGAATTTTTTATGAATAACTAGACAAGGATTAATGCATTAATGCAGGTGATGTGTTCTATCATGATTTTACATATATACCAGGTACTAGGAAATGTATATCTGCTCTAACCACTGGAGTAATAAAGTTTCAAGTTTCAAATCGCCAATAATTATCCTAATTTTAATTAACGCATCTCTAGGTGTAACTGTGTTTACAAACTTTGATTGCTACATTTTCTAAAATATAAGGTTGAATAATAATGTCCATTCAAAGTAAATAATCATATTGTGCTTTCATTCATTTGTCCACATTTAACTTGTATGTAACATATTTAAACAACATGATAAATTAAAATAAATATAATGCAATATAACTTTCTGAAATAATGAAATGGAAACAATAGAGCCAATAAAACAGCTTACTGTTTCTAAACAAATCATATATGTATTTAAAATGGATTGAAAGTTAACATAACATTGTAGAAATTACAAATGCATCAGTTACAATATTTTTAAAATTAATCTGAATTTTATTCAGGCATGCTGTGATTCATGGGGTCGCAAAGAGTCAGACATGACTGAGTGAACAGAACTGATTTTTCTTTTTATTATTGAATTATATTTGTCTTAAATGATATATTAGTTTCAGTTTATGTGGAATATAGTAATTCAATATCATTATAGATTATACTCCATTTAAAGATGCTATAAAATGTTGACTGCATTTCCTGTGCTGAACACTACATCCTTGTAACTGACATGTTATATGCTTATTTTACACCTGTTTGCACTTCTTAATCCATTTCACTGATTTTGCACAAGCCTCTACTCTTCTGCCTTCTGGTAACCACTAGTTTGTCCTTTGTATCTGTGAGTCCATTCATTTTGCCTTTTTTTTTTTTTTTAGAGTCAACATATAACTGGAAACATACAGCATTTGTCCTTCACTTTCTGACTTAGTATGATATCTCTAGTGGCATCTCTGTTGCTGCAAAGGACATTATTTTATTCTTTATTGTGACTGAATATTATTTCTTTTTTTTATAATTTTACATCAACATGAATCCACCAAGGGTTTACACGTGTTCCCAATCCTGAACACCCCTCCCACCTCCCTCCCCTTACCATCTTTCTGGGTCATCCCAGTGCACCAACCCCAAGCATCCTGTATCCTGCAATGAACGTAGACTGGCGATTCGTTTCTTATATGATATTATATATGTTTCAACGCCATTCTCCCAAATCATCCCACCCTCTCCCTCTCCCACAGAGTCCAAAAGACTGTTCTTTATATCTGTGTCTCTTTTGCTGTCTCACATACAGGGTTATCATTATCATCTTTCTAAATTCCATATTTATGTGTTAGTATACTGTATTGATGTTCTCCTTTCTGGCTTACTTCACTCTGTATAATCAGCTTCAGTTTCATCCACCTCATTAGAACTGATTCAAATGTATTCTTTTTAATGCCTGAGTAATACTCCATTGTGGATATGTACCACTGCTTTCTTATCCATTCATCTGCTGATGGACATCTAGGTTGCTTCCCTGTCCTGGCTATTATAAACAGTGCTGCGATGAACATTGGGATACACGTGTCTCTTTCAATTCTGGTTTCCAAGATGTGTATGCCCAGCAGTGGGATTGCTGGGTCGTAAGGCAGTTCTATTTGCAGTTTTTTAAGGAATCTCCACACTGTTCTCCATAGTGGCTGTACTAGTTTGCATTCCCAACAACAGTGTAAGAGGGTTCCGTTTTCTCCACACCCTCTCCATCATTTATTGCTTGTAGACTTTTGGATCATAGCCATTCTGACTGGTGTGAAATGGTATCTCATTGTGGTTTTGATTTGCATTTCTCTGATAATGAGTGATGTTGAGCATCTTTTCATGTCTTTGTTAGCCATCTGTATGTATTCTTTGCAGAAATGTCTATTTAGTTCTCTGGCCCATTTTTCGATTGGGTCATTTAGTTTTTTGGTATTGAGCATGTATATTTTTGAGATTAGTTATTTGTCAGTTGCTTCATTTGCTACTATTTTCTCCCATTACGAAGGTTGTCTTTTCACCTTGCTTATAGTTTCCTTTGTTGTGCAGAAGCTTTTAATTTTAATTAGATCCCATTTGTTTATTTTTGCTTTTATTACCAGTATTCTGAGAGGTGGGTCATAGAGGATCCTGCTGTGATTTATGTCGGAGAGTGTTTTTCCTGTGTTCTCCTCTAGGATTTTTATAGTTTCTGGGCTTACATTTAGATCTTTAATCCATTTTGAGTTTATTTTTGTGTGTGGTGTTAGAAAGTGTTGTAGTTTCATTCTTTTACAAGTGGTTGACCAGTTTCTCCAGCACCACTTATTAAAGAGATTGTCTTTAATCCATTGTATATTCTTGTCTCCTTTGCCGAATATAAGGTGTCCATAAAAAGTAAGAAAGTAAAGTCACTCAGTCGTGTTCTACTCTTTGTGACCCCGTGGACTGCAGCCCACCAGGCTCCTCAATCCATGGAATTCTCCAGGCAAGAATACTGGAGTGGGTTGTCATTTCCTTCTCCAGGGGATCTTCCCGACCCAGGGATCGAACCCGGGTCTCCCACATTGGAGGCAGACACTTTAACCCCTGAGACACCAGGGAAGCCCAAGTTGTCCATAGGTGTGTCCATAGGTGTGTGGATTTGTCTCTGGGCTTTCTATTTTGTTCCATTGATCTATATTTCTGTCTTTGTGCCAGTACCATACTGTCTTGATGACTGTGGCTTTGTAGTAGAGCATGAAGTCAGGCAGGTTGATTCCGCCAGTTCCATTCTTCTTTCTCAAGATTGCTTTGGCTATTCGAGGTTTCTTGTATTTCCATACAAATTGTGAAATTATTTGTTCTAGCTCTGTGAAAAATACCACTGGTAGCGTGATAAGGATTGCATTGAATCTGTAGATTGTTTTTGGTAGTATACTCATTTTCACTATATAGATTCTTCCGATCCATGAACATGGTATATTTCTCAATCTATTAGTGTCCTCTTTGATTTCTTTCATCAGTGTTTTAAAGTTTTCTATATATAGGTCTTTAGTTTCTTTAGGTAGATATATTCCTAAGTATTTTATTCTTTTCATTGCAATGGTGAATGGAATTGTTTCCTTAATTTCTTTTTCTACTTTCTCATTATTAGTGTATAGGAAGCAATGGATTTCTGTGTGTTGATTTTATATCTTGCAACTTTACTATATTCATTGATTAGCTCTAGTAATTTTCTGGTAGGGTCTTTAGGGTTTTCTATGTAGAGGATCATGTCACCTGCAAACAGTGAGAGTTTTACTTCTTCTTTTCCAATTTGGATTCCTTTTATTTCTTTTTCTGCACTGATTGCTATGGCCAAAACTTCCAGAACTATGTTGAATAGTAGTGGTGAAAGTGGGCATCCTTGTCTTGTCCCTGACTTTAGGGGAAATGCTTTCAATTTTTCACCATTGAGGATAATGTTTGCTGTGGGTTTGTCATAGATAGCTTTTATTATGTTGAGGAATGTTCCTTCTATTCCTGCTTTCTGAAGAGTTTTTATCATAAATGGATGTTGAATTTTGTCAAAGGCCTTCTCTGCATCTACTGAGATAATCATATGGCTTTTATTTTTCAATTTGTTAATGTGGTGAATTACATTGATTGATTTGCGGATATTGAAGAATCCTTGTATCCCTGGGATAAAGCCCACTTGGTCATGGTGTATGATCTTTTTAATGTGTTGTTGGATTCTGATAGCTAGAATTTTTTGAAGGATTTTTGCATCTATGTTCATCAGTGATATTGGCCTGTAGTTTTCTTTCTTTCTTTCTTTCTTTCTTTCTTTCTTTCTTTCTTTCTTTCTTT